>NC_084829.1:101410286-101731745 GCF_033115175.1 Lepus europaeus
ATTATTCAAAACTTTGAAAATAAGCACATATTTAAATAACCCATAGCTCTTAATAAAAATTCAGCTGTTTTTGAACAATTAGAATTTAACAGACATCAAGAGAACATAATAGATTACTTTAACACATTGCTTTAACAGAGCATCAGAGTTTATTTCTATGTCAAAGAGAAATTGAGCTTCCTGTGATCTTTTGCTGTGAGGTTTCCTTCTTTTACCTTCTTTCATATTGGTGACCATGTTTCTGTGTTTCTGTGTGTAACATATCTTTAAGCATCTTTTGCAGGGCAGGATGAGTGGCAACAAATTCTTTCAGTTTCTGTTTGCTATGAAAAGTCTTAATTTCACCTTCATTCACAAATGAGAGCTTTGCAGGATATAATATTCTGGGCTGGCAGTTTTTCTCTCTTAGTACCTGGGCTATGTCTCGCCATTCCCTTCTAGCTTGTAGGGTTTCTGATGAGAAGTCTGCTGTGAGTCTAATTGGAGATCCTCTAAGAGTAATCTGACATTTCTCTCTTGCACATTTTAGGATCTTTCCTTTGTGTTTCACTGTGGTGAGTTGATTACAACATGTCGTGGTGAGGATCTCTTTTGGTCATGTTTATTAGGGGTTCTATAAGCTTCCTGTACTAAGATGCCTCTGTCCTTCTCCAAACCTGGGAAATTTTCTGCTAGTATCTCACTAAAAAGGCCTTCTAATCCTTTCTCCCTCTCCATGCCTTCAGGAACTCCTAGAACCCGAATTTTGGGTTTTTTAATAGTATCCTGTAGATTCCCGACAATATTTTTTAGATTTCTAATTTCTTCTTCTTTTCTTTGATTTGACTGTTTCCTTTCCTGTTCTCTGTCTTCTAAGTCTGATATTCTCTCTTCTGCTTCACCCATTCTGTTTTTAAGTCTCTCTAATGTGTTTGTCATTTGATCTATTGAATTCTTCATTTCATTATGATTTCTTGTCACTATCACAGTTTCTTGTTCTACTAGTTGTTTCATTTCATTTTGATTCCTCCTTAATATTTCGTTTTCATGAGAGAGATTTTCTATCTTGTCCATTAAGGATTTCTGTAGTTCAAGAATTTGTTTTTGAGAACTTCTTAATGTTCTTATCAATTTTTTGAGATCTGCTTCTTGCATTTCTCTATCTCATCTTCTTCATAATCTTGAATTGGGGTGTCTTTTTCATTTGGGGGCGTCATAGTGTCTTCCTTGTTCTTGTTACCTCAGTTTTTGCGTTTGTTGTTTGGCATGTTGGAGATATTTGGTTTCTTCACTGTGGTGTTTTTTCTTGTTATACTATGGCTCTATATTAAGTGGACTGTCTGCTTTGGGTGGAGCCTTAGAGGCTTGAGATGAGTGTGGACTGAGAGCTGTGTTTGGTTCCTCAGTGTTGAGGGTGTGTCAAAGATGACACTCCCAGGTTAGGTGTGGTAAATCTCTCTTTCTTTCTTTCTTTTTTTGATTCAAATGGGAAGTAATTCCACACAGCTGAACGTAATTGGAGGTAGTTAGGCAAATGATATACCCACAGGAGCCAGAGATTGGAAGCTCTCTCCCAAGGACCACGCAGGGAATCTGTGCTGCCCTCAGTGTGGGCTCCAATTCTCCTGCAGTCTCCCACTGGGTTGCCAAGTTAGATCCTAATCTCCTGTTATTTCACCCCTCCCCCCAGAGCCAGGTTTTTCTGCTAGGCTCAGGGCCAGTGCAGACCTGAGGTCGCCCTGCTTATGATGTATGTCCAAAATGGTGCCTGTTCTTTGTCTTGCTCACCTTTGAGGAGTGAGCAGAGAGAGAGAAACTCGTGTCCGTATTGGTCACTTTTTTTTTCCCTCTCTCTCTCTTCTAGCTAGCCTGGTGAACTTTTCCCCACGGAGTTTCAAGCCTCGTTCCCTCTAGTCTCCTCTTTCTGCTTGCCCGCTGGTATCTTGGGCTATTGAGGTTCGGCTCACCTGGCGTTCCAGCGCTGGTATGTTGAGTCTGCTGCTGGTGTCCCAAACTTGGGCTCCCACGCTCTCCACGCAGGTCCACAGTGAATCACTAGTTCCAGAAGAGTTTCCTCTGCTGTTTCTTCCCCTACTCTTCATTGACCATGCAGTATCTCCACTTTTATTAACCTGTCTCTCTCCCGGACAAATAGTGTGCTCCCTTCCTATTCCGCCATCTTGCCGCTCCCTGCTTTCCCCAATTCTTAAAGGATTTTAGAAATATTCCTTCAGCAGAAAGAGGCATACATGCTTGTCAGTTTATGATGGAATTATATCTGTCACAATAAATCTGCTGTGAATTTAAAATGTACGTTTTTACAACACCCAACTCATCAAGAATTCTGCTTAGCAACACAGTACATTGAAGAGCTTTTTATCCTCTGGTAATGTGACTGACTGGTGGGAGCTACGGTTTACTTCATCACCATATTTTCTGTGTTCATTCCATTGTTGGTGAAGGCATAGTAGCTTATGATATTATTGACTTTCTCTGTCTACCAAATTTATACTACATTTCTCTCTTCTCAAATTTAACTGCCATATGAAAATAGCTTCTAGGATTTTAACCCAAATTTCAAAATTAGCAACTCCATCATTGAATCTTTGATCTTTCCCTTGAAGTCTGCCTGCCGGAGACTTCACACTATAAAATAGAAGGTAAATTTGGTAGTATAGCTGTTCAAGGTACAGTCTTCACATTAATTATTTACAATCCAAATGTAACTTTAAGACAAAATGTATAAAAATTATACATTTAAAATATTTATGTATTCACTAAAATTACTATATTTATGAAGCAATGAAACAATTATATTATAAACATATATGTGAAAATAAATGGGTTTCTAATAAAAATTAATGCATTTAAAACAGTTGGAGAGAAATCCTCTTAATTAAAAAAAGATAAGGCAGTATAATTGCTGGAATTCATATGAAGTATCCTGGATCCATACCAAGATTAGGAGGTAAGGAAAGATGAACTGTCTTTCCATTAAAATCTACCAGACCAGAAAAGACCTTCTCTGTCAATATCGTTGGCAACACTGAACTTAACTAGGGCTGAAGAGGATTTTGCATTATCTCCCTTTGGGTGGAAGAAAATATGTTTCCATGTAAGAGAAAAGTGACTGTATGAGTCATGGGGTGATAAGTTACTCACCTGTATTCATCTCATTTCATCATACATCTGAATTGCACATTCTAGCCACCATAAACTTAGGTGTAGACATACGACTGAGTTTTGCACTGAGTAATGTAGATGGAAATACTGTGTACTGCCTTCAGGCCAGTCTTGGAGGGAGGAGATGTACAGTTTGGCACATGCTCACTCAGACTTACCCCTAATGGTAGAGCTAGAAACGTGCCAGGGGATTCCAATTCAATCCCATCAAGGTGGCACATACCAATGCCATTTTACTAGTCAAAGTGATCAGTTTCAGTTCATAATTGATCATAATGATAGGATTAAATGTCAAAGGGATCACATAAAAAAGACTACTGTCTGCTAATAGTAACTGATAAAATTAAAAAGGAAAGAATGATCCAATGTGGGAAGAAGGATACACAGCAGACTCATAGAGGGGTAAGTGTCCTGAACAGCACTCAGGTCTCAGAATCAGCCCTTAAGACATTCGGATCTGGATAAAAAAGCCTATGAGAGTATTTTAGGCATGGAAAGGCAAGACACTCTTTCAAAAAAAAAAAATGACCTAAATGAAAGATCTCTGTGAGTGAGATCCTAGCAAAAAGAATGGGCCATCAAAGAAGGATGTACCTTTCTCTGAAGGAAGGAGAGAACTTCCACTTTGACTATGACCTTGTCTAAATAAGATCGGAGTTGGTGAACTCAAGAGGCTTCCATAGCCTTGGCAGCTCATGACAAGAGCCTCTGGTGATTACTGGTGTCATAAATAAGGATGTCAATTGTTAAATCAACAATGGGAGTTACTGTGCACCTACTTCCCATGTAGGATCTCTGTCTTTAATGTGTTGTACTATGAGAATTAATGGTAAAACTACTACTCAGGCCAGCGCCGTGGCTCACTAGGCTAATCCTCTGCCTGTGGCGCCGGCACCCCAGGTTCTTGTCCCGGTTGGGGCACCAGATTCTGTCCCGGTTGGCCCTCTTCCAGGCCAGCTCTCTGCTGTGGCCCAGGAGTGCATTGGAGGATGGCCCAAGTGCTTGGGACCTGCACCCCATGAGAGACCAGATAAGCACCTGGCTCCTGGCTTCGGATCAGCATGGTGCACCTGCCGCCGTGCGCTGGCTGCAGCAGCCATTGGAGGGTGAACCAACGGCAAAAAAAGGAAGACCTTTCTCTCTGTCTCTCTCTCTCACTGTCCACTCTGCCTGTCAAAAAAATTTAATTAATTAATAAAAAAAAAACCTACTACTCAAACAGTACTTTATACTTTGTGTTTCTGGGTGGGTGCAAACTGTTGAAATCTTTACTTAGTATATACTAAGTTGATCTTCTGTATTTAAAGATAATTGAAAATGAATCTTGATGAAGAATGGGATGGGAGAGGGAGCGGGAGATGGGATGGTTGCAGCTGTGAAGGAGGTTATGTGGGAAAGATGCTTCTAGAATACAAAAATTGTCCTTTAGAAATTTATATTTATAATATAGAAGTTGAAAAAAAATTACCCAAGATACATTCCAATTCCATGATGTTTTCTTTTTTTCTTGGACAGGCAGAGTGGACAGTGAGAGAGAGAGAGAGAGAGAGAGAGACAGAAAGAAAGGTCTTCCTTTACCATTGGTTCCCCCTCGAATGGCCACCACGACTGGCACGCTGCGGCCAGCGCACCATGCTGATCCGAAGGCAGGAGCCAGGTGCTTCTCCTGGTCTCCCATGCGGGTGCAGGGCCCAAGGACTTGGGCCATCCTCCACCGCACCTCCGGGCCACAGCAGAGAGCTGGACAGGAAGAGGAGCAACTGGGACAGAATCCAGTTCCCCGATCCGGACTAGAACCTGGGGTGCCGGTGCTGCAAGGCAGAGGATTAGCCTATTGAGCCCCGGTGCCAGCCCAATTCCATGATGTTTTAAGGAGACAGAAGCTGCCCCAATAAGGACAAATGTTGCATGGCTCCATTTTATGAGAAATCTGAAATTGACAAATTCATAAAATCAGAGGATAAAACAGTGGATAGAAGAACTTAGGGGAGGGAGAAATGAGGATATGTTGGTCAAGGACTACAAAATTTCAGTTATGCAAGATAAACAAGTTCTGGAGATCTATATATCATAAAATCTGTAGTTAACAATAGTATATTGTGTAATTAGAAAAGTTGCTAGGAGCGCACATTCATGTGGAGTTTTTTCTCCATAAAAGAAAAATAATAATCTAAATAATAATTTTAAATGGTTAAATAAATTATTGAAAATTTTTGAGATAACAGATAATTTCATATACTTGGCTATGTCTACTGTATCATGCATAGTTTATCTCCAAACTTATCATGATATAGACACTAAATATGCATGGCTATATGTATGTCAATCACAATGATAAAAAGCATTTTAGAGATAATGAGAGGTAGACATTTTGATAGAGCAAGTTAGGTACCTATTTTGGATACCTACAACCTAACTGAAGTGCCTGCTTCAATTTCCAGCTCCACCATTCTTCCAATCGAGCTTTTTGCTAATATACCTTGTGGCAACGGATGATAATTCAAGTATTGGAAATTTCTTTCACACTCATGGGAGACCTGGATAGAGGTCCAGGCTCCTATTTTCAGCCTGACACAGCCCTGGCAGTTGTAGGCATCTGGGAAGTGCATGGGTGGATGGGAGATCAATCTCACTCAGGCTCTCTCTCTTTATTTCTTTTTTTTTAAACTTTTATTTAGTAGATATAAATTTCCAAAGTACAGTTTATGGATTGCAATGGCTTTCCACCCCCCATAACTTCCCACCCACCCACAACCCTCCTATCTCCCGCTCCCTCTCCCATTCCATTCATATCAAGATTCATTTTTGATTATCTTTGAATACAGAAGATCAATTTAGTACACATTGAGTAAAGATTTCATCATTTTGCCCCCACACGGAACACAAATTGCCAACTACTGTTAGAGCACTAGTCATATCATCAATTCACATTGAACTACATATTAAGGACAGAGATCCTACATGGGGAATAAGTGCACAGTGACTCCTGCTGTTGACTTAACAGTTTGAAACTCTTGTTTAAGGCATCAGCAATCTCCCCAGGCCCTAGTCATGAGTTGCCAAGGCTATGGAAGCCCTCTGAGCTCACCGACTTTGATCTTATTTCGACAAGGCCATAGTCAAAGTGAAAGTTTCTCTCCTCCTTTCAGAGAAAGGTACCTCCTTCTTCGATGGCCTGTTCTTTCTACTGGGATCTCATTCACGGAGATCTTTCATTTAGGTCTTCCTCCTCTCTCTCTCTCTCTCTCTCTTTTTTTTTTTTTTTTTTTTTTGCAAGATTGTCTTGGCTTTCCATGCCTAAAATACTCTCATGGGCTCTTCAGCCAGATCCGAATGCCTCAAGGGCCAATTCCAAGGCCAGAGTACTGATTAGGACAACTGCCATTCTATGAGTCTGCTGTGCATCCCGCTTCCCATGTTGGATCATTCTCTCCCTTTTTAATTCTATCCGTTAGTATTAGCAGGCACTAGTCTTGTTTATGTGATCCCTTTGACTCTTAGACATATGAGTATGATCTATTGTGACCTGAAATTGATCATTTGGACTAGTGAGATGGCATTGGTACATGCCACCTTGATGGGATTGACTTGGAATCCCCTGGCACATTTCTAACTTCACCATTTGGGGCGAGTCCGATTGAGCATGTCCCAAATTGTACATCTCCGCCATCTCTTATTCCCACTCTTATATTTAACAGAGATCACTTTTCAGTTAACTTTAAACACCTAATAGTAATTGTGTGTTAATTACATAGCTCAACCAATGGTATTAAGTAGAACAAACAAAAATACTAAAAGGGATATAGTATTAAATTTTACATCAACAGTGATGATAAGGGCTGATCAAGTCATTGTTCTTCATAGTGTCCATTTCACTTCAACAGGTTTCCTTTTTGATGCTCAGTTAGTTATCACCAATCAGGGCAAACATATTATATTTGTCCATTTGGGACTGGCTTATTTCACTCAGCATGATGTTTTCCAGGTTCCTCCATTTTTTTGCAAATGATCGGATTTCATTGCTTTTTACTGCTGTATAGTATTCTGTAGAGTACATGTCCCATAATTTCTTTATCCAGTCTACTGTTGATGGGCATTTGGGTTGGTTCCAGGTCTTAGCTATTGTGAATTGAGCTGCAATAAACATCAATGTGCAGACAGCTTTTGTGTTTGCCAGTTTAATTTCCTTTGGGTAAATTCCAAAGAGTGGGATGGCTGGATTGAATGGTAGGGTTATATTCAGATTTCTGAGGAATCTCCAGACTGTCTTCCATAGTGGCTTAACCAGTTTGCATTCCCACCAATAGTGGTTTAGTGTCCCTTTTCCATACCCCCTTGCCAGCATCCATTGTTGGTAGATTTCTGAATGTGAGCCATTATATCTGGGTGAAATGCAACCTCATTGTGGTTTTGATTTGCATTTACCTCATTGCTAGTAATGCTGAACATTTTTTTCATGTGTCTGTTGGCCATTTGGATTTCCTCTTCGGAAAAATGTCTATTGAGGTCATTGGCCCATCTCTTAAGTGGGTTGTTTGTTTGATGTTGTGGAGTTTCTTGATCTCTTTGTAGATTCTGTTTATTAACCCTTTATCTGTTGCATAGCTTGCAAATATTTTTTCCCATTCTGTTGCTTGCCTCTTCACTTTCCTGACTGTATCTTTTGAAGTACAGAAACTTCTCAACTTGATGCAAGCCCAAATGTTAATTTTGGCTTTGACTCCCTGTGCTTCTGGGGTCTTTTCCAAGAATTCTTTGCCTGTACCTATATCTTGCAGGGTTTCTCCAATGCTCTCTAATAATTTGATGGTTACGGGTCGTAGATTTAAGTCTTTAATCCATGTTGAGTGGATTTTTGTGTAAGGTGAAAGGTAGGGGTCTTGCTTCATGATTCTGCATGTGGAAATCCAGTTTTCCCAGTACCATTTATTGAAAAGACTGTCTTTACTCCAGGGATTGGTTTTGAATCCTTGATCGAATATAAGTTGGCTGTAAATGTTTGGATTGATTTCTGGTGTTTCTATTCTGTTCAGTTGATCTATCCATCTGTTTCTGTACCAGTACCATACTGTTTTGATTACAATTGCCCTGCAGTATGTCCTGAAATCTGGTATCGTGATGCCTCCAGCTTTGTTTTTGTTATATAAGATTGCTTTAGCTATTCAAGGTCTCGTGTTTCTCCATATGAATTTAAGCATCATTTTTTCCACATCTAAGAAGAATGTCTTTGGTATTTTGATTGGTATCACATTGAATCTGTAAATTGCTTTTGGGAGAATGGACATTTCGATGATATTGAATCTTCCAATCCATGAGCATGGAAGATTTTTCCATTTTTTTTGGTATCCTCTTCTATTTCTTTCTTTAAGATTTTGTAATTCTCATCGTAGAGATCTTTAACGTCCTTGGTTAAGTTTATTCCAAGGTATTTGATTGTTTTTGTGGCTATTGTGAATGGGATAGATCTTAGAAGTTCTTTCTCAGCTGTGGCATTGCCTGTGTATACAAAGGCTGTTGATTTTTGTGCATTGATTTTATATCCTGTTACTTTGCCAAACTCTTCTATAAGTTCCAATAGTCTCTTAGTAGAGTTCTTTGGATCCCCTAAATAAAGAATCCTATCATCTGCCAAGAGGGATAGTTTGAGTTCTTCCTTCCCAATTTGTATCCCTTTAATTTCTTTTTCTTGCCTGATGGCTCTGGCTAAAACTTCCAGAACTATATTGAATAGCAGTGGTGAGAGTGGGCATCCCTGTCTGATACCAGATCTCAGTGGAAATGCTTCCAAATTTTCCCCATTCAATAGGATGTTGGCCGTGGTTTTTTCATAAATTGCTTTGATTGTATTGAGGAATGTTCCTTCCATACCCAGTTTGCTTAGAGTTTTCATCATGAAAGGGTATTGTATTTTATCAAAAGCTTTCTCTGCATCTATTGAGATAATCATATGATTTTTCTTCTGCATTCTATTAATGTTGCGTATCACATTGATTGATTTGTGAACATTGAACCATCCCTGCATACTAGGGATAAATCCCACTTGGTCAGGGTGGATGATCTTTCTGATGTGTTGTTGCATTGTATTGGCCAGAATGTTATTGAGGATTTTTGCATCTATGTTCATCAGGGATATTGGTCTGTAATTTTGTTTCAATGCTTCATCTTTCTTCGGCTTTGGAATTAAGGTGATGCTGGCTTCATAGAAAGAATTTAGGAGGATTCCCTCTTTTTTGATTGTTCTGAATAGTTTGAGAAGAATTGGAGTTGGTTCTTTAAATGTTTGATAGAATTCAGCAGTGAATCCATCTGGTCCTGGGCTTTTCTTTGTTGGGAGGGCCTTTATTACTGTTTCAATTTCTGACTCAGTTATGGGTCTGTTTAGGTTTTCTATGTCTTCCTGGTTCAATTTAGGTAGGTTGTATGTGTCTAGGAATCTATCCATTTCTAATAGATTGCCCTGTTTGCTGGCATACAAGTCCTTGTAGTAATTTCTGATGATTCTTTTTATTTCTGTAGTGTCTGTTATTACATTTACTTTTTCATCTCTGATTTTATTGATGTGAGTCTTTTCTCTTTTTTGTTCAGTTAGTTAGGCCAATGGAGTGTCAATTTTGTTTATTTTTTCAAAAAAGCAGCTCCTCTTTGGCTGATTTTTTGTAATTTTTTTTTGGATTCAATCTTGTTGATTTCTTCTCTGATTTTAATTATTTCTCTTCTCCTACTAGATTTGGGTCCTGTTTGCTGCAGTTTTTCTAGATCCTTGAGATGACTTGAAAGCTCATTTATTTGGTGCCTTTCCAATTTCTTGATGTAGGCACCTATTGCTATAAACTTTCCTCCTAACACTGCTTTTGCTGTATCCCATAAGTTTTGGTATGATGTGCTGTTATCCTCATTTACTTCCATAAAGTTTTTGATTTCTCTTTTGATTTCTTCTATGACCCATTGTTCATTCAGGAGCATGTTGTTCAATCTCCATCTGTTTGCATATGCTCTAGGGATTCCTGAGTTGCTAATTTCCTACTTCATTCCACTATGGTCTGAGAAGCTGCATCATATGATTCTAATTATTTTGAATTTTCTGAGACTTGCTTTATGGCCTAGTATGTGGTCAATCCTAGGGAAGGTTCCATGTAATGCTGAGAAGAATGTAAATTCTTTATGTGTAGGATGAAAAGTTTTGTAGATATCTGTTAGATCCATTTGGGCAATGGTGTCATTTAAATCTACTGTCTCCTTGTTGATCTTCTGTCCAGTTGATCTGTCTATTTCTGAGAGTTGAGTATTGAAGTCCCCCAGTACTATTGTATTAGAGTCTAAGTCTCTCTTTAAGTCCCTTAACAAGTCTTTTAAATGAACCAGTGCCCTGTACTTAGGTGCATATACATTGATAATCGTTATATCTTCCTGTTGAATGGATCCCTTAATCATTATATAGTGCCCCTTTTTGTCTCTCTTAACAGTTTTTGTGTTAAAATTTATTTTGTCTGATATTAAAATGGCTACGCCTGCTCTTTTTTCATTTCTGTTGGCCTGGTATATCTTTTTACAGCCTTTCACTTTCAGTCTGCATGCATCTTTGTTGGAAAGATGTGTTTCTTGTAAGCAGCAAATAGATGGGTTTTGTTCCTTAACCAAATCAGCCAATCTGTGCCTTTTAACTTGAGAGTTAAGACCATTAACGTTCAATGTGACTATTGATAAGTAGTGACTTTGCCCTGCCATTTTCCCAAAGATATTTTCTAATATACGTTTTGAGCTTCCTGTAATCTTTTGCTGTGAGGTTTCCTTCCTTTACCTTCTTTCATATTGATGACCGTGTTTCTGTGTTTCTGTGTGTAACACATCTTTAAGCATCTTTTGCAGGGCTGGATGAATGGCGACAAATTCTTTCAATTTCTGTTTGCTATGAAAAGTCTTCATTTCACCTTCATTTACAAATGAGAGCTTTGCAGGATATAATATTCTGGGCTGGCAGTTTTTTTCTCTTAGCACCTGGGTTTGTCTCACCATTCCCACCTATCCTGTAGGGTTTCTGCTGAGAAGTCTCCAGTGAGTCTAATTGGAGATCCTCTGAGAGTAATCTGAAGTTTCTCTCTTGCACATTTTAGGATCTTTTCTTTATGTTTCACTGTGGTGTCTCTCTTGCTTTCTCTGTCTACCTTTAAAATTAATCTTTTTCTTAAAAGCATAGTAATGAGATTCTCTAAAATTAAGGTTTAGAAAAGTTCTATTATAATAAAAAATTCATATCCAATCTTTCTTTACAATATATATGTATATGCTTGAGTATGCATGAGAAATAATCTGGGAGAATATGCTCTAGTTTGCATGTTTCTTCTGCAAAAATTCATGTGAAATTCAGTTCCTGCTATGGTGATGTTAGAAGGTTGGCCATAAGGGTTCTGCCCCGTGAGTGGAATTAGTGTTGTGATACAGGGGCAGATGTGCCCCCTTTTGTCTGGCTCTCCATCTTCTGCCAAATGATGATGCAGTAAGAAGGACCTTGCCAGACGCCACAAATTTCATGCTGGACTTCTCAACCTCCACAACTGTGATATTTCTGTTCTTTGTATTACCCAGTCTTAGATGTTCCAATGTAGGAGAACAAAACAGAAAATGAGGCAGAAATAGAAATTCAGATATTGATAACCTCTGGGGAATAGGACCGTAAGTTCTATCAACAAAGTAATGAAGAAGTTGTTTTAAATAAATAGCTTTGTTATTGCATTATCATTGTAATTTGCTTTATTTCATATTATGGTTGATAAGGGAGAGTAAATTTATAAATCAATGTATAATGTTGAAAGTCCAATAAAAAAAACAGAGAGTTTATGAAAAGTAGAATATGGGTAAGCATCTGGGCTAAGGATAGATACCAGTTAAGACACTTGCATCCTCTGATGGAGTACCTGGACAACTCATGATTTCAGCTTCCTGCTAACCTATACCTGGGAGGCAGTACAGGATGGCTTATGCCTGCTACACATATGGAAAATCTGGCTTAAGTTCCCCTCTCCTGGTTTCCACTAGCCCAGCCCAGATTTTGCTGGAAAATGCATAATGATGCATTAGATTGGATCTCTGTGCCAGTCTGTCCTTCTCTTAAGTAAATAAATAAATAAAGATTTTCAATTAGAACATTTATTCTATTTTCCAATGCAAAGTAAAGAGACAAAAAAGACAAAAATGTGTAGAAAGGAAGAATGAGAGAAAGAGAGAGAAAGAAAGGAAGAAAGAAAGAAGGAAGGAAGGAAGGAGGGAGGAGGGAAGGAGGGAGGTAGGGAGAGGAAGGAAAGAAGGAAACATATCTGAATAAGCAGCAATTTTATTTTTCTTCTTTTTTTCTGTATATTGTAAATGTTCTGTTAGGATTTCATATCAATTTTATAATATGAAAAGTGCATTTAAAATACATTATGTAATCTTTCCACTCATTTAAAGTAAAATTTCTTCTCTCAAACTCCCACATTTGGCCTACCTAATCCTTCCCCTTCTTCATCTTGCATGTTGCTTTTCCCATCATACTCATTACCTTCTTATATATAAACAACTTACTTTTATGATAGTGTTCTTATTTATCTCACTGTTCTTATTAGAACATGCTAGTAAAATATGAATTTCATGTTTGTGATTAATGTATATCGTTGAATTAATGAAACATGTCTTGTCATCTCTCAGGACCTATTTTTTTTTCAGGCAGAGTTAGTGAGAGAGAGAGACAGAGAGGGAGTTATAGACAGTGAGAGAGAGACAGAGAGAAAGGTCTTCCTTCCGTTGGTTCACTCCCCTAATGGCCGCTATGGCCAGCACTGCGCCGATCTGAAGCAAGGAGCCAGGTACTTCCTCCCAGTCTCCCATGAGGGTGCAGAGACTCAAGTACTTGGGCCATCCTCCACTGCCCTCCAGGGACACAGCAGAGAGCTGGACTGGAAGAGGAGCAACCGAGACCAGTACCAGGTGCCCCAGCCGGGACTAGAACCCAGGGTGCCGGTGCCGCGGGCGGAGGATTAGCCTAGTGAGCCATGGTGCCGGCCAGGACCTATTTTTTTTTTTCATCTTCTAAATTGAAAATAAATGACAAGTTAAATTGGAATGCAATAAAATATCTACTACTGCATATCTCATTTTTTTGATATTGTGTGTTACTTTTGTGTTTCTCCCAGACACAGTACTACATTGGATTTACCAAGTTATGAGCAGAGGGAAGCTCCCAGGTTTCACTTTCAATCCATCCTATCTTCAAAGCCATTCCTATAAAAGGTAATGGAGCCAAATATATCCCTTTATACAACACTCCCAGAGACTGTGAAATAACTCATGCTGCCTGAGTTTGTCCTTTTATTTTGTTTTGTTTGTTTTTAATTACTCGTTCTGGCCTTCAGTTTGATTGTACTGATCTGAACACCAGTTACCTTCTTGGGGCCCTTATTCTGCACTTGCATTTAATAGACTTTTTCTAAGGCAATCCAGCTTACTTTCCTTTAACTCTACACAATTCTGTACAAGCTATTTACCTAAAGCTAGCCTATACACCATGCTGTAGTGTTGTTGTGGGAAGACAAGGATGAAGGCAATCTCAGTTCTTGTCTCATGTTAAAGAATTTCCATGCAGACAGGGACAGTGAGCAAAGCAAGATTTATTGAAAGTCAGAAACTTCCTGCTGCAGCGATCGGGAGTGGAGCCCCAAGACAGAAGTTGCTAAAGAAGCTTGCCAGTGTCTTCCCTTTATAAACATGAAGCGACTCCCTCTGATTGATGTTTTTCTGCAAATCAAACCCAGATTTAACTAATCAGGGGAGTAGTAGAATAATAACCAATAATAAAGTGGGGATTGCAATCTTGTCTAGCTTTGGTAAAACTAAGTGCACTTAACTGACTGTCTTCCAACTGATCTGTCTTCTAAA
The DNA here is from genome assembly GCF_033115175.1 of Lepus europaeus. Classification (NCBI taxonomy): domain Eukaryota; kingdom Metazoa; phylum Chordata; class Mammalia; order Lagomorpha; family Leporidae; genus Lepus; species Lepus europaeus. The sequence goes on from NC_084829.1 coordinate 101,424,357, forward strand.
TGGACTAACTGCCCTTTAGCATAACTCTTCACACCCACATCTCTTTCACTCCCAGCAAAGAATGGGACCTAACTGCAGTCAAGGATATGGGGTAAATACTGCTCTGTCTGTTTCATGCTGAAAGGGGACATCATTAAGAAATGGCAGCAGAGCAGTTCTCTGAGGGTAAGTCTGAAGGTCCCTGGTAGAATGCAGATTTCCGTGGGGGCTTCATCTGGAAAAGCCCCTGGAGTTTGATGGCTTCTAGTTGTTAATCCTCAAGGATACAAAGCATGTAAGAAAGTTTATTGTGCATGGTAGGGAAGGTTCTTTCAAGCATATAAGAGAATGCTTGATTTTACACATTTGAAGCTACATGAGTCCACGAATTTTTAGTAGGAGTAAGATAGTCTTGGTGAGGATAGTGGCAGAGGTATTTGCCATTAAGTAGGTGGTATTAGTAGGAAACTCCTTCAGCGCATAGCATGCATCGTGGCCCCTGCTCTACCAATTCCATGGTCTTTATTACCTAGTCTGTTCTCATCTGCTGTGTTATACCATTCAGGTTGGCATCTGATTGGGCTAAACACTTCTGCTTCATCTCTTATCCAGAGGACAGTTCTTGTTAACTTTGTGCATTCATTTTTTTTTTGACAGGCAGAGTTAGTGAGAGAGAGAGAGACAGAGAGAAAGGTCTTCCTTCCGTTGGTCTACCCCCCAAATGGCCGCTACAGCCAGTGTGCTGCGCCGATCCAAAGCTAGGAGCCAGGTGCTTCCTCCTGGTCTCCCATGCGGGTGCAGGGCCCAAGCACTTGGGCCATCCTCCACTGCCCTCCCGGGACACAGCAGAGAGCTGGACTGGAAGAGGAGCAACCAAGACTAGTACCCCGTGCCCCAGCGGGGACTAGAACCTGGGGTGCTGTTGCCATAGGTGGAGGATTAGCCTAGTGAGCTGCGGCACTGGCTGTACATTCATTTTTACAGTGTAAATCAAGAGAATGACATGTATATACTATAAATGTAGTGGGAGTGGGGTTCTCAGCTACAGTCTTGACATTTTGATTTTACCAGTGAAATTTATTCTGACTTGGCAAGTTAAAGATCTTAAAGGAAAAGAGCATCTTTCTCTGGAGGTCAGGCTGGACTTGGGACAGTTGGTCAGATCAAGCTGGGAGTTGGTTTATGCAGTGTGGCCTGTCTCCACATTTAGGTAGAACATCACCGCAGCTACAGATTGCTTTCAAACATTTATCAAGTGTATTGAGTGGCAGTAGTACATGTCATTGTTTCCCTTATTATATTTACTCATTGCAAAGCTCATTGTACTATGCATATCTTCTGTGTTAACATTAACATCAACCGGGGTTGTGTGCGTGGGCCTTGCTATGGCATATTCAAATGCAGTAAAAGTGTTTATACTGTAAAAGTTGAGACAACTGTAGGAGTATTTTTGAAAGTGATATCATAGTTTATGGGATGGAAGATAAGAAATAAAGATGATCAGAGAACTGAGGACTAAAGGAAGGCCCAGAATTTCAGCTGCAAAAAGCTGATTTGAATTTATTACTTATCTGGAGGTGGAATATTCTTAAACAACTGCTCGAGTCCCTCAGTGGCTTCACATGCGTGGTTGCCCTTGCTCATATCAAATCCGGGGTGCTCGTCCAGGTTCTAGTCTGCTGGAGCTTCAGAGGCTCAGATTTTACTCAAGCGTGACGGGTCTCAGGCATTATGGCCTGAGCCCTTTTCCAGCCTGCAGGTTCTGTGCTCCATGAAGGAATTCCCTTCTGTGAAGAGGACCCAGCCTACATTTTCTGGGGGGTTTCCTTAAGATATTCCTGGCTGTATAATGTATGGGAGATTACCTGTTCAAACTTGTATCCTGGACCTTCCATTACCTCTGGAAGCATGTGGCAATATTAGGAGAGAAGCTTGTCTTGATCTGAACTGCAAGACCCTCTATTACTTTTTTAAAGATTTATTTATTTATTTGAAAGTCAGAGTTACACAGAAAGAGAAGAGGCAGAGAGAGGGAGAGAGAGAGAGGTCTTCCATTTGATGGTTCACTTCCCAGTAGCCGGAGCTGTACCGATATGAAGCCAGGATCCAGGAGCTTCTACTGGGTCTCCCACATGGGTGCTGGGGCCCAAGAACTTGGACCATCTTCTATTGCTTTCTCAGGCCATAGCAGAGAGCTGGATAGGAATTGGAGCAGTCGGGACTTGAAATGGCATCCTCATCTCTGTTATAAAAGACTCTGGTGCCCCCCCCCCCCCCCCCCGAAGAGATTATCTAGGCTGCTTTCAGGTTTCAGTGCAAGTTTTTGAAGTTTTCTACTGATGTCTGAACCCAGCTGGATCTGGAACCACCCTTTAAAAATCACCTGTCCTTCTACAGAATCGTGGTCCAATAGGGCATATTTCTTTAAAGTTTCCCTTAGGCCCTTGATCAATCTGAGATAATTTAGAGTAGTTAGGCGGTTTTGTTCGAGTTCTCTTTTGGTCCTCTGCAACACAGACAACAAGATTGCTTCTTCTCCAGTCGTCTGCAGGATTGTTAGGGTCCTAATTACAGTCATTCTCTGGAACCCCCTGTTGACCAATGGGGAGTTGGACCTCTTGATCATATATTACAAATTTAGGGTCATGTCCATGGGATACATACAATGCATCCCCAAATTGCTCTGCTGCTTGTTTGACTGGAAGCTTTTGTGACCTTGTTAGAGTCTAGCTGAGGAACAGCACTACATCCTTCCAGGGTAGCTCATATACCTGTGTTAGGTTCTGGACGACCTCTCTGTAATGATCTGGGTCATCTGTGAAGCTACCCAGACCTCCTTTAATTTGTCTAAGGTCTTACAGAGGTAAAAGAGAGTTGGCTCTGAATAGGTCCCCACCACCCAGTCATTTTCTTTTCTTTTTTTTTTTTTAATTTTTGACAGGCAGAGTGGACAGTGAGAGAGAGACAGAAAGGTCTTCCTTTTTGCCGTTGGTTCACCCTCCCATGGCCGCTGCGGTAGGCGTGCTGTGGCTGGCGCACCACGCTGATCTGATGGCAGGAGCCAGGTACTTCTCCTGGTCTCCCATGGGGTGCAGGGCCCAAGGACTTGGGCCATCCTCCACTGCACTCCCTGGCCACAGCAGAGAGCTGGCCTGGAAGAGGGGCAACCAGGATAGAATCCGGCACCCCGACCGGGACTAGAACCTGGTGTGCCGGCACCGCAAGGCGGAGGATTAGCCTAGTGAGCCGCGGCGCCGGCCACCCAGTCATTTTCTGAAGACCTCAATTTACTACCTAATAAATTGGCATGAGGCTCTGGGGTAGCTAAAGACTTGGGGATAGAGGACAAATAGGGCCAGTGGGAGGATTACAAGGAGTTTGTTTTGGTCCCCGAGGAGCTAGAACTGCCACATTGTAGTTAGTAATTCCCTCTGGAAGCTAACTTTCTCTTTCCTCTAGTTTGTAACCAGGCCAGGCTATGGTGCAAAGCTAGGTTTTTGTTTGTTTTGTTTTGTTTTTTTTTTGCTTTGTTTTGTTTTATTTTTTCTTTAAGCTCTGGCATTTCAAAGTAAGTTCAGTATCTGAGGATGCACATCAAGGGAGTGCCTGCTCTGGGTGGGTTTGTTTTCCATTTGGAAAAAGAGGATAAAAACAGAAGAATCTTTCAGCTTTTATCTCCTGAGTTTGCGATGTCTCTCAAACTCTCTTGTTGTCTAGGGTATCCAGACTTGCAGTGAAGCCCACAGAGAAGGGCTGAAGTTTAAGGTGGGACTGGCACGTATTATCGACACTCGCCCATGCTTCCACACTTGTAACATAGGATATATATTTGCCAGAACAGCAAACACTGGAGAGCATGATAGAATTGAGACTCCTGCCTTGCGCAAATATACTGTCATTGTATTGTCCCCATACACGAAAAGAAACAGTTGTCCTGCTTTCCTAACCTCACATAGGATATATATGTTTAATAGTAAAATTAATGCTTGTAAATGAGCACTTCAAAGAAATGGTTTTTCCTTATCATGCTCTCCTTGATGGTCACAGTTTTACCTTTCAGATAACTGCAATATTTATACTTTCCAAAGTTATTAATATGGTTTCTTACCAATAGCAATTGATAACTAATAAAATATTTAATGGTCAAAGTAAAAATATAAATTTATAATCAGTTCTATTTATTAAATGCCTTTGTGGATACTCTAGGGGTACAAAAACATAGTCTCTACTTTCAATTACCTGCAAAAGCTGGAAAGTGAAAACATATACACAATTGGAAAATCCTGGAGAGCAATTGTAGCAGCATAAATTATACAATTTATCATCAGGTAAACTGTGGAAAAGTCATGTTCAAAGAGAAATAAGGTTAAATCAAATGATTTAACCATACAGACTTCATTCTACATATCTTTTTTTCATTGGCATAGGAAGTATTCTCCCAATAGCGGGCTCTGATAAATAATTTGATTAGTATCCCTTGTAGATCCTTACAGATATTATTTAAGAATATTACATGTCAAAACTCTTACAAAAAAAGGGAAAGACATATGTTTATAAGTAGAAAGATGCATATGGATTAATACTATTTCTGATTATTTAGGGATGGAAAATACTTGGGATTACTATACATGTAAACATACATATATAAGTTTTCAAGTTTTAACTCATATGTGGGCAAATTTTTTTTTTAAAAATCCATTCATATGATTTGAACTAAAAATTCATCCAAAACCAGAAATGCATTTACGAAGAGAAAGAAACAAAGTTAAGAAATTAAAGAACAGTAAATATGAACCAGATGGATCTTTGGAAAGAAGTAAAACAAATGAACGATATTTGATAGTATTTATACCAAACATCAATTATTATTCACATTCTTCTCTTCTAAGATAATAATTCCAAATAAGCATCAAGATTAAGAATCTATATCTTGAGTCCAAGTGTTTTCTTCTAGACAAAACAAAACAGAATTAGTTTTTCAGCTTAACAGAACAAACTATTTTAGCACAACAGGAATGCTGCCATTTTAATATGATAAGAGACAAGTGGATTTACTCTCAATCCTTTAAGCTTCTACTTCAGGGGACCAAAATGTGTTAAAAAGTTTCTGATCCAATTTTAGAAAATGTTTCATATCCACTGAGATTCTCCATTCTCCACATTTCTGGAAGATGATTATCTAAGAACATCTGTACTTTCACTAGCGCCTGCTTCTCTGTTGAGATATGAAAACAAGAAAATTAAGCAAACAGGTTCATGTGGTTCATGTGAAGAGGGTAAACATGAAGAAAAATAACTTTAGAATACAAGTGACTCAATGGAAAGGTAACTCATTTGTTAATGGAACTATTTTTTTAATGTATTGAAATGTCACACTGAGGACTGTAAATATACATAATTTTAACATAAAATAGAATTAAAATTTTGCAATCTCATAAAACACATTTATCTATTACAGTCAGATGATTGTGCTTTAAAATAAATTCTAATATATTAAGGATCTAAATATAAATATTATTTATTTATTTATTTATTTATTTATTTATTTTTGGACAGGCAGAATGGCCAGTGAGAGAGAGAGAGGGACAGAGAAAAAGGTCTTCCTTTTCCGTTGGTTCACCCTCCAATGGCCACTGTGGCCGGTGCGCTGTGGGCAGTGCACTGCGCTGATCTGAAGCCAGGAGCCAGGTGCTTCTCCTGATCTCCCATGCGGGTGCAGGTCCCAAGCACTTGGGCCATCCTCCACTGCACTCCTGGGCCATAGCAGAGAGCTGGACTGGAAGAGGGGCAACCAGGACAGAATCCGGCGCCCTGACCAGGACTAGAACCTGGTGTGCCGGCACCGCAGGTGGAGGATTACTCTATTGAGCTGCGGCACTGGCCAATATAATTTTTATTGATTTTAGTTATAAAACAGTGAATTCTTCTAAAACAGAATACCACAGGATATTAGAAACAAATAGAAATACTAACTCTTGGTCATCTCAGATAATATATTGTGATGCATTATAACAAAATTCCACAGCCATAATATTATTGTTGAGAGGTGCTATAAAATATCAATGTTGCTTCCTGACCATTCTAGCTGGAACATGAATGATGATTTTAGCAGATTTGAAATTTTGGTGGGTTTTTTTCTGTTTTTTTTTAACTTATTTTCTGTGCATTATACAAATTATATCTAGAATATTTGCTTCTGGTTTTAAATACTGCATTTAACTTACTTCATGATACTTTCAGAACATTAAATTTATAATTTTATTGAGTTGAATTCAACAGAAACCAGGAGGCAAATAAACCAACACAACCAACCAAGATATGAAAACCTTAAAATAAAGAGAAGAGATACAAAATTAAAATATTTGACAAATTTAGAAATGCTACCACAGTTTTCTGGCACTTCATTTCTTATGAGAAAATTCAGGCAAGTACTGAGTTGTTCTGGGATTTATCCCAAATCTAAATGTGTTCATCTGTTCTCTATTATTGATACTGGATTTTGTTCCTGAGAGGCAATCACGTGATACAGCAGTTAAGACACCACTTGGGATGCCCATGTGTCATTTTGAAGCACCTGGGTTCAAGCTCTGCTTCAATTCCAGGTTGCAGGTAATGCACACCTTGGAGTACTGATGGCTCAAGGAACCTGAGTCCTGTCATCCAAGTAGAAGACCTTGAATGAGAAACAGGCCCTTAGCTTTGGCATGGCCCAGCCCTGGCTATTGAGGACATTTGGGCAGTAAACCAACAAAAAAAGATCTCATTGTGTATCTGTCCTGTCTTTTTCCTTTCAAATATAGTAAATGTAGACTTAAGTAATTTCTCTTAAATTCCAAAGTAAAAGAGCAAATGTACGTTGAGAGCATTTAAGGAGATGAGTAACATACATGGGAAATAACAGAGACTTAAGGAGAAAGTGTGAGATAGCATAAAAAGCCAAAATAGATTTTTCTGGAACAGTTTAAATACACTTCATATCACATCAATAATTTCTGGAATTATAAAACTGCCTAATATTTGATATTCCTCTTGAAGTTCTTTATATATCATCTAATTACAAAAAGGACATGTATTGAATATTTTGGAAAAATGTCCATTCTGTCTCACACATACAAATGAATCATGGGCATATGTGGGGCCTTTAAAACATTAACAGAAAATTAATATAATAAAAATGGATAGACTTCAAAAAACATTTGGAGCGCGTCGTCCGGCACGGAGCGGGGCCGCCGTGGGCCCCCTGTTGCTGGCTTCGTTGCCGGAGCTGTGGTTTCCGTGTCTGTTCTATCCGCTCTTGCTTCCTCGACTTTCACCTGGGCTGCGCCTCCGCCGGCCCTCAAGATGCCAATGGCGAGGACTGCGCGGCCCCACCAAGCCTTGGTGCGGCGGCGAGCGCGGCTTGGGATCACAATGCCTACCCCAGCTTGTTGCTGCTGTTCTGCATTGCGTCCTCGCTACAAACGCCTGGTGGACAACATATTCCCTGACGATCCAAAAGATGGCCTTCTTAAAGCTGATATGGAGAAATTGACATTTTATGCAGTATCTGCTCCAGAGAAGTTGGATCGAATTGGTGCATACCTGGCAGAAAGACTGAGCAGGGATGCTGTCAGGCATCGCTCCTGGTGTGTTTTAATTGCCATGGAGGCATTGGACCAGCTTCTCATGGCTTGCCGTTCTCAAAGCATCAAAGCATTTGTAGAAAGCTTTCTTCATATGGTGGCGAAGCTGCTGGAATCAGGGGAAGCAAAGCTGCAAGTTCTTGGGACAAATTCTTCAGTGAAATTTGCAAACAGGCGTTATGACTTTTTTGTGTCTTGATTTAGTGCCATGTGTCATTCCAGTCATAGTGATCCAGAAATACGAACAGAAATCTGAATTGCTGGAATCAGGGGTATTCAAGGTGTGGTTCGCAAAACAGTTAATGATGAACTTCGGGCGACCATCTGGGAACCTCAGCGTATGGATAAGATTGTTCCATCCCTCCTGTTTAACATGCAAAAGATAGAAGAAGTTGACAGTCGCCTGGGCCCTCCTTCTTCTCTTTCTGCAGCTGACAAAGAGGAGAATCCTGCTGTGCTGGCCTAGAGCTGTTTCAGAGAACTGCTGGGTAGAGCGACTTTTGGGAATATGAATAATACTGTTAGACCAGTTTTTGCGCATTTAGATCATCGCAAACTGTGGGATCCCAATGAATTTGCGGTTCACTGCTTTAAAATTATAATGTACTCTATTCAGGCTCAGTATTATCATGTAATCCAGGAGATTCTAGGACACCTTGATGCTTGTAAAAAAGATTCTCCACGGGTTCGAGCGGGTATTATTCAGGTTCTATTAGAGGCTGTTGCCATTGCTGCTAAAGGCTCCATAGGGCCCACCGTGCTGGAAGTGTTCAATACTCTATTGAAGCATCTGCATCTCAGTGTTGAATTTGAAGCAAATGATTTACAGGGGGGACCTATAGGTAGTGCCAACCTAAACACAAGTTCCAAAGACAATGACGAGAAGATTGTGCAGAACGCTATCATCCAAATATAGGATTTTTTGGAAGTAAGCTGCCAGATTTTCAGAGGTCAGGAATCATGATGTTCATCATGGGGAAAGTACCAGTTTTTGGAACATCTACCCATACTTTGTATATCAGTCAACTAGGGGATTTGGGAACGAGGTGGATTCAGATAATGTTGCCGAGGTCTTTACTCACGGTAATCTTTGGATACAAAGCAAAGACAATTGTTACTGCACTTCCAGGGTCTTTTCTGGATCCTTTGTTGTCTCCAGCTCTCATGGAAGATTGTGAACTGAGACAGTTAGTTCTGGCAGTCATGCACAACCTCATGGATCTCCATGACAATAGAGCCAAGCTCTGGGAGATCAGAATAATACCAGATGTGGCTGACCTAAAGATAAAAAGAGAAAAAATCTGTAGACAAGATACAAGTTTCATGAAGAAGAATGGGCAACAACTGTATCAGCACAAATATTTGAGCTGTAAAGAGGAAGACAACGTTCAGAAAAACTATGAGCTACTTTACACTTCTCTTGCTCTTATAATCATTGAACTGGCCAATGAAGAAGTGGTTATTGATCTCATCCACCTGGTCACTGCCTTACAGGACAGTGTGATTATCAATGAGGATAATTTGCCAATGTTCCATTGGTGTGGAATCATGGCACTGGTTGCAGCGTACCTCAACTTTGTAAGTCAGATGATAGCGGTCCCTACATTTTGCCAGCATGTTAGCAAGGTTATTGAAATTCGAACTATGGAAGCCCCTTATTTTCTACCAGAGCATATTTTCAGAGGTAAGTGCCTGCTTCCAAAATCTTTAGAGAAACATGAAAAAAATGTATTTTCTGACCAACAAGATTGCAGAGTCGCTGGGAGGAAGTGGGTACAGCGTGGAGAGGCTGTCAGTTCCACATGTACCACAGGTAACAGATGAAGATCAACTTTCCAGAAGAAAAAGCGTTGGAGACACTGTGTCCATTCAGGTGGATATTTTACTGAATGGCATTAATCCTGATGACGTGGCTAATAATACTGAAGAAATAACCTTTGAAACATTGAAGAAAGCAATTGATACCAGTGGGATGGAAGAACAAGAAAAGGAAAAGAGACGTCTTGTCATAGAGAAATTCCAGAAAGCACCTTTTGAAGAAATAGCAGCACAGTGTGAATCCAAAGCAAATTTGCTTCATGATAGACTTGCTCAAATATTGGAGCTCACCATAAGTCCTCCTCCCAGTCCATCAGGAACACTGACCGTTACTTCTGGGCATGCCCAATACCAGTCTGTCCCAGTGTATGAGATGAAGTTTCCAGATCTGTGTGTGTACTGAGTGGCCCAGGAAGACCTCAGCATAGGATTTTAAAGCTTAAAATTAAGGCCAAGTTGAGTTTTCAGGGTTTACTTAATGCATATTAACATACTTGTTGAAAATAATGATGGAAATTATCTTTAACCAAATGCTTAGCATATCATATAAGAAGTTTTGGAACTATATATGATTTAGAGTACTTTTGAAGTTAGATTTATACCATGTAATTTGTTTTGAGGTTTCTTTTGACATTTAAAGTTGAATATGTATTGGTCTCACATTATTCCATTATTAAACGGTGTATTTTATTCTTTTCAGAAACAACTTTTTTTGCAAATAGTAAGCCTCCAGAGGATTGAAAACGTGTGATGTGTCTACTGTATTTCTTAAATGTCAACAGAACTGTTTAGAAATAGAATTACTTTTAATTTTTTATCTTCCAAAGCAAATACATACAATTATATTCCTACTCCTGGGGATGCAAAACTGTCCTGTGGCTTCCCATTCCCATGCTAACTTAGGTAAGTTGTGACAAGCATCTCTAGTCATTTACTGTGATAATATTGGGTAGCTATTCCTTAATGTGTTTACAGTAATGACATCTTGTGGAATAGTTTCCTAGAACATGACCCTAAGAATAGCCATATTAAAGCATCTAGTTTTTGTAATACTGTGTGTTTTTGCTAAAAGTTTGACCATTCTACTTGAGAGGCTTAGATCTTGCTCTTGGAATACTGAAATGTGCAATACTTTTTTTTTTTTATATCATAAGATGTATTCGTTTACAGGCCATGCTTTGAAATTATAATAGTATTTTGCTGTGGCTTCATTAATTATATGATATATATATGTATATTAATATATACTTGGCCGGCGCCGCGGCTCAATAGGCTAATCCTCCGCCTAGTGGCGCCGGCACACCAGGTTCTAGTCCTGGTCAGGGCGCTGGATTCTGTCCCGGTTGCCCCTCTTCCAGGCCAGCTCTCTGCTGTGGCCCGGGAGTGCAGTGGAGGATGGCCCAAGTGCTTGGGTCCTGCACCCCATGGGAGACCAGGAGCAGCACCTGGCTCCTGGCTTCAGATCAGCGCGGTGCGCCAGCTGCAGAGCACTGGCCATGGTGGCCATTGAAGGGTGAACCAATGGCAAAGGAAGACCTTTCTGTCTCTCTCTCTCACTGTCCACTCAGCCTGTCAAAAAATATATATATAAATACATGTAAATATATATATATATATATGTATATTTAGTATAGGAAAAAAAGGACATTTAAAACAGCCACTAGTTCAGCTGTGAGGAGTTTGTACATTTGATTTCTGTTAGGAGCACATGAATTTATAGTTTCATATTGTGCATTGGTTTAAATATTCATGGTCAAAAATTCTTCAAGTGGACTTTTAATTTGTGAGCTTCTTTTGATTTCCACTATCAGGATCACAGGTGTACCTTATACATATACTGATGGACATGAAACTAGGTACATTTTAGTGAATTCCATCACATTGTAAAAATGAACAATTCTCTTCCCAACTCTAATAAAATTATCTTAAGACATTTTTATAAAATGTTTATAGTTCAGATTCAATTTCCTCTTACACATCAAAAATTGTACCTTAAAATATAATTCAGTTTTGGTTTTTGTTTGAAAAATCATCATGAATAATGGAATGTTTTAACTTCGTTCTATAGTTATTTGGTCATCATTAGTAGAAGCAGAAAAAAAAAGTAAGGAAATGATAATGAAATACTTGAAAATTGTTGAATATTGAAACCAAAGGGCAACCGATTGAAAAGAATAGTTATTTTAAGCTGGAAACTGGTGCTAAAACGGTGAATTAAATGTCAGTGCACAAGACTTGTGTTCAGAGCAACAGTGCAGTCGCCACTGGAGGACTAGATGGCCCTGTTGTCACTGTCACTGCCTCTGATCAGATAAAATGCGTCACCAGTTAATAAGTCAAAGTTTATGTTATGGTTTTTCTTTTTATCTTTTGTATTTCTAAAGAAGGATGCGAATCCCTGCTGTACATTTAAAAAATCTAAGCAGGGGGACATACAAAACAATCATCATCCACTTGGATGTCATTTTATAGATCAACACTGTGTGCTTTTGTATGAAGATACATAAATTTCATAGTTTAAGAAAAGATATATATTAATTTGCTTTCATGCAAAACATAAACTTTGCTCTATAAAATTTCCCATTTCTCAGTGATTTAGAAATGCACGTACTGCATGCATAGGAAAACCATCACAGTTCATGTTCGTCACTGTTCTCTCCGTCTTTGTAAACTGTTGACTTGGTTTTTTTGGGATTTTTGTTGATGTTGTTTTGGAATCACAGAAGATTTCGTAAATCTTGGGTCAGTGAAGTGGTCTTGTTGACAAGGATTCCCAAGATATGGATCTTTTTTCTGGTGACCTACCATGTCTGTGGGAGGTTCTCCAGAGACTAGGAGAGCATACTGTATCGTAGCCAGTTCAGACAATGAAAGCTAGGATTTGCTGAAGTTCACTGTCTTGCTCTATTTTTGTAGTATATAAAACTCAATAAATTGTTAATCATTCTCATTTTTGCTGTATACAGTTGCTTATATCACTTTATTTTTTTCCTTGACGTTGAACAGGTAATATTTGAATGTTCCTTCTATATGTGTATTGACCATCACTGCATTGGTAGTGTTTGATTGTCACATACATATTCATGTACTTGCTTGGTACTTCTAAACTAATTATCTTTTAGGATACTAATACTACACTTTACTAGCAATTAAATTCCAATCCCTTCCCGAAATATTTCTCTTCTTTCTGTCTAGAAATGGAATTTGTCTTATCTGTGTATTAAATATAATGAAGTAGTTTTTTTTTGAAGTGTAAAAATTCACTGTGCAATTCATATGTAAGCAATAAAACAAAAATTGAATTAAAAAAACATTTGGACCAAAATAAAGTAGCACTAACTTATTATAACATTTATAGACAGGGTCTAGTTTGAGTCGTCAGGAAGAATGACATAAATTTAAAAAGAACCTCAATCACAGCAACATAAGGTCTGCTAAATTTTCCGCAAGACCAAGCATGAAAACTATAGTGAAGCTTTGTTTGTGGAATATTAAAATCATTGATATTTTGGGAAATTTTGTGGAGAGAATGTCCCTCTCAATCATCAATTTACAAATTGGTACTCATTTTAATGAGGGACTTTTTATGCTGAAGATAAGCTCTCAGCACAGATCATACACTTCAATTAGCAAGGAAAAAACTAATTTTGTGCAAGGCCTAATTGAAAAGGAGCAATGATTAGCAGCACAAATAAAAGGCAGCCACATAAATGTCTGCATTGGTTCAGCCTCGCCACAGTTCCTACTGAAAGATTACAGTAGTGCAAACTCTTCAATGGATGCCGAAACTGCTGTGCCCAGGTCAGCTGCAGACAAAAATGGAGCTTTTCAGGGAAATTTTAAGTAAGTTAAATCAAGATCTTCAAATAGTTCCTGGAAAAATTGTAATAGGAGATGAAACTTTGCTTTATCAGTATTAAGCTGAAGACAAAGCATAGTCAAAGCAGTAACTACCAAGATGTGGAAATGGTCCAACCAAAGCCAAAGCGCACGAGTCAAGAGCAAAAGCCAAGGTGACTGTTTGAGGATGCTCATGGCATTTTTATTAGCTTTCTGGAGAGCTGAAGAATAATATCTGCTTCTTATGGAATATTTAGGAAAAGTTGGCAAAAAAAAAAAATTAGCAGAATAAAGCCTGAGAAAGCTTCACCAAAGAGTCCTTCTTAACCACAGCAGTGCTCCTGCTTGTTCCTCTTATCATGCATCATATTATGAAAAGTTAAATTAGAAATCCTCAGCATCCACCTTACAGTCCTGATTTGACTCCTTCTGGCTTCATCTTGTTGCCTAATCTTAAAATATCCTTGAAATACACTCATTTTTCTTCAGTTAATAATGTAAGAAAGACTGCACTGACATGGTTAAATTCTGAAGACCCTCAATTATTCGAAGATTGCTTACATTATCTTGTGTCATCACTTACTAACTGTCTTCAACTTGGCTAAGATTGTATTGAAAAATAAGCTCTGGGGCAGGTATTGTGGCGCAGTGCATTAAAGCCGTGGCCTGAAGCGGCAGCATCGCATATGGGCGCCTGTTCGAGTCCTGATGCTCCTCTTCCAATCCAGCTCTCTGCTATGGCCTGGGAAAGCAGTAGAAGATAGCCTAAGTGCTTGGGCACCTGCACCCATGTTGGAGACCGGGAAGAAGCTCCTGGCTCCTGGCTTCGGATCTGCACAGCTCCAGCCGTTGCAGCCATCTTGTGGGTGAACCAGTGGATGGAAGACCTCTCTTTCTGTCTCTACCTCTCTCGGTAACTCTCTTTCAAATAAATAAAATAATAAATATTTAAAAAATAAGCTCTGTAATCTTTGTTTTTTAATCACTTTTTTGCATTATCATTTTGATGTACACTTGTGGTACGTTGTCTGTGTGTATTCTATTCCTAAGAATTTAAATATTACTATATTTTCCCATGTCTCAACTGCATTAAATCATCAATCTCTTCCCTGAATGTTCTGGGCATCTTTTGGATGGTGAGTCTTTCCTGTAGTTTCCTACTTTCCTCTTCTCAACTGGTGGATCATTTCTCCACCATATTCATAAACTAATGGTCCTGAATTTGGGATAAGTGTTCCCTTTGAGTTCCACACTTGATCTTAGATTATTTCTTTTATTTTTTCTACAGAATAATGAGTTTATGTCATTTATATATATATACTTGTTAATTTCTCCACACTCATGGAACAGTCCAATTTATATTAACTTTCTTCTTACTGCCATTCTTCCATGATGATCTTTAATTAAATATTAGTGATTTCATTGTACAAAGATAGTATTCCCATCAACCCATCCCTTCCAATGATTTTACTATGCACACTACCTCAGCCATTCTCTTGCATAGTCATGGCCTACACCTTACTATTACTTAGTAATTTTCCTCCAATCTTAATTCCAAGCACCCTGTACTCATGGATTGAAATATTTTCCTCCCCAAAATTCAAATGTTAAAAGTCCTCGGGTTTGAAGGTAGAATTCTTATGAAATATTTAAGATAAAATGAGTTCCTATGTACCAATGTGACTCTAATCCAATATTACTGATGTTCTTTCCAGAACAAAAGATTATGGCATAGCCATCTAAATGTGCAATGGATACATCATATGAAGAAAGAGGGAGAATCTAGTCATCTATGAATCGAAGTAAGAGATTTCAGAATGATGCTAATACTGCTGACGACTTGATCTTGAATTCTAGCCTGCAGGATTGTGGGCAAATAAACTCCCAGTAGCTTAATAGTTCAGTGACCAAGAAGCTTAGTCAGCTAAAAAGCAAAAAGACTTTAGTTGAGTAGGAATATAGACAATGGCTATAAACAGCAATCAAATGAAGAAATGACCATTTCAGCCATATGCAGTAAATTTTAAAGTAATCCCAAATTATTAAAACTATAGTGGTATAACAGTCTTAACCATTGGTTTGACAAAGGCATAAAATATAGTTTACAAAACTATATTTGCAGCAATACTGATACACACAGATATCTCTTTCTTTTTTCCTTTTTTGTTTTTTAAGTTTTATTTAAAAATAAAATATATATATGTATATATATATATATATATAATATAAGAGAGAACACGCGGCATTTGTCTTTCTTGATCTGGCTTACTTCATACAGCATGATATCCCCCAGTTGTATCCATTTTTGCTGCAAATGGTAGAATTTCATTCTTTACTACAGCTGAATAATATTCCATTGAGTATATATACTACATTTTCTTTATCCATTCATCTGATGAGGGATATCTTGGTTGACTGTAAATTTTGGCTATTGTGAACAGTAGTACTATAGTTTTTATTTTCTAAATAAATTTAAATGTACATGTTAAGTTCAAAGATTACAAGAATAGAAAACCTTATCTACATTTAACTTATAGATCATACCAAACAAAATAAATGTTTAAATATTTATATTTTATGGTAGCATTGCTTTGATTCAGAAAGCATTTGAAAAGACAGAGAGTGATTTTCTGTTTCACCTGAAAAAATAACAAGTAACGCATACTGAGCATTTACTATATACTGTATTAACATCTTCATGATTACATATTCTAGATTTTATGAGAAAGAAATTTAAATGAAGAAATGCATATAAGATAGTGTTAAGCAGTAAATCCACACTTCAACATTCAGATGTCTAATTTCAAAAATATGCTCCTATCCTTTCAATTACTGTACTACATGTTCACTTTAGTGAGTTATTCAAATGTTCAATTAGAAATTTAACAAGTGGTGTATTTTCTAGTTATTTTGAGGGGATTTAGATAATATTCAACCTCATTAATTTTATTCTCTATGGACATCTTCTTCCAAGCTGAAACAAATGTTTTTAACTTTATTTTCTTAGCTATATTGGTTTTGACATTCAGGTCCTGTCTGGGATTAGGATGCAAATTGCATGTCTGTAAAAATTTCCATTTTGTTAATATCTTTTATATGGGAAATTCTTCTTGATCCTTATTATGGCCTATAAGTGAAATGATTTGGCAATGATATCCAATATTCTGAATCATTTTATGTATATACATAATATGCATGAAAAATTCAATTTGCCTAATACTTTACTTGTTAATTTGCATTTTATAGAACTAGTATTATGAGGTAAAATTATATTGACTGGTTTAAATATCTTAGAAAGCTACATCATAATTCTATGGGAAATGCTTGAAGGAATTAATCATAAATGAATCATCAAAAATATTCTCAAGACGTACATCTTGGATAATAATATGATAATAATTACATGTCCTAAAAATTAATTTTGAAATTATGGTGCATGCTGAATGTTTTGATTAAAAAATAAACAGTGATTTCATAAAAAGTATTCTTTTTTTAAAAACTGGAAATAGCAATGTGCATATGATTATATAATTTTAACCTAACCTAGTACACATTAAATACAAATGGCATAGGTTTGCCATGGGATTAAAAACATCAAAATAAGCCAAATGCATTCCAACATGAGTGTGTGGTTTTATTCAGCAAATATATTTTCAATATTAACTGTCCCTAACATTTTATACAAATGATAGATATATGCTTCTAATTGGGGTTATCAAAGCCATACATGACCTAAACTCAGATATTTGCCCTGTGACATCTGGCTAAAAAATGGATTCTTGAATAATAGCTACAAAAGCAGGGTTATCAAAGAAATAACTCCCTAATGCTATGCAATATAGGAGGGTAACTGTAGTTCACAGTAACTAGTGTATATTTTATGTGCAACTAGAAGAATGGAGCTCCAAGCCTCTAATCATAAAGTAATGTCAAAGAAGGAGAAACATTGACTACACTGATTTGATTAATACACATACATGTATTGGAATATTGTAGGTATTCCACACATTTGTACAATCATTGTTCATAATTTTTTAAAATATCAGTTAACAATATGAAAAAAGAATATGTATATGCCATTATGGTAATATTACTTTAAAATAAAAATTATTTTTCCACAAAAATGTGATTAGAATTTAAAACTTCAGCAAGGATAAAAATTAATCCACAAAAACAGTTATGTATCATTACATTAACAATTAACATTTTGAAAAGGAAATTCAGAAAAATGTTCTGGTTACAATAGCTCCAAAAGAATAAATTACTTACGAATAAGTTTAACCAAACAGGGGAAAAATTGCATATTGAAAACAATAAGCTGTCGTTGAAAAAAAATCAAAACTTCAATAAATGGAAAACACAAAAACAATATTGTTAAGATGTAAATATTAAACAAAATAATGTATAGAATGGATGTTACCACTTCAAAGTCCCAGTCCTTTTGTCAGTAATAGAAACATCTATGCTAAAATCATCTCAGAGTTACCCAAATAACCAAACTATCTTAGAAAAAAATAAGGTTAAGAGTATCACAGTGTTGATTTCGAAGCTTACTACAAAGCTGCAGTCATCATAGCTGTATGATATAAGCTTTTAAGCAGACGCACAGAACGATATAAAAGAAAAAAAAAGAACTCAGAAACAAACTCTGTACATGAGGTCAAGTGATTTTTCATGAGAGTGCGGGGACCATTCAATGGGAGGAAAATATTTTTAATTGTTCTTGGGAAAACTGAATATCCGTGTGCAAAAAAATAAAGTGAAGTTAGCTTGCTGAGAATATTTTTAAAAACTCAAAATAGTCAAAGACCATGAAGATAAACACCCAAATTATAAAATCATGGGACAAGTGTGTGGTACAACAATTAAGCCACAATCCTACATACCATATCAGAGGGTCTCATTTGAGTCCCAGCTATTATGTTTCTTGATATTAATGCACACCTTGGGAGGCAACACATGATGCTGGTTCCTACACTTGAATCCCTGTGAACCTTGTAGAAACCTTGGATGGAGTTCCTGCCTCCTGGCTTCAGCTTTTCTAGTCCTAGCTCTTGCAGTCTTTTGAGGAGTGAATTAGCAGATGAAAGATTCTCTCTCTCTTTCTCTCTCTCTCTCTCTTTGGCTCTACCTTACAAATACATAAATATTTTTAATGAGAGTAGGAGAAAATATTTTAGTTTCTCTATCAATATAGTGACACTAAGTTTTCTGTAAATATTTATAATGGCTTAGACCCACAAATGTAAAAAGTGTGAATTATAAACTAATTCTCTGTAGAACAACCCTGATAATAAAATAAGTGTTAAATATCTAACAGAGTCTCAGGATTTTCAGCCTTGAATCTAATCAATTGCAGGTGAGTAAAGATGGTTAATGTCATTCAGAAATGATTGGGTCCACTTCATAAGGTTCTGTACCTGATATCTGTTCATGGAACTTGTAAATAATATTATCACCTGGAAAACATAAGAGATTTTAGCTTTTTCTTTAGGCTTATATCCTAATTTGTTTTTGGCTAGGGGACTTTGGTTTATCTACTTTTAAAATCTACCTTCCATATTCAGATTTAATGAATGACGAATGTCTAGTTTCAGCATGATACTATGTTGAGTTGATTAATCATGATATAGAATTAGAGATAAGATACACTCCACCACATAATGGAAGACTGCGCAAAGATAGAGACCTTTAAACTGCTAAGATCCCCCTACCACCCCGGGCATACCCTTGGGTGTTGAAGTTGGTATGACTGCCTGCAGGTTGGTTTCATAGTTTCACTTTCTGCTAGCTCTAAGTGTTCAGGACAGTAGGGGCAAATGAATGGTGTGGCATTTGTGGCAGGCAAAATTCTAAACATGCCCCAGCAAGATACTTCTCCTTTGATTATTCAATTAATCACTAATTTAGTTTGTTTCTGTGACAAGATTTTGTAAATATAATAAAAATTTCAAATCTTAAAATAGGACTTTTATCCTGGATTTTACATGTGACCAATCTATACAAATGAGTCCATAAAGCAAAGATATTTTCCTAATTATTTTTCTGTGCCCAGCCTATTTCCCTCAACATGCTGTCCTTCAGTTGAATACATTTTGATGTAAATGGTAGAATTTAATTATTTTATACCTGAATAATATTCCATTGTATGCACATTTTGTGCGTGTATTTTGTGTGTGTGTATAAAATGTTTTCTTTATTCATCTATCTGATGATGGACACCGTGGTTGAGTTCATGTTTTGCCTATTGTGAACAGTGTTGTTATAAACATGGTGTTGCAGGTATCGTCTTGATGCAGTGTGTTCAGGTCTTTTGTATATATACCCTGTAGTGAAATTGCTAGATCATATAGCAAGTCTACTTCTACTTTCAAAGAAATTTCATACTGTTTTCCACAGTGTCTGCATTAATTTATATCTCCACCAACAGTGTTTAAGAGTTCACCTTTCTTCATGTATTGCCCAGCATTTGTTATTTCCTGTCTTTTGAATGACAGCCATCCTGACAGGGGTGAGGTGACACCTCATTGTGATTTTGATTTGTAGCAGATTCCTGATGGCTAGTGATGTTGAGCACGTTTTCACATATTTATTAATCATCTGTATTTCTTCCTTTGAGAACTATCTGTTGAGGTTCTTTGCCAATTTCTTCACTGAATTCGTTGCTTTTGTTGTTTAGATTTTTGAGGTGCAGATGTATTCTAGATATTAATCCTTTGTTGGATAGGCAGCTTATAAATATCTTTCCCATTCTGTTGGTTGCCTCTTCACTCTATATATTATTTGCTATTGTTTCCTTTGCTGTGCAGGAGCTTCTGACTTTGATATAGTCACATTTGTCTAGTTCTGTCTTTGTTGCCTATGCTTTGGCAGTCCTGTTCAAGAACTCAACACCTACACCAATGTCTTGAAGTTTTTCTGTTACATTTTCTTCCAGCAGTTTCATAATCTCAAGTCTTAAATTTAGGTCTTTGATCCATTTTGAGTTGTTTCTTTATATATGGTGAGAGGCATATTCTTTCTTATATGTAGGAGCTAAAAGAAAAGAAATCAAAAATTAAAAAAAGAAATGTCTGCATGTAGTAGTACCACTGCAAGTATAGTTGTGTCAAACTTTGCTTTGTATCTTTATCAAACCAAAGGTTTGGAGTGATATTCTACTATTTTTTTGATAATCTGTGATTACTTTATAATGTAATGTATATCACTGAAGTAGACATCTATTCACTTGATTACTGTTTATAGCCCTTTCCTATATTCCCACTGAACTGTAGTCTTTTTTTCTTGTTGAACATTTATTTAATGGAGTATAAAACCTTTCACTATAATGTAAATTTAAAATGTTATCTAAAAATAAAAGAGAAAAAAGAAAGAGGAGAGAAAGAGAGAAAGAAACAAAGAAAAAGAAAGTGAGAATGAAGGAAAGGTGGGAGTAAGGAGGGAAAGAAGAAGGGCAGAAGTATGGCAAGATTCACTATATATATATATATATATATATATATATATGTATATATATTTATGTGTGTGTTTGTGTGGATATATATATGTATATACAGTAGAACTGTATCTAGAAACTCCATTGACTCTGTTCTTTGTGTTAATATAACATTAATGTGTGAATTTTAGTAATTATCATAAATTTGCTCTTACCCTTAGAATCTAATGTTTCAATATATTGCTTTAAAAATAAATGTCAGTTTTAAAAAAAAATATTTTTCTGACTGATGTGAGAAACATAAGGGTAAAAGGTAGCCTAAAATATCAAAGTGTGAGAAAGATCCACTTCTCCATTGTTAGGTTGCAAGATCAAAAGTGAAAAATGTCTCATGCTAAGGAAAAGATTCTGAGAAATCCCCTTCTCTCCAGGTGCAGAGATCTGAATTCTGCCCATCAACTCAAGGAGCTGGAAATAGAGTCATTCCTTGAGCCTCCAGAAAGTGCACAACCCTGCAAGATCTTTGATTTGGGTCTTGCAATATCTGAAAAAGAGGAACCTGTTCAGTGGCTGAGTTCTACATTCCGTGATAGAATAAGTTTGTCTTGTTTTAAGCCATTAGGTTTGTTGAAATTTTCTAAATAACAATATGAAATTAATACTGTTCCTTTCAAAAATCCGAAGTAGTTGGTTGATGGAAAACATTGTCCAAGGAAAATTTTCCTCTTGTTAGGCCTAAAAAGAATTGGAGAGTGTTGAGATCCCCTTGATGCGTTTTCTTTTCTCAATAAAGTTAACAAATAGATTATCCTGTGTTGTTAGTTTGGAAAGCCAAAAAAGACGTCTTGGGAATATGAGTGCAAACATTTGTGAAGCATGAACTACTTATTATGTGTTTTATGAGCAAGAAAAAAAAAAGGAAGCGTCAAGGACTCAATCACATAGTAATCAAAGAAGAGTAAATGTGCTCACCATGATTTGATCGGTATATATCGTATAAATGTATGGAAATATTACACTGCCCAATAAATATATAAAACTCATTAAAAAGGCATGGTTTAAAAACACATTGATTTACTTGAAAGTTGGAGGGGACTCTGGTATGGAATTGGAAAATTCAGAAGGCTGAAGGGAGTATAAACAGTGATATGGTTCATGATAAACAAGCTCTACAAATGAGACACACTGTGGCTTGCAGGACGTATGTTATGTGCTTAAGTTTTGTCACCAGTGGGCCATATTGAGGTGGTGAGACCCTTAGGAAATAAAACCTAGTGCAAAGTGATTAAATCATGGGAGAACTAACCTGGGAAAGGATCAATATAAGTCTTGCAGATTTCATGATTTCTTCAAAGAGAGGGTTGTTACAGCCAAGGCTAACCCATCCCTTTCTGTATGGGGCCAGTTACCTTTATGCTTATCCACCATGTTGTGGCACAAAGGGCCCTCACTGGAACAATGGTGCCATAATTTTTGGACCCTCCAGTAGCCAAAATCATGAAGCAAATAAACATCTTCCCTATAAAAAGCACTCAACCTCAGGTGTTTTGTTAAGCAATAGCAAATGAATTTATACAAGCAACAGGAAGACTGGTAAGCAGAATTAAACTCTTTATTCAGTTCTATACACTCTGTTCTACAAACTTGGTCCTTTACAAAGCACTCCCAGTCTGTGTTTATGTGTAATTGGTATGATCGTACAATACTGGGAAAATTATCAAGTCCAGAGATGGAAATATCGGTACCTGAGAGTGTTCTAGTTCTTACAAAGTGTTCATACCTAATTAGAATAATCAGAGTTCCAAAGTTTCTGTTATGCCATGTAAAATTAATTAAGCAATTTGAAGAAATACGAAACAAATTCATTATCATCATTGCATTGCAATAGACCTTTAAAGTCCTATCACAAGTTAACAAACATTTCCATTATGATGATTGTGGGAAGTGAGGGTCTGATAGCAGTGATTAGGCCATAAACAGGTTTTATTTAACCTTATCATTAAAGACTGAGAAATTATTGTTTTTCCTGTATATTCTAGGTTGCTAAATTCAACAATTAAGGAAGATCCTTATCTTTTTGACTTATTTAACACAGTTGTTCTTCTCATTTTCTTCCAATGTCTTATTTTTTCCATTAAACTTGTTGCTCCTTTTTTTATTTTCATGTCCTGTTTCAGCCCATTACTCTTATTTATGAATGACAAAATCACCAAGTTCTCAGATATTGGTAATGCTCCAGTCTCACTTATTCAATAGGTGATCTCATTCAGTTTTTTGGTTTAGATGCCATTTCTGTGTTGAGAAGGATACACACCCACCCACCCACACACACACACCATGCTGTACCTATTCCCTGAGCTTCAGACTGCTTATTTGATATCTTCAATTGGATAACTGATGGACCCTTAAAATATTGAATGAATGAAAACAAGCCTGCACAAAACAATGTTTTCTTCAATTTTGGATTGTTTTGGCCTAGAACTTCACAATTATATTGACTCCTTTAATTTATACCTTCCTTATATGTATTACTTATCACTTATTTGAACGCATTTCCTACTCTCACTTTCCCAAACCTTAATTTTCATCACATTTACCAGAAAAAATATAATGTCACTGTCATTGCAGCTGATGTTCTCCACTTAGAACACACTTCCTGACACTCATAGACACCTCCAGAATATCTTAACTTCTTCATACATTTGTTCATACACATTGCCAGTGAAGCCTTTGTTAAAGATACTACTGCTCCCTCCCTCATACCAATCTTGCTCCCTGTATCCCTTCCCTGCTTTATATTTTTTCTTCTCCAAGAATGTATTTGTATTTTGTATGAAGACATATGTATACAAAATTGTATTTTATATTTCATGTGAGAGAATATATATATGAATTTTGGTCTCAATTCTCTTTGCTCAAGTGCGAATGTGTAGAATAGTGCAGGCAACTTAAGAAATGGATCTAAGACCATATAATGCTGCCCATTCTCACTACCACTAGTAAATATAGTTCTGGAGGTTTTAACCAGAGCCATTAGGCATGAAAAATAAATCAAAGGGGTACAAATTGCAGAGGAGAAAGTCAAATTATCCTGTTTGCTGATGGCATTGTTCTTTATACATAGAGAAAACAAAATATTTCACATAAGACTCTTAGAAGTCATAAGAGAATTCAGCAAATTTGTTGAATATAAAGTTAACAAAGAAAAGCCAATGCATTCTTACACACCAACAATGTTCTGAGAAGCAATTTATAACAGCAGTCTCATTCACAGAAACAATAAAAAACACAGATACCTTGGATAAATTTAACCAAGAATGTCAAAGAGCTCTACAATGAAAACTATAAAATATTAATGAAAGTAATAGAATAAGACACAAAAACTGGAAAAAAATCTTCCATGTTCATGAAATGGAAGAATTAGTGTTATCAAAATGTCCATACAACCTGAAATAATTTACACTTCAATGCAACCTCAAGGAAAATAGAAGGACTAGAAAAACAATCTTAAAATTCTTATGAAAGCAAAAAAGCCATGGCAAACTTAAACAATAAAAATAAACCTGGAAGCATCATCATACAAAATTTAAAGACATACTGGAGAGCTCTTACAATGCAAACAACCTGGTACTTGCATAAAAATGGAAATGTGTATCTATGGGACAGAATAGAAACACTAGAAATTAACCCATACATTTACAATCAACCATTCTTTGACAAACAGGCTAAAATAAAAGAAAAGACAGTCTCTTCGACAATTGGTGTTGTCAAAATTAATCTCCACATATAGAAGTTTTTTGAAACAAAAACTCCTACCTTAAATCCTACAGAAAAATCATCTCAAAATGTATCAAATATCTAAACTTAAACTTGAAGCCATCAAGTTAGTAGAGAAAAATAAAGATATAAAGTTCTAGACATAGGCCTAGGCAAAGACTTCTTGGGTTAAGACCACAACAGCAGAAGCAAGGTAAGTAAAAATAGACAAGCAAGATGAGTAAAAATTAGACAAATCACAACAAAGGAAAAAATTAGCAAAATGAAAGGGCAACCAACAGAATGGGAGAAAACATTTGTAAAGTATGCATCAGGTAAAGAATTAATATCTAGAATATACAAGGCATTTAAGACATTCAACAACACAAAACAATCCAGTTAAGAAATAGTCATAGAATATGAACATATGTATTTTCTATGATGAAATACAAATGGCCAACAGAAACATGAAAACTACTCAGGATCACTCAACTCATCTCAGTTAGGATGGCTATTGTCCAAAAATCAAGTAATAATAAATTTTGGTGAGGATATGGAGAAAAAAGTACCCTAATACATTGTTGGTGGGAATGAAAATTGCTACAACCATTTCGGTAAACACTATGGATATTCTTCAGAAAACTAAAAATAGAACTACATAAATATATACACATACATGTGGCAGAATATTACACAGCCATAAAAGAATGAAATCTTGACATTCACAACAAAATAAATGGAATTGGAGAACATTATGCTAAGTGAAATATTTCAGATTCAGAGAGAAAAACATCATGTTTTCTTTTATTTTGGGGAGTTAATATATAAAGAGAGATAATTAAAAAAAAACTACTCTTAAAAGTTTGTGCTTCTAAGTCTGTTTTATAACATATTTATTAAATTATATAAAAAAACTGCATTTTTAATTTGGATTAAACTTAATTCTATATAATTTCCGGGCAATAGCCTTAAAATGCAGGGGATTCCAATGTGTGCACTTGGTACATCTCTTCCTTTACCTAAGTTTATAATGCATCATATTATTCTGAGTGTCCTCATGGATACATTCATTTGTTATGTGTATTCTGAGGTTATACTTTTATGACATTGTAAATAAATTATCTTCTTTATTTTTTTTATTAAACTATTTTTTGAAAGGTAGAGATATAGACAGAGAGAGAGACAGGGAGAAAGGTCTAACTTCCGTTGGTTCACCACCCCCCCAAATGGGCCGATACCCCAAATGGACCCCAAGTGGTCAGCACTGCACCGATCCAAAGCCAGGAGCCAGGTGCTTCCTCCAGGTCTCCCATGTGGGTGCAGGGGCCCAAGCACTTGGGCCATCCTCCACTGCCTTCCCGGCCACAGCAGAGAACTGGACTGGAAGAGGAGCAACCAGGACTAAAACCCAGTGCCCATATGGGATGCTGGAGCCGCAGGTGGAGGATTAACCAAGTGATCCATGGTGCTAGCCCCGTAAATAAATTATCTATTATGATTTTATTTATAAGTTTTGTTCAAGAATATAATTGATTTTGCATAGTATATCCAAAAGCAAAGGAATTCTAAGCATATACCAATCGATAACTCATAATTTTGACAAGGGAATTGGATCCATATTATCAAAAACCACTGTTTGGGCTGGCACTGTGGCATAACAGGTAGGGCCAGTTCGAGTCTCAGCTGCTCCACTTCCACCCCAGCTCTCTGCTATAGTCTGGGAAAGCAGTAGAAGATAGCTCAAGTCTTTGGGCCCCTGAATCCGCATGGGAAACCCAGAAGAAGCTCCTAGCTCTTGACTTCAGATCCAGAAAAATCTTCCATTGCTGGTTCACATCACACAACACCTGGGGCTGTGCTAGGCCAAAGCCAGGATCCCAGGAACTTCTGGGTCTCCCACATGGGTGTGATGACCCAAGGACTTGGAACATCTTCCTCTGCTTTCCCAGGCACATTGGCAGGGAGCTGGACCAGAAGTGGAGCAGCTGGGTACTTGAACTCACGTCCATATGGGATGCCAGCACTGCAGGCAGAGGCTTAACCTTCTACACGACAGTGCCAGCCTTCTAATTTACCTTTTGAAAAATAATTACTTACCAAAATAAATTTTAAATTATTATATAAATATGTGACATCTTGTCATAAGGAATAAAGTAATTTACTGTTCAGTAGAGTGAGTATAGTGACATGCCACACTCCCTTGATAGGAATCCTTTCCAAAACAAAGGTCATACATTCCCAGATTTACAACTGCCATTCTCTCATCATCACAGCATTCTTGCCTGCTCGATAAGCACTAATATTACAGTTCATAAAGTCTTTTTTGTTGTTGTTGTTTAATTTTACAGAGAGAGAAAAAGAGAGAGCTCCCATGTTCTGTTAAACTGCCCAAATGCTCACAGCGGCCAGGGCTAGACTGTGACCCAAGCCAGTAGCTAGGAATGCAATCTGGTCTCTCCTGTGGGTGAGTGGCAGGAGTCCAATCACTTGAGCATTGCAGGGTCAGCATTGGCAGGGGTCTGGAGTCATGATCCAAAGCCAGATATTAAAGCCATGCACTGCAATGTGGAATTTAGGTGTTTTAACTGCTAGATTAAGTGCCCTTCTCCACTACCAAAACCTAAAGTCCTATTCACCTTAGCTTTCCCTACAGCCCTCGCTGGACAGGTCTTCAAAAGACTGATCTGCTGCTCTTTTCACATTAGCTTCAATGTCAGTATACCAGGAGTATTCTGTCTAAAATACTCAACCTTGATATTAGCATGCCTTTCACTGACTTCATGGCATTAACAAAAACTCTGTAATTTATTTTATCAATTTTATTTATATCATCCTCTATAAGATCTATAATTGCATGTATTCTATAGTATAATGTCTATAATTTCAATGTCCCTAAGGAATAGAGTATTCCCAATCTATAGAAAAATAGAATAGTATTATCGTATGTTGAATAAAGCAAATTGCTTAATTAGTTGGCAATAAATATTCCAAAGCACATTATTGGAAGATAAGTCAATTTAGCACTGAGTTTCTTTATCCCAGCACACACTGAATATTATAAGTGGTGTCTGAATCTTAGTTTGAGAACTGAAAAAAATGAAAGATTGAGGTGGATAAATCCAGAAATTCCCCCTCAACTGTATATGTTGCTGTCTTCCTATATATAAAGGAAAAGATCCAGAAAAATGATAGAAATAATTAATTTAATTTATATTTAAATTTCAAATGTTATGAAAATCTAGGTTTAGTAGCTTGTGAAGTATGCCTAAAATTTTTGGACTCTTTTTTGTTATAATAGCATTGAAATAAACTGTAATATAGACTTTATGCTACTGCCTTGTGTGTCTCTATAGAACTATATTTTCCTTCTCAACTAAAACTGCATCTTACGAACAATGTGGATTCAGATAGTGATATTTATTTTTTCTTTCCTTTTTAAGAGGTTACATTATTTCTCTTGAAATGAAGTCTATAGTTCTGCCTAGTGTGAAAACAAAGAGGATAAAAGATTTTCTGTTCCATTACTATAAAACCGTGGAGAAAATTATTTTCAATAAGAATTCATCATTTAAATATGGTATCCTGAAATAGAGGTCATTTCCTACATATTCCTAACTAACACTGGACAATGCTTAACAACAAAATATAATCTAAAATATTTCTTTTCAGAAGACTAAGAGTAGGCCAAGATAATTTCTAAAACTGAATCATGAAAAGATAATTTAAAATCACTTTGTTGGAAATAGCAAGTACAATTACTTTCATGTTCATTTTTTTTTCTTGATTTGGAAATGAGTTACCTCACTAGTATATATACATTCTTTCCTGAGTTCTTAGAAGCCTTCTTTAAAAGTTATAAGAACTTAGAATAGCAATCAGAAGAGACTGGGAAAGGTGGCAAGTGAAGGGGTGGAGGGATACTGGATAAAGGACGCTAAAACCCAATTGGAAAGATTAGATTCTAGGTGTACACAGTACAATGGGGTGGATAGAGATCATAACAGTTGCATGCTTTATAAAGAATGGGAGAGAGGAGCTGGAAGGTTACAATATGCAATGTAGAGGGGAGAAGGGGAGGTGGCGATGCTGATTGTCATATTTGATCAGATGCACGTGTTGGAAGTGTTGTACTGTGCCGGCGCTGCGGCTCACTAGGCTAATCCTCCGCCTAGCGGCGCCAGCACACCAGGTTCTAGTCCCGGTCAGGGCGCCGGATTCTGTCCCGGTTGCTCCTCTTCCAGGCCAGCTCTCTGCTGTGGCGCAGGAAGGCAGTGGAGGATGGCCCAAGTGCTTGGGCCCTGCACCCGCATGGGAGACCAGGAGAAGCACCTGGCTCCTGGCTTCGGATCAGCATGATGCGCCAGCCGCAGCGGCCATTGGAGGGTGAACCAACGGCAAAGGAAGACCTTTCTCTCTGTTTCTCTCTCTCTCACTGTCCACTCTGCCTGTAAAAAAAAAAAAAAAAAAAAAAAAAAGTGTTGTACTGTGTCCCAGAATTGGGTGCACTATTACATGTTATTGAAAAAAATATTGAAAACACAAAAGAAGAAATTATGTGGGCTCTTCAGAATATGAGAATAAAACTTATATAAGAGGTATGATAATTGAGATAATAAACAGAACAGAACATGAGATATTATTTTATGCATTTTGCTTTGCCTCAGATTTTCTTCCCTTGAGTTTTTAAACATTTCTTATTTTTCTAGGAAAATGTGTTACTGAAAAAGGACTTGGTTATCTTTTATTTTTAATTTGTGTTGCACATATCCTTAATAGCAAACACGTTTTAAGCCGAGTACATTTATTAGACTCTACAATGCTCATTTAGGTAGGGATTGTCTTTTAAGGCATTATTCGTTATATTGATTTACTGTATTGTTTGCTCTCATTTAATCCTCATGGCTAAAATATCAAGTATTTCATTAGTCAAATCACCTCATTTGTAAATGTTTTCCTAACTGTTCATTCATGCCTTGCTTCATTTTCTTAGTCTCTTTCATTAGCTATGGAACTTTTTTAAATATTGTGGCTTTGGTTCCCATATAAACATACCTAGTTGTCTGCTTTGAGGTCATTCTGCTGCTTCATTTCCTTCATCCTGTGGAAACATTGTATAGCGTGTGCTGTGCTTGTCTGTTACTCATTAAGGAGACTTGGTTTTTACCACCCCACAGAAATCTAATTCTACTATTTTTTTTCTCTCTCTTTTTTTTTTTTTTTTTTTTTGACAGGCAGAGTGGACAGTGAGAGAGAGAGACAGAGAGAAAGGTCTTCCTTTTGCCGTTGGTTCACCCTCCAATGGCCGCCGCGGTAGCGCGCTGCGGCCGGCGCACCGCGCTGATCCGATGGCAGGAGCCAGGTGCTTCTCCTGGTCTCCCATGGGGTGCAGGACCCAAGGACTTGGGCCATCTTCCACTGCACTCCCTAGCCACAACAGAGAGCTGGCCTGGAAGAGGGGCAACCGGGACAGGATCGGTGCCCCAACCGGGACTAGAACCCGGTGTGCCGGCGCCGCAAGGCGGAGGATTAGCCTGTTGAGCCACGGCGCCGGCTAATTCTACTATTTTTGGATAGTGTTAAAAACTTGCCCTCACCCAAGATGATAACTAGGGTGAGAACCTGAAGACATGGAGATTACAAACCGTGATACCCATGTCTTCCCTGCACTGTTGTTCCAGAAAACTCTGAAGAGATGGCTACTCACAAAACCGTGAGACCACTCCCCCAAGTCAGATCTTGGGCAGTCACATTATCTTGTCCTGACTGCCCCCAAGGCTGCCACCCCCATATTCAATCAAAACAAATGAACAGACAACTTTTCACTTTCCTGTGGGACTGTTTCCTCCATGCATTTTATTGATATTCCTGAGTGACTTTATCCCTGGTCAAGTTTTTCTGCTTATTTTGAGCCCTAACACCCAAAAGATGATTTTCATGCTGCTTCTCTTGAACACTGCCCTGCCTCCCTACTGTCTGGACCCATGCAGCATTTTCTTGCTGCATTCACTTAGCATGTACACTCAATTTCACCATCTCACTTTTAAATAACTCAACCACCAATCTTGCAAAGGATTGCTGACTATGTCTCCCTCTATCCTCCTCTTACACCACAGTACCTGCCCCAGAGAATGCTTGGGTTGACAATGTTGCAGGTAAAACTGCAACAAAGAAAGGTGATGTAATGTGTGGCATGTAGAAGAAGAATTTCCATGCAGACAAGGCAATGAGCAAAGCAAGATTTATTTAAGTCATAAACCTCCTGCTGCAGCAGTTAAGGAGGGAGGGTGGGGGCTCCAACAGAGGAAGACCCAAGAGACTGGCTGTGGAGTTGTGAGGACATAGATGGGCTAATAGGCAGTACGGTCCTTCTGGTTGGTGTGAGAAAAGGGGAAATGTCTTTAAGAAGGAGCAACATTCTTTCTTCCCCTTCAAAAGCTATGCTTAGCAGAATGAAAGTGCGGAATTCCACTGCGCACTTCCCCCTAAAACTGCCTCTATGTTGACTCTTCCCCTACCTCCTTCCCACCCATACTCTCCTCCCTCTCCCTTTCCCATTCTTATTTTTTACAGAGATCGATTTTCAGTTAATTTTATACTCATAAGAAAAGTGATGGATGATTTTGTTAATATACTTAAAACTGAAACCAGTGAATAACAACTGCAGGTTTTTTTGTTTATTGTTTTTTTTTTCTATATATCATGCTTTATTTTAATGTTCTTTGGTATATAGACCAAAAAAAAATTTTTTTTTCAAAGCTGCCTTAGGAAAACAAAAGTGCAGATCCCACTCCACTGAGGTTTCCGGTTTTATCATAAGAATAACAAGGAAGTAGTGATTCCACCCTTGGAGTTTTCAGTTTATGACTTGTGTCCCTCCTCACGCCTCATAACAATTTGCTTCATGTTTATCTATAGCCATGTACCTTTCAGCTTTTGAAATGGTTCATTCATTCAGTGGTCCAAAATGACACTTAGACTCATGTTGACAATATCCTGCTAAAGGCCACGCAGTTCCAGACAACACTCCAGAGATAGCAGGACTGAGATAAGGAAAAAAAAAACACAACCTTGAAGATGTCCCCTCTCTGCAGAAAGTGACCGCGGAGAAGGTCAATGTCTCCCTTCCCTGTTTCTCCCTCCTTCAGGGCTCTTGTCTATATAAAACCAAAAGGTGTTTTTTGTTTTTTTTTTTTCCTTTCTCTCCCTCCAATCCTCCCTTCCTTCCATCCCTTCCCTTCTTTCTTCCTTCCTTCCTTTCTTCCCTTCCTTCCTTCCTTTCTTCCCTTCCTTCCTTTCTTTTATTTTTTAAAATTTATTTTATTTATTTGAAAGAGTTACAGAGAGAGGTAGAGACAGAGAGAGGTCTTCTATCCTCAGGTTCACTTCCAATTGACCAAAATGACCAGAGCTGTGCCAATCCAAAGCTAGGAGCCAGGAGCCTTTCTGTGTCTCCCATGTGGGTGCAGGGGCCCAAGGACTTGGGCCATTTTCTACTGCTTTCCCAGGCCATAGCACAGTGCTGTAACAGAAGAGGAGCAGCCAGGACCAGAACCAGCGTCCATATGGGATGTCGGTGCTTCAGGCCAAGGCTTTAACCCACTGCGCCACAGCGCTGGCCTTCCTTCCTTCCTTCCTTCCTTCCTTCCTTCCTTCCTTCCTTCCTTCCTTCCTTTCTTTCTTTATTTCTCTTTTTCTTTCACGTAGTATAATGCTGGATTAGTTAGACACTGGTCCCATGCCAATAACATGCTATATTTGTGACTATAGCTGCTGATGCTTCAAAATTCATGGTCGGCCGGTGCTGTGGCTCAATAGGCTAATCCTCTGCCTGCAGGGCCGGCACCTGGGGTTCTAGTCCCAGTCAGGGTGCCAGATTCTGTCCTGGTTGCTCCTCTTCCAGTCCAGCTCTCTGCTATGGCCCGGGAAGGCAGTGGAGGATGGCCCAAGTCCTTGGGCCCTGCACCCGCATGGGAGACCAGGAGAAGCACCTGGCTCCTGGCTTCAGATCAGCACAGCGCGCCGGCCGCAGCAGCCATTGCAGGGTGAACCAACGGCAAAGGAAGACCTTTCTCTCTGTCTATCTCTCTCTCTCACTGTCCACTCTGCTTGTCAAAAAAAAAAAAAAATTCATGGTCACTGATGTTTCCATAAAGGATACCATTCATTAAGTATTTGATACTACTATTTTCAACGTTTTGACTGCTTTTTTTTTTTTTTTTTTTTTGACAGGCAGAGTGGACAGTGAGAGAGACAGAGAGAAAGGTCTTCCTTTGCCATTGGTTCACCCTCCAATGGCCACCGGGGCCGGCGCACTGCGGCCAGCACACCACGCTGATCTGATGGCAGGAGCCAGGTGCTTCTCCTGGTCTCCCATGCGGGTGCAGGGCCCAAGGACTTGGGCCATCCTCCACTGCCTTCCCAGGCCATAGCAGAGAGCTGGCCTCGAAGAGGGGCAACCGGGACAGAATCCGGCTCCCCAACCGGGACTAGAACCCGGTGTGCTGGCGCCGCAAGGCAGAGGATTAGCCTAGTTAGCCGCGGCGCTGGCTGACTGCTGTGTTTTTACTTATTAGTTGTTTTTAATGTTTTTTTTTTTTTGTGAGCTTTCAGAATATTCCTAAGCTATACTGTCACCATTGACACAAACTTCCCACATTCTTTACATTAAAATTTAAAATAGGTGATTTTCAACTTACTTCATTGGTATGAGATCTCTCTCCTATGCAACGACTTAATATCCAGTTTTTGACCCACTTTAAATAGTTATAATGTCTATAGTTTTGTGGAAATTTTCAGTCAAAATTTAAGTGAAAACTTGGCTAATAAGCAAATCCAATAAATAATTTCCTCTCTAAAAGATAGAAGAAGAGTGAGAGTGGAAGATGTAGAAACAGAGGGAGATGGAGAGGGGGATATGTATGTACGTGTGGGGGGGGGGGAGAGAAAGAAACAATTCCATCTGCTGTTCCACACCCCAAATGTGCCATCACTTGCTGCCTTCCAGAATCTACATTAGCAAAAAGTTCAAGTCAGCAATGAACTCAAGACATAAGCCCTGGCATTCAATATGGGATGTGGGCATCCCAACCAGCATTTTAACTTCTGTATTAAATACTAATTCCTATATTAATTTTTTCTAAATGAAAAAATTCAGACACAGCATTCAGAGAGAAGTAATATTCCCCTATACTTTTTAAAAAAAGATTTATTTATTTATTTGAAAATCAGAGTTACACAGAGAGAGGAGAGACAGAGAGAGAGAGAGAGAGAGAGAGAGAGAGTGCTTTCGTCCACTGGTTCACTCCCCAATTGGCTGCAATGGCCAGAGCAGCACCACTCAGAAGCCAGGAGCCAGGAGCTTCCCCCAGGTCCCCCACGTGGGTGCAGGGGCCCAAGGACTTGGGCCATCCTCTACTCCTCTACTGCTTTCCCAGGCCATAGCGGAGAGCTGGATCAGAAGTGGAGCAGTTGGGTCCCTAACTGGCACCCATCTGAGATGCTGGCGCCACAGGCCAGGGCATTAACCCAATGAGCCAAAGTGCTGGCCCTATACCCATGTACTTTTTATAGATCAATTTCAGTGTATTTAAAAAAACAGTTACACCTTTGCAACCATGCTTTTATACCCTCAGAACAACTCCATGGTGATAAAACAATAACCCCTGGATTTCTACTTAACTTACTTTTCCAAGAAAGACATTGTAGCTCACCTCCTAAGGGACCTAGGGTACTCCACCTGACTGTTAGACACCTAAGTTTTCAATTACAGGCAACAAAGGGTAAAGAAGTTATGCAAATATCTTGCCAGTTACTCCTTTGTAGATATGAGTAATGATTCCCAAGTAACATGGGTTGGACCCTGAACTTGTAACAGGTAGTATAACCCAGATAATCCTAGAAAATATGTCATTTTTCATTGCATGAGCAAAAACCTCTCTGTGATGGAATTTCTCCCTTTTCACTGTAACTCTCCCCAAAATAATTGTCACATATGCTCAAAAGTCTTGACATGCTGAACAACAGGTTTTCCAAATGGTCATGTTCTCATGAAAATCCTCACAAGAAGATCCAGGCTGCCTGGTATTAAGCATATAATTTATTCCTCCAATAAGACCACTTCCATATTTGCCCTAGAGAAAGCAATAGAAATACTAGACAGAGTTCTTACCCTGAGACATACAGCATGCCACATACAGCAACATACATGAAGCTTAGCACACAACGACAAGGGATATTGAATGTTCACTCTCTAATGATCTTGGCATCTCCATTTCCACAACACAGCCTATTGTTTATCTTATACAGTGCAATGTGTAGATTTTGCCTTAAGGTCTACTATATAACAAGAGCCAGCCTCAGAGGCCAATGCCTTTCATTCCATGAGCACTCAAAATGTAGTTTTCAACCATTATCTTGGCACAGCAAAAACGAAAGGTATATTTTTCTACTTAATGTATTCATGTTCCAAGTTTAAAATTATAATCACTTTTATATAAATGTCTACAATTAATCTTAATTGACTTTAATTTTAGAGCTATTTTAGCAGCAAAATACGCTGGAATGTACAGAGTTTACATATACCAAATGTCCTCACCACCCTACATAGTCTCCCCTACTTTCATACATCCAACAGCAGATTGGAACACTTATTGTAATCAATGAAACTTCATTGAGATAAGCCCACCAAAATCCCTAATATTGTTGTAAGGTTTAATGCTGATGCTGTATGTTGTATTGATTTTAAAAATGTATACCAGCAAATATACTTGCTGTGACACTGAGAATCTATTTTTTTTTTTTGACAGGCAGAGTTAGTGAGAGAGACAGAAAGGTCTTCCTTTTCCGTTGGTTCACCCCACAAGAGGCCGCAACTGCCAGCGCACTGTGCTGATCTGAAGCCAGGAGCCAGGTGCTTCCTCTTGGTCTCCCATGTGGGTGCAGGGCCCAAGCACTTGGGCCATCCTCCACTGCCTTCCCGGGCCATAGCAGAGAGCTGGACTGGAAGAGGAGCAACCGGGACAGAATCCGGCGCCTCAACCGGGACTAGAATCCTGGGGTGTCGGTGCCACAGGTGGAGGATTAGCCAAGTGAGCCATGGCACCGGCTGAGAATCTAATGTATTAATAAATTCCTTAAATATTTCAGTAAAAAAGAAAAAGTTTCATTGATTTTTTAAATTTTTTTAATTTTTAAATAAACATTTTATTTCAGAAAAGTTTTAAATGTACAGCACAGATATTGTGTCTTATAAAGAGTTCCAATATACCTCACATACAGCTTCTAGTATCATTAGCATCTTTTTTAGTATATTTGTCACAATTACTAAACCCCACTCAGCTTCCCCAATTTTTTTCCAAATGCACTCTATCCCCCCACGCCACCCATCTCTAGCAATCACCACTCTGTGTTCAGATTAAGGTGTGCTTTTTGTGTGTTTGTTTTTTAGCTCCCACGTTTGAGGGAGAACATGCAGTATTGATCTTTTTGTTTCTGACTTATTTCAATTAACATGATGCCTTCTAGTACCTCCCGGTGTGCTGCCAATACCAGGATTTCATGCATTTTATGTCTTAAGAGTATTCCATTTTGTATATATACTACATTTTACTTATCTAGTCATCTGATAATGAATACCTTGTTTGACTCAATATCTTTGTTATTGTGAACAGTTCTGCAATAAAATATGGTGGAACGGATATCTCTTTGATAAAATGATTTCACGATCCACTAGTGGGATTACAGGATAATATGGCAGCTCTATTCCAGTTTTAAAATAAATCTTCATTCCATTGGTATTTTTATATGGTGTAAGTGCAAAATGTCATCTGTATTGATACACCTTATCTTTACAGAGTCAGAAAGACATCTTCTAGGTGACCAAAGTGATTAATTCCATCCCTTAAAAGTTTGAGAGATTGACCCTAGGAAGAGTTACAATTTGCTAACAGCTCCCTGTTCTCTTCCTCAAACTAACTTCCCCATAATCTCTGCTCCCCAGGTAATTATTCAAGTTTTTTGTAGCAACTTAACATTTCCTGAGGCTTAGGTATTTAGAAATCCCGTGCAGTTAAGAGACTTCTTCCCCATCACAGCAAGCAGACCAATACTATTAAACCCTAGTCTTGATTTTACTCATTACTTTTTTAATTTCTTATGCCTTGCTGTTTATATTAGAAGAAAATCCAAGCTCCAAAACCTAAAAGAATAAGTGGGCTGGACAAAACTTGGAAGAGTCCAACCCACAAATATAGGCTTCACCTAGGCCACTAAAGAATTTCTATACAACCAGTGTTACACATCTCTCAAACAAGTAAAACCAAGCAAGACCATGTTGAAAACTATTTCCAATTTTGTCTAAGAATATTTTGAAAATATTGGTATAATGAGATGTGCAGTGAGATGTGAATCAATACATTTACGTTCTAGTGCTGGAGAGGGTACTCAGTTCTGATCCATGTTCTGTTAGTCAAGCTACTTCCTTTTTCTGTCTCACATTTGTTCATCTGTAAAATGAAGGTTTATCTCTGGAATACTTTCTAGCATTTTTGCCATGGTTCAATAGCTAAAATGCATAATCATGGGGAACAATCTTTCAGAACTAAGACATTCACAGTACAAAAGCCTTAGGGATTCTGTGGATTATGACACGTAGGCAGTTGAAAGAATTTAGAGCCAGAATCAAATGCAAGCACTGCCCATATTCTAAAAGTTGTATTAGGGACACAAAACATAGTGAAAAATTCCGGCTAGGCCTTTTCTCCATGAGCTAATGCAATGAAGTGGTTAAAGCAAAAGCAAATCTCTTTACTTCCCATCAGAGATCCAGATGTTACTTATATGTAAAAAACAGAAAATTTCTGGGTTTTACATATGTGAGATGAATTTTTTCCACAAGTTTTGATAAGTACACATGTGAGTTAGTATACCTATGATCTTTACATCTCACATATACTTTACTGGAATTCAAAAGATGTAGAAGAACTAAAAATACCTTAAAGAATAGGAAAACCACAAAATTTTGTTTATAATTTTGAGTTGGAAAAAATGATATGCCTTTCAGCATTATATAGCTTGATTTGATAATAGTATTTTATAAATTCCTATTCTAAAAATATATGTCTGATTAAGATATGTTGAGTTTGGTAGAGGGATATCATTTTGTCATCACCATACTGACAGGGCTAATATGCCACTGTGAATATGGGTCATAATTACTAGGTGTAGCAGCATTTTAAAAAGTATTATTATGTTATAAAATATACTTATATATACATGGAAGAAATTGGAGGTCACCCTCTAACACTTAGATATTATTATTCTGATAGAAAAAATGAAGCTTTGTTATACAATAAAGCAGCTGCATAAATGAGAAAGAAAGCAGATTAAGGGAGAGATAGACACAAGTGGTGGAGTATTTTTCAAACAATGAAATATAGGAATTGATGGAAAACTACAGGAGGTGTATGACAATGTAATAAAAATATAGTTATCCTTTATAAACTAAGATGTTGACAAAAATAAAAGGGAAAAACAGAATCAGAAATTAGTGTGCATGAGTTTTACCCTAGATGTAACCCCACACCCACAAAACGTGTCACTCAAGTACTCTCCATCTAAACAAAATTGCCTGGTCTCACTTTGCCACACTCCATCAACAAAAGCCCTGTTTGAAGTAAACACAAAGAATTAACATGTCATTGCTTGTTTATTAACTTATTTCACTATGTTGAGATATTCCAAGGTCAACATTACCATTCCTTCTTTGATCAATGACTATATTGTGAATCTATGACACAGACAGTGTTCAATAAGACAATGATAATTTTTAAGGCTTCTCTAATAACCTAGGTTTATTTGCTTTCTGTTTCTATTGGAAGACAACAATGAGTTCAATACCTCAAGTTACTTAGGGATCACATTAAATTACAATGATTCTTTCCATATTCTGTACTGTTATCACGTGATTCATTTGTAAAATAAGTTCCATTCTTAGAGCCATGTATTAGCTTTGATTTGATTTTCAATTTTTCTTCCCACTTTACTGTCTAACTTAAAAATAAGAATTTTTAGAAAATTTCTTTATTTCACTGGAGTTATTAATTTCATTCACTTATGTATTAAAATATAATGTGATTAATATCCCAATTACTGCGATGAGGGTGGCTTATTGTGTGTGTGTGTGTGTGTGTGTGTGTTGCATACTTGGAGAAAGCTACGGCTCATTTTTCTATATAGTTTATTAAAGGATAGTCAGCTCCAAAGCCATGCCCTAGTTGCTTCAGAAGGTCAAAGTAAACAAATTGAGCACTCATTCAGAGATTGTGCAGGTATCAGTTTTGGTTTGTCCTCCACAGCATCAGTAAAAAGGAAGATACTTTAAGGCTTGATATCAATTGTTGCAGTAGAAATTTTGTGGTTTAAGAACTACCGAGTAGAGACACAAATAATTTAATATAAAATCTAGCAGAGTATAAATATTTCACATAAATTAGCTATGAGAGTTACATTATGCTGGTTGTATAAAATGTGCTTTAGGCAGATTCCATAGAGAGAAACACATAATTTCAGTCATCCCATATCGTCACAGAATTCTGGCACCATTGACAGAACTGACATCTCCTACATTTTCACATGTAAATTCTTCGCTGAGTGCCTTTAAAGCCGGAAAACTTACAACTTTTAATGCATTTGTAAGGACAAATAGTACACCGGGGATGAACTGTGACCTTTAGGGAAAAGAAAGACAATGACATCTCTTTGTAATCCAATCTTATACTCATCTAACTTAAAACACATCATTATAAAAGGGAGTTAGCAGTTCTTAAAGTGTTGCGAGGCTATTCATAAAAATAATGTATGAATTATTATTGCACTTTTCCTTCAAAAAATGTTATTCAATTTCCAGTTGGTGCTGAGATTTCACTTACCATTACATAGCTTCTGTATTTTGACAGATTCCAGGAATATGTGTGCGTGTCTGTGTGTGTGTGTTTTCTAAGGTTTAGTTTTAGAGATTTATGTGAGAATGAGCAGAATTTTCTTTATTTCATTTTTACAATTTTAATGTCACACCAACATAGCTCTCCAGTGAATCAAGATTAAATGCTATTAGAAATAAAAAATAACAGATAACCGATGGCCCAGTAAATCAATTCTCAATTGCCACTGATGAATAATGGAATATAGTCTCTGAAGTTTGAGAAACCCCACACTTAAAACACAGCTTAAAGGGACATATTTGAAAAACTCCTGATGTACGTGTGTATGTATCCTTAATATTTCACTAAGTTTTCCCTAACAAAGACATTTCCTTCAAAAAACAATGTAGTTTTTAAAATAAAAATACCAGAAAGATAAAAGTATTGTCTAAATTATTATCAGCAGTTAAATTTTATCAAATGTGCCGATATTTTGTTTTACTATTTTCCCATACCGTATCAAATTTGCAAATCGAGTAGTTATCATTAGCATCAATTACTCTGGAGTATGTTCTCAGCATTCCCCTGTTACTTGTCATTGACCTTGTTGGAAGTTCGAGAAAAAAATTGTTTGATGTCCCTCTGTCTGGATTTGTTGTTTCCTTATGATTCGATTTAGATTATATATTTTGGCAGAAAAACAAAAATGTAGACTTCCCCGTGTCCATCTTACATGGAAGCATATGATGTAATTTTGTCCCAGTATTAGTGATTTTATACCTGGGAACTTTCTTCATTCAGAGCAGCTTCTTATTTCTTTGCGATGAAGTTCCCACTTTACTCCTGCAACTAGAAAGGAATTCAGAAAAAGATTATGGAAATATCTCATTCCTTATAACAATATATGCTTAAGTTTTCAGATTTATTAATTGTAATTTTACTCTAAGACAAAGATTTCCTTATTTATTTATTTGTGTCAGTGTAATTCCTGAGAAGTTGTATTATTAAGGGTTTTTGAGAATCATTATCTTATTTTTTGATGTCCAAGTGTCTCAGATGGGACCAGCTGAAGTCTCTTCAAAATAATTCCTGTGCCTTTTTATTATGCCATCATTATTTTTCATTTAATATTTTAATTGAAGTAATTCTGGATTCATACACCTTTGTGAGGTGTAATTCAGAAAGGTTTTAT
The DNA here is from genome assembly GCF_033115175.1 of Lepus europaeus. Lineage (NCBI taxonomy): Eukaryota > Metazoa > Chordata > Mammalia > Lagomorpha > Leporidae > Lepus > Lepus europaeus. The sequence goes on from NC_084829.1 coordinate 101,464,917, forward strand.
GTTCTCAATTCTTAGCTTTTCCCAGTGGTACTATCTTGCAATATTATGATGCAGTATCACAATTAATAACTAGTTTCACTTAAAAATAGGTTTAGAGAAACCAGTTATTTTATACAGGAAGACAAGAAAAAATGACAATTATGTGAACTGGCTTATGTTGCATCAATTAAAATACCAATTGGGAAGTTGTATCTCAAACCTGCATTCCAGGGTTCATGTCCCCATTGCTTTGCTTCCAATGCAGCTTCCTGCTACTGTGTACCTCGAGAGACAACAGGTGACGGCTCAAACACCTGGGGCCCTGCCACTCATGTGGGAGACCTGGGTGGAGTTCCAGATCCCTGGCTTCAGCCTTGCCTGGTCATAACTGTTATGAAAATTTAAGCTGTGGACCAATGGATGGAAAAATATCATTCTGTCTCTGTCCCAGTCTCTCTCTCTCTCTCTCTCTCTTGCTCTGCCTTAAAAATAAATAAAAATTCATTGACTTTAAAAGGTATTCACATTAATAAAATCTATAAATTTCAGAAAATTCCTATTTTATTTATACTCATTTTTATGTGTGTTTAGTTTTATACAATAATGTCATGTGTACCTGTGACTGTACCCAATGCCATAGTAAAGATAAAGAGAAGTCTCATCACTAAGAGGATCTCTGGACCATTCCTGCTGTCTCCCAACATGTACATTTGTACGAAGTCAGAATCAGCGAACATATCAAGCAACATCTTAATCCCATTCCAAAAATCTGTCCCAAATTTCATATCAGCATTTAATTCTCAGCATACAGACTATACACACATTTTGTTAAATGAATAGCAAATTTCATTTTCTTGGAAAATAGTACTGAGTTTTAAAATTCAGTTTCTACATGTTCAGTGTCAGTCATTAGAAGTAGGAGATATTTATGTTTACTGAGCTTTATTCTATAAAATTTCTGAACTCCCTAATTATTTCATGGTGTATTTTTATAGATTCCTTGAAATTTCAATAAGCAATCATCCCAATGGCAATAGAGATCCTTTTATTTCTTCCTTTCAGACTGCACACCTTATTTGTTTCCTATTTTAGTACTATGTTGAGTAACAGTGGTAAGAGTAGAATACCTATACATTGTTACCTAATTTAGGGGGAAAATGTTCAATAACTAACCATTACATATATTATTAGCTAGATGTTTTTTGCAGAAGCTGCAGCTATTTCGTTGTCAAAGATAAGGTAGTTTTACTCTATTTCAGGTTGACTGAGAGTTTTTATTATGAATGGATGTTGGTAATTGTCAAGTGCTTTTTTCTGGAGTTTATATGACCATACAATTTTTCTTTGCTCTATTGATATAGTGGAACAGTCTTGATTGATTTTTATGTTGTATGATGCTTGCACATCAATAAATTCCAATTTATTATGGCACATAAATCTTTTTATACATCATTGGTTTCTATTTACTAATATTATGTTGGGGATTTTGCTTTCTTAGTTCGTGTAAGGCATTGATGTGTAGTTTTCTTATTTTTATTATCTTGGTTTTGGAAAACAAGGTAATAACTAACTCCTATATTTTCTGGAGATATAGTATATAATTGGTGTTATTTTTTTTAATGGTTGAGAGACTTCTCCACTGAAATCTTTTGAGAATGGACCATATTATTTGGAGTACTTTTTAAAATGCACATTTAAAATTTTTTTTATTTAATAAATATAAATTTCCAAAGTACAACTTTTGGATTATAGTGGCTTTTCCTCCCCATAACCACCCTCCCACCCACAACCATCCCATGTTCCATTCCCTCTCCCATCCAATTCACATCAAAATGCATTTTCAATTATCTTTATAAACAGGAGATCAATTTAGTATATAGTAAGTAAAGATTTCAACAGTTTGCACCTACACAGAAACACAGTATAAAGTACTGTTTGAGTACTAGTTATACCGTTAATTCACACAGTACAATACATTAAGGACAGAGATCCTACATGGGGAGTAAATTCACAGTGATTCCTGTTGTTTATTTAACAATTGACACATTTAATTATGACGTCAGTAATCACCCAAGGCTCTTGTCATGAGTTGCCAAGGCTATGGAAGCCTCTTGAGTTTGCCAAATCTGATCTTACTTAGACAAGGTCATAGTCAAAGTGGAAGTTCTCTCCTCACTTCAGAGAAAGGCACCTCCTTCTTTGATGGCCCATTCTTTCCACTGGGATCTCACTTACAGAGACCTTTCATTTAGGTGTTGTTTTTTTGTTTTGTTTTGTTTTTGGTTTTTGTTTTTTGTTTTTTTGCCAGAGTGTCTTGGTTTTCCATGCCTGAAATACTCCCATGCTCTCATGGGCTTTTTTAGCCAGATCCGAATGCCTTAAGGGCGGATTCTGAGTCCAGAGTGCTATTTAGAACACCTGCCATTCTATGAATCTGCTGTGAATCCTACTTCCCACATTGGATTGTTCTCTCCTTTTTAATTTTATCAGTTGGTATTAGCAGATACTAGTCTTGTTTATGTGATCCCTTTGACACTTAATCCTATCTTTTTGATCAATTATGAAGTGAAACTGATCACTTTGACTAGTAGATGGCAATGGTACATGCCACCTTGATGGGATTGAAATGGAATCCCTTTTCACGTTTCTAGCTCTACTATTGGGGTAAGTCCGAGTGAGCATGTGCTGAACTGTACATCTCCTCCCTCTCTTATTCCCACTCATATTTAATAGGGATAACCTTTCAGTTAAATTTAAACATCTAAGAATAATTGTGTGTTAATTACAGAGTTCAACCAATGGTATTGAGTAGAACAAAAAAATACTAAAAGGAATAAAATAGTAAGTTGTTTATCGACAGTCAGGACAAGGGCTGATCAAGTCACCGTTTCTCATAGTGTCCACTTCACTTCAACAGGTTTCCTTTTTGGTGCTCGGTTAGTTGTCACCAATCAGGGAGAATATATGATATTTGTCCCTCTGGGACTGGCTTATTTCACTCAGCATGATGTTTTCCAGATTCCTCTATTTCTTGCAAATGACCGGATTTCATTTTTTACTGCTGTATAGTATTCTATAGAGTACATATCCCATAACTTCTTTATCCAGTCTTTTGTTGATGGGCATTTAGGTTGATTCCAGGTCTTAGCTATTGTGATTTGAGCTGCAATAAACATTGAGGTGCAGACAGCTCTTTGATTTGGCAATTTAATTTCCTTTGGGTAAATTCCAAGGTGTGGGATGGCTGGGTTGTATGGTAGGGTTATATTCAGGTTTCTGAGGAATCTCCAGACTGACTTCCAAAGTGGCTTTACCAGTTTGGATTCCCACCAACAGTGGGTTAGTGTCCCTTTACATATTTTATTAATATAAAAAGAATAATTTAATGTAGTTCATAAATACATTTCTAAGAATATAATGCTTCTCCCCTTCCTCTTTCCCTTCACCTTCCTTATTTATTACTTTTTTTTAATTTTTGTGATAAAATATTTTAATTCACTTTTTTTGCCAAAGCCTTAATGTTCCACTAAATAAAGTATATAAGATGGGTCAGCACTGAGGCACACTGGTTAAAGCCCAGGCATGAATTGCTGGCATCCCATTGGGCGCCGGTTCTTGTCCCGGCTCCTCTGTTTTGAACCAGCTCCCTGCTGTAGGCCTGGGAAAGCAGTAGAAGATGGCCCAAGTCCTTGGGCCCTTTCAACCTCATGGGAGACCTGGAAGAAGCTCCTGGCTCCTGGCTTCAGATCAGTGCAGCTCCAGCCATTGTGGCCATTTGAGGAGTGAACCAGCAGAAGGAAGACCTCTATCTCTGTTTCTACCTCTCTCTGTAACTCTTTCAAATAAATAAAATAATTCTTAAAACAAAAGAATATAAGAAGTAAAAAGCAGACAGACCATAGTTTAGCAGGAATATAGACAGGGCTGTTTACGATGATCCAATGCAAATATGGCAATTTTCATACATTAATTAAAATTTGATTTCATTTCCTTTGAGTACATTTCCAAGAATGAGAGAGCAGGGTCATACTGAAATACATTTTTGGTTTTCAAAAGAATCTTAATACTGTCTTTCATAGTGGTTATACAAGTTTACATTCACAACATATTAGGGTACCTCTTTCTCTACATCACCACCCTCATTTGTTATATTTGATTTTGGATAGCAGGAAATCTGACTAGAGTAGGGATATACTTAATTATGGTTTATATATACATTTTCCTGAAGACTAATGATCCTGAGCATTTTTAATCTGACTATTAGCAATTTGTATTAGATATATAACATCAAAATGTCCATACTACCCCAAGTAATGTACACATTAGTGTGATCCCAATCAAAATACCAAGGACATTCTCCTTAGATCTATGAAAAATGATCCAAAGATTCATATGGAAATACAAGAGACTCTGAATATCCAAACTGATCTTAAATGATGAAAACAAAGCTGGAGGGCCCTGTTCTGTGTCATAGTATGTAAAACCACTGCCTCAGAGCTGGTTCCTGTGCCAACTACTCCACTGCAGATGCAGCTCAAGTGCTAGGGCCCCTCATCCTCACTGGGGACCTGGAGGAAACTCCTGACTCTCGGCTCCGGATTGGCTCAACTCCAGCCATTTCCACCATTTGGGGAGAGAACCTATAGATGGAGACCTCTCTCTCTCTCTCTTTCTCTCTCTCTCCCTCTGTGTGTGTGTGTGTTTCTCTTTCTCTGCCTCTCTGTAAATCTGCCTTTCAAATAAATGAATGAATAAAACTAAAAAAAAAAGTATAAAGAAAACAAAGCTGGAGGTATCACAATACTAGATTTCAAGACATACTACAAGACTGCCATAATCAAAACAATCTGGTTCTGTTACATAAATAGATACATGGACAAATAGAATATGCTATAACAGCAACAACAACAACAACCACAAAAAAACAAATTCATTCGCACATCTACAACTTAACTAATCTTTTTTTTTTGAAAGGCAGAGTGGACAGTGAGAGAGAGAGACAGAGAGAAAGGTCTTCCTTTTTTTGCTGTTGGTTCACCCTCCAATGGCCACCGCGGCTGGCACGCTGCGGCCGGCGCACCGCGCTGATCCGCTGGCAGGAGCCAGGTGCTTCTCCTGGTCTCCATTAGGTGCAGGACCCAAGCACTTGGGCCATCCTCCACTGCACTCCCTGGCCACAATAGAGAACTTGCCTGGAAGAGGGGCAACCGGGACAGAATCCAGCGCCACGAACGGGACTAGAACCCGGTGTGCCGGCGCTGCAAGGCGGAGGATTAGCCTGTTGAACCACGGCGCCTGCCCAACTTAACTAATCTTTAACAAAAAACTAAATTACTCCCTGGAGAAAGGACAGTTTCTTCAACAAATGGTGTTGGAAAAAGTAGATATCCACATGCAGAAATATGAAACAAGGTCCCTACCTTAAGCCTAACCAAAAATAATCTCACACTGGATCAGGGATATAAACTTAATACTTGAAACCATCAAATTACTAAAGTAAAAAAATAGTGAAAATGATGTAAGACATTGCCTGAGTCAAAGAATTCTTGGCTAAGACCCCATAGCTTAGGCAATAAAAACAAAAATAGACAAATGGATTCCATCAAGTTTAAGATGCTTCTGTACAGCAAAGGAAATATCCAATGAAGTGAAGAGCTAACCAACAGAATGGGAGAAAATATTTTCAAACCATGGAGCCAAGGAAGGTTTAATATCCAGATTATATAAGGAGCTCAAAAAACTCAACAACATAACAACATGTTAAGAAATTTATAAATTCAGTAACAGTAATGATTACCACCTGTGGCACCGGCACCCCAGGTTCTAGTCCTGGTCGAGGTGCCAGATTCTGTCCTGGTTGCTCCTCTTCCAGTCCAGCTCTCTGCTATCGCCCGGGAAGGCAGTGGAGGATGGCTCAAGTGCTTGGGCCCTGTACCCGCTTAGGAGACCAGGAGGAAGCATCTAGCTGTTGGTTTCGGATCAGCGCAGCACGCTGGCCATAGTGGCCATTTTGGGGGTGAACCAACGGAAAAGGAAGACCTTTCTCTCTGTCTCTCTCTATCACTAACTCTGCCTGTCAAAAATAAAAATAATATAACTTCAGTAATAGTAAAGATTATAATAATTTCAGAAAAAACCTCCCTTTCAGACCAAAGGGAAAGAAAGTTTTAAAGTGAGAATATAATTTTCCTCATGGGCATTGTCTACCTTAGAAAAACTACTACAGAACATGCTTGTGACTATAGACTCGTAGTTCAGGCCACCGAAGATTAGAGATGGGACTTGGGCACTCCCTTGACTTGCATCCTCTGGTCTGCTTTAACACAAACCAGGAGGAAAAGAAAGCTAGGCATCAGAAGCAACGGGTGGCGGCCTATTAATGGCTGATCTGTACAGTGATCTGCTCTCAAGGAGACCCAAAAAGCCAGTCTACTGCAGTGGCTTTCAATGTGGTAAGCCTGGGCTTCAGCAGAAGTCAACTTGCGAAGAGTCTTGGCAGCTATGCCAAGAGTTGGATCACTGGAAATGGATCTGCTCTGGAGTCGAAGGATGCCCAGGTCAGAGCCACAGATCTTATTGGCTCTAAGCTGAAAAGCCCTTCACTCAGCCCAATTTTCAAAGTGACCACTGCAGCTGAGGGGACAGCCAAGTAGGGTCAGCAACATTGCAGGCAGGACTGTAAATTTCTTGTTAGAGATGCCCCCTGCCTTTACCTGGCCAGCTCTCCTCCCAGGCCAGCTAAGTCATGAAAGTCAACAGTGTGCCTTCCCCTAGGAGGTTCACACCTCCCTTAGGATGAACCCCACGTGAAGAGATAGATAGGTCTGGGCCTCTTCACTTACAAGGCCTAAAGCCCACCAGATTATTATCAAGCCCCTTCTGTCAGGTTCTATTTGCCCCTCAATCAAAAAATTTAATTGTAGCTTAGACAGCACCTTTCTTAGCTCCTCTAATAATGACTCTGTCCTTTGTTCTAGACCCTGTCTTGCGCACTTGGGTCTCATTCCTTTGTAATCATAACCTCTACTCTACCACCAATGGCTCTACTCCCAACCTGTGTGTACTGATGGTCCTCTTCCCCACTTAATGCTGTATAATTGTTCAAACCTGGTAAATGCCACTCTTAGGATCATTGGTTACTATCCTCACCCTGTCTTTTGTGACCTTGTCTAAATATGATCAGAGTCGGCAAACTTGGAAGGCTTCCATAGTCTTTGTAGCTCTTGATGAGAGCCTAGGGTGGTTACTGGTGCCATAAACTAGAGTGTCAATTTGTTGGGTCAACAACAGGAGTCACTGTGCACTTGCTCCTCATGTAGGATCTCTGTCCTTAATGTGCTGTACATTGTGATTTAATGCTATAACTAGTACTCAAACAGTATGTTTCAATGTGGGTGCAAACAGTTGAAATCTTTACTTTATATATACTAAATTGATCTTCTGTATATAAAGAGAATTGAAAATGAATCTTGATGTGAATGGAAGGGGAGAGGGAGCGGGAAAGGGGCTGGTTACGGGTGGGAGGGAAGTTATGGGGGGGGGAGCCATTGTAATCCATAAGCTGTACATTGGAAATTTATATTCATTAAATAAAAGTTAAAAAAAAAAAAACATCTGGATCCTGACTTTGCGCTGGTCTAGGCTTAGATTTTTGTCGTCATTTTGGGATGAACCAATGGATGTAAAATTTCTCTTAGCTCTCACTCCCTCTTTTTATCTGTAACTCTGCCTTTCAAACAAATTAAATAACTTTTTTTATAAATTTGAACAAATAATAATAACCAAAAGCCATATAAAATCATGTTACACTATTACATTGTCTGAGGCCCAGGTATAAGCAAACTGAAGTCTTCATTTTGTTCCTGTTTCACCTAGGCTATATTATCCTGCCAAAATCATCAGTTATATTTCAGCATGATCCCAAAGATAATTCAATTGCTTACTGATTTTGTTATACTCTGTAACACCTCATATTGTAATACTAAAAATTATAAACATGACATAGAATTACATAAAATCATCTTGCCTCACATCTATACCAGTTCCAGAGTTCATTCAGGCTCAATATTATATTTTCTGTGTTGGTGTTATGGCATAGCATCTTTTTTTTTTTTTTTTTTTTTGACAGGCAGAGTTAGACAGTGAGAGAGAGAGAGACAGAGAGAAAGGTCTTCCTTCATTTGGTTCACCCCCGAAATGGCCTCTGCGGCTGGCACACTGTACTGATTTGAAGCCAGGAGCCAGGTGCTTCCTCCTGGTCTCCTAAGCGGGTCAGGGCCCAAGCACTTCAGCCATCCTCCACTGCCTTTCTGGGCCACAGCAGAGAGCTGGACTGGAAGATGAACAATGAGGGCATAATCTGGTGCCCCAAAAGGGAGTAGAACCTGGGGTGCTGGCACCACAGGCAGAGGATTAGCCAAGTGAACCACTGCGCCGGCCAATGGTATAGCATCTTAAGATATACAAGCATTGCCATACTAGGATTTCACATTAGGGCACTGAATCAAGTCCTGGCCGCTCTGCTTCCAATACAGCTCCCTGCTCTTATTCTGGAAAACCAGCCAACAATGGCCCAATTGCTGGAACTACTGCTACCCATACAGGAGGCCTGGATGGACTGGATAGATCTCTAGGCTCCTGACTTCAGCCTGGTTCAGCCAGCTCTATCTGTTGTACTCATTTGTCATTTGGGGAGTGAACTAGCAGAAGGGAAAGGAAGCGTGCTCTCTTTCTTGCTCTCTTTCTATCTTTGTGTCCCTCCCTCTTTTCACTGTCACTTGGTCTTTCAAAAAAATAAAATGAAAGAGATATTAAAAAAAGCACATTTTGATTGCAAATAAAGACAGTTATAAGGAGAACAAAAATATCTCAGTGCATTTGATCTGAAGCATCTTAAACACTAAACAAAATTCATGATGATTGAAAATTTGTGTTAAGATTTTTGCACTGACATTTATCTTGATATAGTCTGGCAATAATTATAACAGGTAAATATAAACAAAATATGATACAATACTTGGCCATAACTCATGTTTCAGAGATTTCCCAAGTACAGATGGATGAAGCTGTAGCAATCAACTGTGAAGGAGTTCTTGATTGACTACTGTAGGGTGTTCATAAGCTTCATAGTCACAGCATCTGATATTCTTTTTACTAAATATTATTGAATCGCAAAGAAAAATGACAATAATTCTCCTCTAGCTGTTGTAATGCTAAATGCGAATTATCATGTTCAGATGTACACAAAAGAGTATTGGAAATAAAGCCTCTAATCCTCCAATCCTCCCTTTGCTTATCACAGTGTTTATTTGTTCTTTTTGTTCAACAGATGTTAATTATGTTAGCAAGGGTTATTGTTTAATCTTAGTTTTGGGGGAGTTTTTTTTTTTAATGTTCTCACAATGAAAGTCGGTGGAGTTTCAAATTTCACTGTTGGCACGTATTTTGGCAAGAGATTAAATTTGTTTCAGATTGAAATTTATTATTAGGAAAATAAAACTATATGAACTGATTGTGAAGATTAAATGAGAATGTACAGCAAGAGCTTACATCAGCAGGTAGACTATCCTGGGTGCACCAAAATGTTGGCATCTGCTGGAGGAGTCCTCTTACAGGTATTACATTGTTTTGAGCTGAGAAAAGTTACAATTTAATTGTTTTCAAACTGAAACATTTATTGACCCAATCTAAGGGCATTTCCTGTGGCAAAAAGAGCATGTATAATTCAGAATTTCCAAATAGGTTTCCAGGCCCTTAGGTGCACCAAATACTTTGCATCTAGCTTTTTTTTTTTTTTTTTTTTTTTTTTTTTTTTTTTTTTATTCTCTAGGCCTGCACTAATTCAAAGAAATTCTAAGAGGAAAAAAATACTGTTGCAAGAAGTCTTTATTTAATTCTATTCAAATTTATAAATCCTGGTTAGTTATCAACTACTACATTTCATTAAAAAATACAAAATCCATCAGAATGAAGAAATAGGATCCACAAAAGCATGTTCTAGAAAACAGAAGAGCACCCTTTTTCATGCTGATCTAGGTTTTCTTTAAAATACAGCTTCAGAATAGGAGTTTATCCTAGCAGTTAAGATGCCAACTAAGATATGCACATCACATTCCCCACATTCCAGGGTGTAGTTCCAACTCTGGACTCTGACTCCAGTTTCCTGCTACAGTGCACTATAGTATGCAGCAAATGGTGACTCAAGTGGTTTAGTCTTTGCCACCCAGGTGCCAGATATGTTTTGAAAATCTGGCTCCTAGCTTCAGCCTTTCCAAGCCCTAGCTGTTGTGGGCATTTGAGGAGTAAACCAGTAGATGGTAGCTCCCCGTCCCCAATCACAAGAAACTAAAATAAAATAAGAATCAGAGATACCAATACTTGACCTATTCTGTTGGCAACTTAAGACACATCATAAGGAGTAAGGTCTGAATGTCTTAGAAATTTCCACCTGTACCAAGTGTAAACAAGGGGTCTTCACCATGCAGGTAAGCTAAGTCTTGCCACATCCAGCTTTCCACTGTTGCTGTTACTGGAAGCATCCAGGTGCAGAGAAGGATTACCAAATGGTTAGTATAGCTCTGCCCCTTAATTACTGTTTGCCCACAACTTGTCTTTTTTGTGAGCTGATAGCTGAACTAAGCAGCTACAAAATACTCTAACTGTTGACCTGGGTCAGGCACTTGATAGGAAGAGAAATAGATGAACTGTGATGGGGCTTGCATTTATTGATTACTTCTATGATATTTTAAATGTTCATTTTTATACATATGCTCAAAAAGTGTTATAGAGATTAAAGTAAGGACAATTTTCAGAAACACCAAATATTCTCTAGTTTGTAAAGCTGCAATCAAGTGGGACTACAGACATGGTCCATATTTATTGAAACTTGTAATTTCATTGAAGAGAAAGAAGAGAATAAAAGAATTGGAAAAGTCTGAGTCCTTCAAAATAGTGGCACAGGATGTTATGAAACTTCATACTGATAAAAGCTCCTTCATCATGCAATTCAGGGAAGATTTTCCCCAGGAGAAGAGATTTGAGGCAGTATTCGAAAGCTCAAGACAATTTAACCAGATAAGGAGAGAATTATAAGAGACAGAAATGTTCTGATACAGAGAGCATCTTACCACATTAAAATGTACTAACAGAAATTCCAATGATGGCCAGATTAGGAGGTGAAGAGAGAGGTAATCACATAAGACTATCGTTGATCATTCATTTACTCATTCATTTTTCTCTTTGTTCAATGAACACATATTGAGAACTAATGAGGTGTTAGTCACTTTTGGAAGGCTGAGACTACAGCAGTAAGCACAACCTGAAACTTTCTAAAAAAAAAAAAATAGCACCACATGGCATTAAATAGCTTGCATAGAGTTAAAGCAGGCAAAAATGATGAGCACAGCGAATTTTAGTTGAAACTGAGTGATAAAAAAAGTTTCCTGAAGAAGTGACATTTAATGGGGAAGAAAAGGAAGAGTTATTTGTGATAACAAGAGACAGAGAGCATCTCCCACGGAGAAATAGCTGGTGAACTGCCTGGAGAAAGTGAAAAACCTTAATTTCAAAGATCAGAAAAAAAGACAAATGTGCCTAAAGCATAGTGGACAAGAGAGAAAGTGGACTGAATTCACACTGGAGAGAAGAGCAGGAGTTAGAAAACACAGGATTTTCTCTTTACTTAGTATATACTAAAGTGATCTTCTGTATATAAAGATAATTGAAAATGAAAAAAAAAAAAAAACCTTGGTTTTATATTGGAAATTACATAGAAAAATAATCAATCTTTTTTTAAAAAAATATCTTGCAGAATCTCTGTCATTAATGTGATGTGCACTGTTATTTAATGCTATAACTGGTACTCCAACAGTATTTTTTCACTTTGTGTTGCTATGTGGGGGCAAACTGTTGAAATCTTTATATATACTAAACTCATTTTCTGTGTATAAAGAGAATTGAAAATGAATCTTGATGTGAATGGAAGGGGAGAGCGAGTGGGAAAGGGGAGGGTTGCGGGTGGGGGGGAAGTTGTGGGTGGGGGAAGCCTTTGTAATCCATAAGCTGTACTTTGGAAATTTATATTCACTAAATAAAAAAAAAGAAAACACAGGATTTTATAGACTGGATTCAGAGATTTAGGTGTGTGTTGGTCAGAGATTTAGTTGTGTGGTATTATGCCACTGCTGAGTATGTGCTGATAATAGGAATGGAATGTGAGAAGAGGCAATACAGTAATATAACATCTAATTTTATTTTTAAAAATTTATCTGTTTATTTGACAGTTGACTTATACAGAGATAAGGGAAGACAGACACAGAGAGAAGGAGAGAGATTCTCCAACCACTGCTTCACTCCCCAGGTGGCCACAACAGCCCAGGGCTGGGCCAGACCAAAGCCAGGAACCAGGAGCTCCTTCTAGGTCTCCCACATGGGTGCAGGGATCCAAACACTTGGGCCATCTTCTACTCCTTTCCCGGGCTATTAGCAGGGAGCTGGAGACTGTAGTAGCCAGGACATGAACCGGTGCCCACATGGGGTGACAGCATCACAGGTAACAGCTTTACCTTCCATGCCACAATGACAGACCCTCTAATTTATTTTTTTAAGATAAAATGGATGTATAGTGGGTCCCACAGGTCCAAAATCAAGAATATTTAGATGTTGAATCAGTCTGGGCATTGAATGATTATTTATAATACATACAATACATATTTGCAGGATACTATGTGATGTTCTGAAACATGTATACATTGTATGATGGTGAATCAGTATAAATATTTCTCCACACATTAAACTCTTCTTTATGTATAAAACATGCAAAATCCTTTCAGTTTGTTTTCATAAGAAATATACAGAACATTATCTACTGTCACCGTACTGTACAGTACAAACCCCCAGAACTTCTTACTGTTATCTAGACATGATTGCATAGATTATATATGAGATGAATGCAAGGAGATTGATCTCAAGTGGATAGGTATTCAAGAACACATGTTGATATCCTGAATGTAAGAAATGAGAAACAAAGGAAGCTCACAAATACTTGTCTTGAACTATGACTTGGGAGGCAGTTTATTTACTGAGATGTAGAAGATATAAGATAATGCTTTGAAGCGAATAATGATCAAGGTTTCTTTCTGGGATACTTAAAATATGTTAAAGTAAAGATGACGATTATGTAGTTTGATAAACAAATCTAAAGTCCCAAGGAAGTATCAAGTTTGAGAATATAAACTTGAAAATCATCAGAATAAGTGACAGGAGAAGAGAATCCCTAGTGTGAAAATGAACTCAGATGCAGGTTCCAGGTGAATTTTAAGGTCCCCAAACTTGAAAGATTACACCTGCTGTACGTCCTTTTTGAGGTCAAGCAAGTTACTCACATACATTGTAGTTCAGACAAAGGTGTCTGAAAGGAGTGAAGGGTAGCCTAGACACAATTCCTACCTCTCATTGTTCAGTTTGAGTGACATTCCCAAATTCGATTCTACCACAGAAACTCTAATTATGATTGTTTTCCTATTATACATTCAAATTTAGAAACCCCAAGCAACTGATAACTTGCTTCTTTCCCACACTTTAAGCTATAGAATTTCTGAACATTTCCTGGTCTATGTCATTCTCACATCTCTCTTAAACAAAAGGATTCTCCTATTGTGTCACGTGTAATTTAAAGACCATCAACAGCAAAATATCCAATTTTCTGAACGTCTTATGAAAATTTCTATTTTATTGTACAATCAAAAAGCCTTGGCTTCTCTCTGAGGTCACTGTTTTTCCTGAATATCTCCTAGATAGTAGAAGATATTGTGACTGTTAGGCTGGGTTGTGTTGTATGATGATAAAGATTTTGATCTTTTTGCTTCATTTTTGAACAGCAATATACCTCTTTAAAACTTCCAGTCTTGGATCTCATGTCTGTTTTTTATTACTACTCTTCAGTAGTGGCTGTCATTTTCAAATCCCAGGTATTTTACCAAGTGTGTTCCTACGCTATGTGCTCCAGACCTGTTGTCATATTCCCCACTACACCCATTTTCATTCTTGATTATTTTGGTATATATCTGCATGAACATGTTAACCCCTAGATCTCTAATTACCTTAGTCTTCTTTCTGAGGAGTTTGCCAACCATTCCACCTTTAGTACACATTTACATAATCTTGTTCAGGAACCTAATATCGGCAATAAATGCAAACCCACTCACTACTACACCTTGCTTACTCTATGTTTTCAACTTTCTCTGTTTCTTCACTCTCCTAACTTACTGACGGTACCAATTTTCTCTTTATTCCTATAGTTGATATTTTGGCCTTTCTCCTAATAATATCTTCAATTAATATGGTGTTGATGAACACAACTCCTACCTCCTGACCTGTTTAGCTTTGCCTGTTGTACTCACCCAGCAAAATAAAAACCTATTTTATAGACCTCTCTGTCCTCTTTTCAAATGGAATTGGTGAAACATGAATATAAAAGAAAAAAAAAAAGTACTGAACTACTTTGCCTACTTCACTATAAATTCATAGTTGCCAATCGAGTCTTTAATGCTTCCTGGTAATTTTAGCAACCTTCCCTAAGTGCATTTATTTTCCTGGCACGCAAAATGTGAATTTAATAGTTTCTAATCCTTCTTGAACTGTTCAACATTATCTGTTTAATTTTCATTCTCAGATGATGACCTCAATTTTCTATTTGTGAAAAAAAATTCAGGTAATCCAGAGATTGTCAACCTCTATTTATTAACTATAACCATCCACATTCATATATATACATATATATGCATATATATATTAGTTTCATATATAAAGCCAATATTTCCCCATTTGTTTTAATAACTAAACTTACTATAACTGTTTTACAGCACCACTTGAGCAAATATTCTCTTCTCTATGTCATCATTTACCCTTCATATTAAATAATTTTCACTAAATGTAAATATGCTATTTATTTAAATATACCTGTTGAATATCTCTCACCAAATACAATAGCATTTTTATTCTTATTTGCAATAAACCTAATCTCTTCCCAAGCCCTTTGCTCACATTCTAAAAAATCTACATGAATCAGGCTGTCATCCACATTATTTCATCCATATTTCTTTTATCACTGTCACCAGTGATCTCTACATAAATAGATATGAAACTTTCAGTCTCAACCTCTCATATATGAGCAATGCTATTCTCTCCCAACATCTGACACAGCTATTAACTTCCTATTCCTTGATTCTATTCCTCTGACTATTTTCCCATATACCATGCACTCTTGGATTTTCTTATACCTGCAGTGCCACAATGCCTCACTCATTTCAGTAGTTTATCATCTTCTCCTTGGTCTTTTCATTGTGCAGTTCTCCAGAGCTTCATCCTTTTTCATCTTTTTTTTCATTACCCTTACTTCTTTGCAGATGTTAGCCATGTTCATGACTTTATACCCTGTCCATATGTTTATGACTTACTAACCTGTGTCTGGCTGGCCCCTTTGAGTTTCAGATGAGTATCCAACCATTTACTTAATAATTACACTTTGAGATATAATAGATATTAACAACCCTAATATGCACATTAAATTATTCAGATCAAAACATATATATATATATATATTTATATATACTTTAAAGATAATACATATGCATGTATATAAACACACACAGAGGTACCCTTTTTATCATGCTATATACATGCCAGTAATAAGCATTTAGTTCTAATTTAAAGTATGTACAGAAATCTGACCTTTTCTCATTAACTCTGATTTTTTATAAATCTGATGCCAGTTGGAAATATATTTTAGCTAGATTACAGCAATTATCACCTATTTTCTATGCTCCCATTTCTTCCTCCTACACTGCACCCAACACATATACTCTGTTTTCAACAAAAGAGGCAAACAGTCACTTCTATCAGTTAGCCCATGTAGGTCCTCTGCTCAGTGCATCAAAGGACATCTAATTTAATCATGGCTCCTGTTACTGAAAGATGGCATTAGAAACCAAGATCTGGACACTAGATGCATTTGTTTTGGGGGAGATGTTGTTTCTAAGCCCTCTTATCTGACAGAACAAGGAAATATAAGTGTACAATTATCCATGGGTCAAGTTATAACTATAAATTTTCTCTACGTAGTCATTTTTGTTTATATTAAGCTAATCCTGAGTACATACTGATGTCTCCCACTTTAATCTATCATCACATGTTTAATTCTAAGTTCTTTCCCTTTCTTATTTGTAACTTCCCATTCTAACAGTGAAAAATATGGTTCACATTAACTGCCATACATTTGCTTAACTTTTCACAGTTGTCTACACAATAATAAAAGTTTCATAATTATTAACCTATACTCCTGTATCTTTCCCAATGGAAAGCAATTTTATCAACTAAACTACAATATAATGAACAATTCATTTTGCCTTTATTCTTACATAATCTACCAATCTCCAGTTACTTATATTTGTACCAATTTGTCCATTCCTTCAGCAGTACAGTTTCATATATATTCACGAACTGTATAATGATGTTTTAGTCAATGACAGAATGCTTATGTGGGTATGATAGTTTCATAAATGATAATGGAGAAATTCCTATCACCTAGTGACAGCAAAGCAGTGTACTTCAATGCATTAATCGTGTTTGGGATGATGTTAGCGTAAACCAATCATATAAAGATATAGCACATACAATTATGTGCAATAAAGGTATAGTATGTTACACTGACAAAGTCTGCATAGTTGCATTCTATCTTGTTTGTACATGAAAAAATCATGTAAAGATTCATTTCTCAGAATATATCTTCTTTGTTAAGAAAAACATGCTCTTCTATGTTCTCATCAGCAGTTGGTATTATTAAGCTTTCCCATTTAAACACCCTGATAAGAATGTGGTAATATCTCATTGCTGTTTTAACTTTCAATTTCCTAAGGAGAAATTATACTGAGAAATCTTTCCATATGCTTATTTTCCATCCAATTTTCTTTTAAATACGTTTTGTTACTTTTAAGGTGCCATGTAATTTGTAACTTGATTTCTCCTCCTGTATTTTATACGGTATCATGTAAGCTCCTGAAATGGTATTTGTCTCCTTTTCTTTTTATTTTTCTGAAATGTCTGAAGTATCTCATCTCCCATAAGTTTTAAAATAAACACAGTCATCCTTCCCTATCCATTGATTTTGTGTGTAGATTTGATAAACCGTAAGTCAAAAATATTCAGAAAAAAAAAATTCAGGTAGTTTGAACGAAGACAAATTCTACTTTATATGCATTGAGCATTACACTTAATCCATGAGAATGAGGAGATGTACATATGCACCCTGCTGTAGCCTCTTTACATTTCACAAATCATCAGTCCCTCTCCAACACTCATTTTGAGCAGTACGACTTCACATCTTCATGTCCTCTGCAGGTATGCCTACTAAAATTTTGTCTGTAATGAACATGTGCAGACTGAATTTTCTTGTTATTATTTTTAAACGAGATAGTATAATGATGATTTACATAGTATTTACATTGTATTTTTTTAAAGACTTACTTGAAAGGCAGAGTTATAAAGAGGCAGAGGCCGAGAAGGAAAGAGAGGTCTTCCATCTGCCAATTCATTTCCCAAATTGTAGCAAAGGCCAGAGCTGGGTCAATCTGAAGTCTAAACCCTGTTGCTTCCTTCAGGTCTCCCCCACCAGTGCAGAGGCCCTAAGGACATCTTCCAATGACTTCCCAGGCCATTCTAGAGAGCTGGATCAGAAGTGGAGCAGCCAGGTCTCAAACCAGCACTCATATGGGATGCTGATGATTGAAGTGTAAGGGACTATATTGTGTAGATTATATGCAAAGTTTATGCCACTTTATAAATAGGACTTAAACACCTGAGAATTCTGCTCTTCTCAGGCAGATGGAAGACTTTCTCTGCCTCTACCTCTCTCTGTAACTCTGTGTTAACATAAATAAAATAAATCTTAAAAATGAAAAATAAAAAGATAACAGAACTAAAATGGAAGGCCTTTTGCATTAACTGAGAGGCATTTAACGTATTAGAATAAGAGGGAAAGGGTGTGAATTTAAGTATTGGGTACACGTAGATGTAAGTAAGATGCAAAATTTATTGTCAGACTGTTGATGGATTTCAACATTTATTATTTTACAGAAAGGACATCACTTTTTGGTGGAAAAATGAATGGTACAAATCCCCCCTAGATACCTAGGTACAAAGGTACTTATAGAGTCAATAAATTCCAATTCCACCTAAGGAAGGAGATAAATGTATTACATTAATGAATCACAGCAGCCAATGAAGCGGAAGAAAAACAGGGAACATCTTAGCTGTTACGGAAGAAAAGAAAAATTCACCATTGTTTTTGCTGCAAGCAAACTCAATATAAAATAGCCAAAAATGGGCCCCATTGATTTGATATCTTCAGTGGACATAATAAAATTTCATAATGGTGATACAGAAATAAATTCTTGATTAACAAGTAAGAGAGCAACTGCTCGGCATACTTAAGTCATTTTCTGTGATGCCTGCATCTCATGTTAAGAGCCCCTGGGTTCAAATCCCAGCTCTGTTTCTGAGCCCATTTCCTGCTTAATGTGCACCCTGGTGCATAGTAGGTGATTGCTTAAATGCTTGAGTCCTTGTTACCCATGCAGAACACACAGATTGAGTTTCAAGCTCCTGACTTTGGCCTGGCGCTATTCTCAGCTACTGCAGGAATTTAAGGAATAAGCCAGTGGAAGGAAGATCACTCTGCTTCTGTCTCTTTCTGCTACTCTGACTTTCAGATTAAATAAATAAAGAAAAATTAAAGAAAAAGAAAAAAAAACAGTAAAGAAAAGGGATTTTTAATGCATTGAAAACTCATTTGAGGAGTTTGTTTTTATGGAAAGGAGGGCAGACTTTCTGTATAATAATGACTCAGAGGGCGCCTGCGCTGTGGCATAGCAGGTAAAGCCTCTGCCTGTGGTGCCTGCATCCCATATGAATAATGGTTGGAGACCAGCTGCTCCACTTTCGATCAAGCTATGGCCTAGGAAAATAGTAGAAGATGGCCCAACTGCTTGGGCCCCTGCACCCACATGGGAGACCTGGAGGAAGCTCTTGCCTCCTGGCTTCAGATCTGCAGCAGCCAATTGGCGAGTGAACCAGCAGATGGATGACCCCTCTCTCTCTCTGAATCTCTTTCTTTCTCTGTGAAACTCTTTCAAATGAATAAATAAAACTTGAAAAAAATAATGGTTTAGAGAAGATCTTTATTAAATTTAGCATATACTATACATGATTCTAAGCTGATAGGAATATCCTATAGAATCAAAATTGCTAATGCAGTAATTTAATCACTGAAAGGTACAAGTATATAAAAAGATAACACAGGGCTGGCACTGTGACACAGCAGATTAAAGTCCTGGCCTGAAGCACTGGCATCCCATGTAGGCGCCAGTTATAGTCCCAGCTGCTCCTCTTCCAATCCAGCTCTCTGCTATGATCTGGTAAAGCAGTGGAAGATGGCCTAAAGGCTTGGGCCCCTGCATCCACGTGAGAGACCCAGAAGAAGCTCTTGGCTCCTGGCTTCAAATTGGCATAGCTCTGGCCATTGCAGCCATCTGGGGAGTGCACCAGCAGATGGAAGACCTCTCTCTCTGTCTCTAGCTTTTTCTGTAACTATTTCAAATAAATAAAATAAATCTTTAAAAAAATAAAAAATAAGTACACAGTGACTTCTGTTGCTGACTTAACAATTTGACACTCCTGTTCATGGCGTCAGTAATCTCCCCAGGCTCTAGTCATGAGTTGCCAGGGCTATGGAAGCCTTTAGAGTTTGCTGACTTTGATCTTATTCCGATAGGGTCATAGTCAAATTGGAAGTTCTCTCCTCCCTTCAGAGAAAGGTACCTCCTTCTTTGATGGCCCCATTCTTTCCACTGGGATCTCACTCGCAGAGATCTTTCATTTAGGTCTTTTTTTTTTTTCTTTTCCATGGTATCTTGGCTTTCCATGCCTACAGTACTCTCATGGGCTCTTCAGCCAGATCCAAATGCCTTAAGGGCTGATTCTGAGGCCAGAGTGTTGTTTAGGACGTCTGCCATTCTATGAGTCTGCTGTGTATCCCGCTTCCCATGTTGGATCTTTCTCTCCCTTTTTGATTCTATCAGTTAGTATTAGCAGACACTTGTCTTGTTTGTGTGATCCCTTTGATTCTTAGACCTATCCGAGCCATCGAATGTGAACTGAAATTGATCACTTGGACTAGTGAGATGGCATTGGTACATGCCACCTTGATGGGATTGTATTGGAATCCCCTGGCACATTTCTAACTCCATCATTTGGGGCAAGTCTGATTGTGCATGTCCCAAATTGTACATCTCCTCCCTCTCTTTTTCCACTCTTAAATTTAACAGGGATCACTTTTCAGTTAAAATTTCAACACCTAAGAATAATTGTGTGTTAATTACAGAGTTCAACCACTAGTACTAGAACAACAACAACAACAAATACTAAAAAGGTACTTACATCCCATGTGGGATCTGTCCTTAATGTGTTGTCTAATGTGCAGTGATGCTATAACTAGTACTGAAACAGTATTTTTACACTTTGTGGTTCTGCGTGGGTACAAACTGATGAGATCTTTACTAATTTTATACTGAATCGATCTTCTGTATATAAAGATAATTGGAAATGAAAAAACAAAAACCTGGTGTTAAATTGGAAATGGCATAGAAAATTATTTATTTTTTTAAAAAAATATTATATAGGATCTCTGTCTTTAATGTGCTGTACACTCTTATTTAATGCTATAACTAGTACTCCACAATATTTTTTTTCACTTTGTGTTGCTATATGGGGGCAAACTGTTGAAATCTTTACCAAATATATACTAAACTGATCTTCTGTATATAAAGAGAATTGAAAATGAATCATGATGTGATTGGAAGGGGAGAGGGAGCGGGAAAGGGAAGGGTTGTGGGTGGGAGGGAAGTTTTGGGAGGGGGAAGCCATTGTAACCCATAAGCTGTACTTTGGAAATTTATATTCATTAAATAAAAATTAAATTAAAAAAATAAAAAATAAAAAGATAACACTCAGAGCTAAAAATGAATGTCTTTGCTTTAACTATAAGGGCATTTAACATAGTGGAAGGAGAGGAAAAGAGTGTTAATTTAAGTATTGGATACACATAGATGTAGGTAAGGTGCAAAATTTATTGTCATAATGTTGATGGATTTCAACATTTATTATTTTACAGAAAGGACATCACTTTTTGGTGGAAGAATGGATAGTGACACAGATGTTTGTAGTAGAGAGGAATGAATAATGATGAAAAGTTGTTTTCAAGAATGAAAAATTGAATATATGGGAGAAATATAGAGAGGCTGCACAAGGCCAGCACTGTGGCATAGAGGGA
This sequence comes from Lepus europaeus, assembly GCF_033115175.1. NCBI lineage: Eukaryota > Metazoa > Chordata > Mammalia > Lagomorpha > Leporidae > Lepus > Lepus europaeus. Next base: position 101,486,278 of record NC_084829.1, read on the forward strand.
AAAGTTGCCGCCTGCAGAGCTGGCATCCCATAAGGGTGCTGGTTTGAGTCCTTACTGCTATACTTCAATCTACTCCCAATCCAGCTCTCTGATGGCCTGGAAAAGCAGTATAAGATGGCCCAGTCCTTGGGCCCCTACACCTGCATGGGCGACCTGGAATAAGCTCCTGGCTCCTGGCTTTGGAACAGCATATCTCTGGCCACTGTGGCCATTTGGGAGTGAACCAGCAGATGGAAGATCTCTCTTTCTCTCCTTCTCTCTCTCTCTCTTTCCCTCTCTCTCTCTCTCTCTCTCTGCCTCTGCCCCTCGGTAACTCTGCCTTTCAAAGAAATAAATAAAATCGTTAAGATCATTCAAATGAACTCTCAAGTCACTCTGATTTTAAGCAATGCAGTTTGACATGAATCATGAACTGACTCATTATAATGCTCTGGAATACTAGTGTTCCACCCATTTCTTCATATTGGCTTTATTGGGGGGTGAGGGCATCGACTATGATGCTTATTATTAATCACCATTTTTAAAGAAAACCTTGCCTTAAGTGTTTCTTATTTATTTTAGTTGCTTTCTCATTGAGAAAATTTCACATTTACTAGTTATTTTTAATGTATATGCACAAGGCTCTAATCACTTCCAAAGAGGTACACACATGATTTAATTAAGGTATTTTTCTTATATTCCAGTTATTCTTTCACTGGCATAAAAGATGAAACTTCATCCTATGTGTTGCTAATTTTGCCTTCTATTTATTCTAAATCCAAATATTAATATTTCTGCCCTAGTTTGCTATGTTAATGACTACATAATTGATTGTATACATGTCAAATATTTAATAGATATTGGTTAGGACATCTATTTTCATATTGCTATGTTAATATATTTACTATCTGATACTTTTTTCACTAGAAAGATAGAAGTATGCATAAGCAAATACCCAAGAACATACCAGGATAAGGCAAATACCTAATGTAGTTTTAGATTCCAACGTGGGTAAATGAGCCATAAACAGAATCTTAAACGGTAGCTAATTGGAGCAGAAGTAATAATTTAGAGATAATACATACAAGATTATGACGGCTTTCAAGTTTTTCAGACAGGAAAACTAAAATTAATTTTTATGGACAGATAAAAGCAGATTCATAACCATATATTTGAAAGATAATTTAGACTTTCTGAATTTAAATATATCTGTGAAGTGAAAAGGAAGTTTTAGTAGGTTAAAGAGTAAAAAATTGGCCGGTGCCGCGGCTCACTTGGCTAATCCTCCGCCTGCGGCACCTGCACCCTGGGTTGTAGTCCCAATTGGGGCGCCGGATTCTGTCCTGGTTGCTCCTCTTCCAGTCCAGCTCTCTGCTGTGGCCTGGAAAGGCAGTGGAGGATGGCCCAAGTGCTTGGGCCCTGCATCCCATGGGAGATCAGGAGAAGCACCTGGCTCCTGGCTTCGGATTGGCGCAGTGCGCCAGCCATGGCAGCCATTTGGGGGGTAAACCAACAAAAAGGAAGACTTTTCTCTCTGTCTCTCTCTCTCTCACTGTCTAACTCTGACTGTCAAATAAATAAATAAAAAGGAAAGGAAAAAAAGTAAAATATTGAAGTATCAGAAAAATGAAAAATGTCTTTGATAGTGATAATTGAAATAACGAAACAGTATTGTAAAGTGAAGAGTCTATTTGAGTCTATTTACTATAGCTGCAGGCACCTTTCTCCCCTTGGAAGACCGGTGGTTTAGGGTATTGGAGGGAATATGAAGCTTAAATAATTGTAGCTGAAGGAAGAATTCTATCCAGACCTCAGTCTCTTTGACAGATTGACAAGCACAGCTGCTAGTAAGCAATAAGATAATTTTATAAAGCAAATTTGCCTGCGGATGAGGAAGTCAAAAAGTAGCCTTGCTCTGGCTTCAGGTGTTTAGGACACCGAGTAAGAGTACAAACGCCACTTGAGAGCCCACCAAAAAAGAAGCAATAGGGCTTTGCATTGCTTTCTGCTGAGTTCACAGCTAGTTCCTGTCTTGTGGGAGTTGTGCCTAGCCTGCTGCTCAAGGATAGAAACACAGAAGATTATGTCTTCTGAGAGTTTGTGTGTTTGCTGGGCTGCATCTCAAAACATAGTATAGGTTAGGGGGATGATGATTTGGCCTACAGCAAGCTCTTAAAAATGTTATGAAATAACATGAAAAACAGGCAGCAAATTTTCATTGCCCTAGATGCAAATGATTTTATTTGACAATTTTTGTCACCTCTGTAGACTTGTAGATGAGGGGTATGTTTCAGTGTGTTTGTCTTTGTTGTGCCTTTACACATATGTGAAACCATCACAGATTGATAAAAATGTATGATAGCATATGTTGTTTTAAAAGTAAATTTGAAAAATATTTATATCAATTTTATCAATTTGTCACCTGTACCAGCCTTGGGAAAATTTAGATAAGTTTCAATTTTCTATTACAATAATTGAGAAAAATACCTATCCTCATTTTGTATGGGAAGGCCCATTGGTACATAGATTTACAAAAAGGTATGTGATTCAAGGTTGCTTACAAGAAATCTTAGAAGAAATTAGTTTTTAGAACATTTTCTGGTTTAGGATACTATAAAATAAAACTATGAAACTTGTAGATTTTCTTAGTTTCCCTATGTATCCTTGGTTTGAACATCTTAACAAAAAGCTAAAATATGAGTTTTCATGTCCTTTTTTAACTTACACATTATTCTTTCACTTCAGTGGCACATTAGACATTGCCAGGTTTTTGGAACTCAATACAGAGAAATCTCAATGGAAAGCTCACTTTTTACTGGGCAGACCTAAAAGGAACTTCTTTTTTCCCCTCTGTCAGAGTAACTGCTCCTGATATTCATTTTCATTATATTCTGTAACATGCTGATTGTCTCCACAGTATTGCCTTAACTAAAGAGAAAACCTTAAGGGAGGCAAAAGGCACTAAAAATATCTACACATCTGCTTTCAACCTCTCCATTATTACCAAGAATGTTCTAAATCACCTTGTGTCTGATAGTATTAAATCAGCAAGATCAAGCAAAGGAGGCCATGCCAGCATGCTGATAATACATCCACTGCACTGTCTTGTCTGCTTGGTTTATATTCTGTCACTTTCCATTTAAAGGGTACTTAATAGAGCAATTTTGATCTAAGACAAGTTTGTAAAAGCAATTCCACATTTTTGCTTTCTTTTCTGCAATAGCAATTAGTTTATAACAATTGCTGTATCATAAGTGTTTATTTTTCACTGAATTCATTTGATTGTGCTAACTCCATCCTAACATTATTTTATACTTAAAAAAGGATAATTTAAAATATCTCTCAGGCTATGTCTTGTGAGTTTAGCTATCAGTATTATTTAGAGATAGGGGATATATTTTATTTTCTAAACATGGGGGAGTGGTAGGCATTGTAGTATAATGGGCTAGCTGCTGCTTACAATATAGATATCCCATATCAGAGTGTGGATTCCAGTCACAGCTTCTCTGATTCCAATGCAGCTTCCTGCTAATGTACTTGAGAAAGCAGTGGAAGATGTGCCAAGTACTTTGGCCCATTACCAATGAAGAATACCTGGATGAAGTTACGGAATTCTGGATTCAGCCTGACCCAGCCCTGGCTGATGCCGCCATTTAGGGAGTGAACCATCAGGTGAATTAGCTCTTCTTATTCTATTTCTTCCTCTGTCTCTGTCACTCTGCCTTTAAAATAAATAAAATAAAACTTTTAAATAAGTAAATTTAGGAGAGTTTACTAATGTTTTGCAAAATTTGTTGTATGTTTTCACGTTTCAAAATAATGCAGTACAGAAAATTTACAGAAGAAAATAAAAAAGGCCTGAAAGGCAAGCATTCAGTAATAATCACTGCTACCTATTTCATATATACCTTTTCAGTCCCCTGTGTGGGTGATTTGGTGTGTGTAGGTGTATCAGTCATGGACCAGTCAAAAGAGACAAACCACACCAGTAAAACGAAGAAGAGAGACTTGCCATACAGGTGTTTTACTATTTAAAGGAGATTAGCTACCAATAGGAAATAAAAGAGAACTGTAAATAAAAATGTAGAGCAGAGCTGGAGTAATCAAAGAAGGAATCCACTGGACAATGAAACTCCATCTCTTAAAGACGACGTTTGGAAGCCATTGGAGGGTCAGAGCCCCAGCATCCTAGACAGTGCAAAACTTGTTGCATTACCCTGGGATAGAACCAGTTTACAGCTAGCAGATCAAGACTGTGTGCAAAAAACTGTGTACTGCATACAGTGGAAGTTGAGCACCACTGTGCTTTTGGACAGCTGGCTACGTCCTTCAACAGCTACATGAAAGAAGGACAGCAGAATCAGCATAACGTCCTCATTGTTAATGTGCCTACAGCATCTTATGTGGCATTACCAAAATTATTACAACACCCAGCTCCATTGTGTCATGCGGGGCAATGATGCCTTCGTTCTGAAGGTAAAACACAGTACTTTGTGTTAACTGACATAGTATGTAGATTTACCTTTTTTAAAAAAATTGTATCATATACTCTTTCCTGAAATTTCTTTTCTCTCACTTACCAAATTGTATTGCAATAGTTTATATGTTGCTTTTACAACATAATTTTAACATTCACCGAGTATTTTATCATAAGAATGTTCCATGAAAATTTTGTGCATGATGTAACTGTGTCATAAATGCAAAGCATGTCTTAGCAATCCTTTTAAGTAATTTATATGAAAAAAACATTGTCCAATTATCCCTTTCCTTGTTGTTTTGGCAATTTTATTATGTCATTTTGCTTGATAGACTTTTTACATTTTTAATCCAGATTGACCTCATATTTATTTCTTTTTGCATTTCTGGGTAATAAATTCATTCATATAAAGGACTTTATCTTGAGGAAAATAAATCTTCTATTTTAGATCACAAAGTCAGAATCATCATAGAGAACATTCTATTTGCATAGTTAACAGGAATTATAAGCTCCCTATCATAAATGGCTTTTATCCCATGCACTTTTTTCCAGATGGAAATTGTTGAGATTTTGAGTTGGAAATACTAAAAATATTTTGTGATTTTGCATTTTACCTTCCCTTATACATTTCAAAATTATTCTTTAAGACCCTTGGTTATTACCAGAAATGAAGAAATACAGTCCTCATGCATAGATATCAAAATGAAATAAATGAACTGATTGTTTTTTTGCGTTTTGAAATATACTACAAACACATGAGAAACACCTTCAAGATAGCAACAAGTTAAGTGCATAGTGTTCTGCATGATGTACAGAAGCTGAATTTATACTTAAAGCATTATAAAATGAGAAGTAGGCATGATAAATTTTAATATATCAATATAGTTTTAGGAGTCAACACAGAAAGAATTATAAACAGAAATTAATCTGATTTAATTAATAGTTATAGAGGTATTCACACCTAACATGAAGTAAGAACTATATAAAATCGTAATTATACAAAATAACTTTAAAAATTATTAAATTCAATAAATTAAACATAAAATACAATTTATAAATGAGCAAAATTTAATAAAATAAAAATAAAATAATATAAAAGCCTAAATTTATGACACATTTTATAAGAATGGTAAAACAATGATACTATAATTTCTATAAAGTTTGAATTTCAGAGCTAGATTGTTGATATCGCAATTATTGCCACTGAACTAAACATGAAATCAAATACATTAAAGATTGGATTAAAAATAAAGTCTCTTCTGAACAAATAGTATTTTTTTTTGACAGGCAGAGTGGACAGTGAGAGAGAGAGACAGAGAAAAAGGTCTTCCTTTGCCGTTGGTTCACCCTCCAATGGCCACCACGGCTGGCGCGCTGCAGCCGGCGCACCATGCTGATCCGAAGCCAGGAGCCAGGTTGCTTCTCCTGGTTGCCCATGCGGGTGCAGGACCCAAGGACCTGGGCCATCCTCCACTGCACTCCCGAGCCACAGCAGAGAGCAGGACTGGAAGAGGAGAGACCGGGACAGAATCCGCGCTCCGACCCAGGACTAGAACCCCAGGGCGCCGGTGCCACAGGTGGAGGATTAGCCTATTGAGCCGCGGTACAGGCAACAAATAGTATTTTTAATATATAAATTGTTTAGCATTATATGGTGTTTGTGATTATATAGATAAACACAAGGTCACATAACAACATAACATTACACTTTTTCTTTTTTCTTCCAGGACACACCTAAATTATAAAGTTTTGAGAAAATTTACATTAATTCTCCTTAATCTACATTTTGTAGCAACCCAAAACTTTTATTTCCCCAATTGCTGTCAAGTGACAAGGATTGATTTTCTCACTAAGTTATCTGTCTGCTGGCTCCTCCAACCATAGGCTTACTGCTCTGTGCAGAACATTAAGCCAGATCTATTGTATGTAGCTGTAAATAGCAATGCGTGTGCTATCTTTATCTACTTCTTTTCTCTAGTAGTATTACATTAGATAGAGTTATCATCACTTCTCCTAAAATTCAAGAGACACCTGCTAATTAATTCCCTTTCGATAAACAACTTGCCTTCCCCACCACCCCAGAAATATGAGAGAGCAACTTCAATTTTGTTTTTTCAAATTAAATATGACCTTTAGTGACAATTAACTTTTTAAATACATTTAGTCTCACATCACTTTACTAGATAAGAGATAATTTTTACATTTTTTTCTCTTGTGATTCCATTGCCTACTGCTCCTAGTGATGAAACACATCATCCACAACCTGCCACCTCATTCTACTGCAGGAAAAAAGGCTGTAAAGCTTCTTGGATGCTAGAGACTAGTTCCCTGGACAGCTCCACTAACTAGAAAGGAACCTATTTCCTCCATGAGTATATTATCTCCTTTGCTTTTTGTATCATTTCCATTCTTTTCTCCTGCCTCCTACTTTAAATACTAAGGCTTCTTTGATGTTTCCACTAATAAACTTTTTAAAAGATTTATGTATTTATTTAAGAGGTAGAGTTACTGACAGAGAAATGGAAAGACAAAGAGATATTCCACCTGGTGGTTCATTCCCCAAAAGACCGCAGTTGCTGGAGCTGGGCCATTCTGGAACTAGGAGCTTCTTCTAGGTCTCCCACGTGGGTGCAGGTGATCAAGAACTTGGGCTTTCTTCTACAGTTTTCCGAGGACATAGCACAGAGTTGGATCAGAAGAGGAGCAGCCAGGAAATTAGCTGGTGCCCATGTTGGATGCCAGCACTGCAGGTGGAGGTTTTGCCCACTATGCCACAGTATTGGCCCCCTAATATTTGACTTTATCAATTCTGCTGCTCTCAACTACCAACCTCTGTTCCTGTCCCTGCAATAATTACTAGATCATTTTAGGAATTAATCTTCACTTGAATTCCGTTAGTATTATAGACAATTTCAATAGCAACAGTTTGTTTCTTCATTAAACTGTAATAATCCACCATTCCTCAACCACCTATACTTGTAATTAAAACATTAATAATGTGTTCCCTTCCAAATCCTCTGAATATCATCTCATTTCTACTGGTTAACTTTCTCTTAGTCTAACAAACATATAATCATATTAGAACGTCTAATTTATTTTTTTTGTTTTTGCTCTTAAAGATATAATTATATATTTGAAAGGCACATTTACAAAGAGAGAGAAGCACACACAGAGAGAGAGAGAGAAAGAGAGAGAGACAGAGAGAGAGAGAGAGAGAAAATCTTCCATCTGCTGGTTCATTCCCCAAATTGTCACAATGGTTGGGGTTGTGCCAGGCCAAAGCCAGAAGCCAGGAGCTTCATCCGAGTGTTCTACGTGGCTGCAGGGATCTAAGCACTTGTGCCACATTCCACTGATTTTTCAGGCACATTAGCAGGGAGCTGGATCAGAAGTAGAGCAGCCAGGATGCAAAGTCAAGCCCATACCAGATGGCAAAGCTGCAAGTGGTGGCTTACCCTGTTGCGCCAGAACAGTGCCCCTAATTTATCTACTTTTTCTATTTTCCACTAGTCACAATGCCTCACATCATCACCAACTGTTAATACATAGATTTATTGTCATCACCATATCAGTTTCTTAAAAATGAAATCTTAATTCATTTACTCCTATCTGCCCCAATCCTAGTGTATTAACAACATCTTTAAATAGTTTAATCAAATTTTATGTTGAAAACATGGTTTTGTTTCTGTATCTCCATAGAGAAAAATGCACATGTTAATGTTTAACACTTGGAATCCACAATCAAACATTCTAGATGAAATTCAATATTACTTATAAATATTTCTTAAAGGATTGATTTATTTCCAGGTGTTACAGATACTGGGGGTGTCAAATAAATAAATAAGTCTTTAGAAAACATATTTCATGATGCTGAGAAAACTGGGTCTTAAAGGTGAAGAAGTATGAAACTAGACCCCTACCTTACATCTTACACAAAAATCCATTCAAAGTGGATCAAAGATCTAAATCTATGACCGATACCAACAAATCATTAGAGAAGATGTGGGAAACTCTACAAGACATTAGCATAGCCAAAGACTTCTTGGAAAAGACCTCAAAAGCACAAGCAACCAAAGCTAAAATGGACAAATGGGATTACATCAAGCTTAGAAGCTTCTACACTGAAAAAGAAACACTCAGCTAAGTGAAGAGATAGCCAACAAAATAGGACACAATATTTGCAAACTATGCAACTGAGGAAGAGTTAACATCCAGAATAGATAAAGAGCTCAAGAAATTTGAACACAATAGGTCTTTCTTTTTTTTTTCCATTGGTTCACCCCTCAACGGCTGCTGTGGCGCACGGCACTGATCCAAAGCCAGGAGCCAGGTGCTTCTCCTGGTCTCCCATGCAGGTGCAGGACTCAAGGACTTGGCCATCCTGCACTGCACTCCCGGGCCACAGCAGAGAGCTGGACTGGAAGAGGAGCAACCATGACAGAATCCGGCGCCCCGACAGGGACTAGAACCCAGTGTGCCAGCGTCGCAGGCAAAGGATTAGCCTAGTGAGCCACAGCGCTGGCCTGAAATTTGAGAACAATAAAACAAATGATCTAGTTAAGAAATGGGCAAAGGAATTCAACAGGCATTTTTCAAGAGAGGAAATTCTAGTGGCCAACACACTTGCAAAAATTCTCAGAATCACTAGCCATAAGGGAAATGCAAAATCAAAACCACAATGACGTTTCACTTCACTCCAGTTAAAATGGCTGCCATACAGAAATCAACAAACAACATATTCCGGCAAGGAGGTGAGGAAAAAGGTACCCTGATGCACTGTTGGTGGGAATGTAATCTGGTGCAACTACTGTGGAAGACAGTGTGGAGATACCTCAGAAATCTGAATATAGACCTACCATATGATCCAGCCATCCTATTCCAGGGAACTTACCTAAATCAAAAGAAATCAGTTTATGAAAGTGTTATCTGTAGCCCCATGTTCATTGCAGCACAATCCACGGTAGTAATCAACCCAGATATCCATCAACTGTTGACTGGATAAAGACATTATTGTATATATACACTACAGAGTATTACTCAGCTATAAAAAAAAAAAAAGTGAAATTATATCTATTGCAATAAGATGGACGCAACTGGAAACCATTATACTTAGTGAAATAAGCCAGTAAGCCAGTACCCAAAAGACATATATCATATAGTTCCCCTGATTCGATTTGACTAATATAATACCTGAAATGTAATGTATTGGAATGAAACAGACATTTTGAGATTCAATGATTGCTTATAGCCCTTTTCATTTCCATTGAGGAACAGTGTTTTGTTTTGCCCTGTTCTGTTTTCTTTCTCTTCATACTATTTGTTGAACTCCTTTACTCAGAGTAGGTTTGATTACATTATCATTACATTTTCTTAGAATGCTGTCATCTGTTGTTCATGTTTACTAATTCCATAAATAGTAGATAATTGATTATGTTACAAAATTGAAGTAAAATAAGAAAATAGAAATCAACTGTATTTAAAGCTGTAATCACTTTGTTTTATGAGACATTCCAAAAAGCTCATAAATATATTGATTTTCCTCCTTGTAATATATTACTCACATCACATTGTCAATCTTAATAATTTTTCAGGTCTCAACTTAAATATCAACTCCCCATAATATATGTACTGTAAATATCACTTGTGATATTGGATATCAAAGCTTCTTATTGTAGTATCCTATAACATCTTGTATATTCCTTTTTATAATTTATCACTGTATCATTGTATAGTTATATGTCATTATGTGTTAACTGTATATTTTCTTCAATTGACACTTGCATCCATGGGAGAAAGAACTTTATAAGTTGACTGTTATTTTCTCAGGGATATCCCTTAACTTGGCACAAAATATACATACAGATATATCTGCTAGAAAATGAATTTTCAAAAATGCTGCTGTACAAACATAAGTAGATTTATTATAAATCTATTGATTAGAAGAAAAAAAATCACCATAGCAAACATGATTTTTTCTTTAGGATCAACATTTTAATGCAGTTTTTCCACTTACATCTTATATGTGATTCAATTTAAGAACTAAAACAACTCCATTAGGAAATTATCACTATCATGGCTTAAGGAGGAGTACACTGAAGAAAATACAGCCTATGATTGCATGCATGAAGTTCACATTTCTCAAACACTATACCATGATTCCCTTGAAACATAAAGTATCTTTATCTCAAAATTGTGTTGTTTGTTAACTGTATCAATTACAATGCAGTAAACAGAGCTGAACTGGTAGAATTTCCAAAGTTCCTGGTGGTGGACTTCTTTCTTCATGCACACACATACACACACACAACACAGAATTGTCTATAGATTCAGTGATAAATGGCTTTTGGTCCATATTCTTACTGGAGAGCAATATCAAGTGTAGTGGCAGAGGGTTAGTAAATCATTTGCAGATCGGGTATGTTGTGAGGGAGAGAGAGAGGTGTACATGTATGTGTATGTGTGTGTGTGTGTGTATTATATATACATGCATATAGTAGTAGCCATCGTGGTGGTCATTGTTGTCATTGGAAAGGAGAGAGAAAGTTTTGATAGGCTTAAAAGAAAAAGAAGGCTTTTCTGTGCTATTGACTCTGTGCATAGGTTGAAAGGATAGTCCGGGATTACATGCAGAGTCAGAGTGAGATGAGAATTCCAGAGATTAAAACATCATCATCATCATCATGTGTTTGAAGATTTAATGTCATTTCCTGACTAATCAAAATAAAAAAGATCATGATGGTTTTTAAAAAAATGTAATGCATTGAGAAGTTAAGTTTGATGGATTTTTCTGAGTTTCAGTGGCCAGAAAGAAGCTCTTTATTTTTTGCCACTATAGAGAAGATGATAACCATATAATTTATATGTTAATGCTTGCAATGATTTAAGTGTGATTCAAAAGATTTCACAATTATTAATTCATTAAACTTTAATAATAACCCTTAGCCCTTTACATTCTCCTTTATAAACAAGTGTATGGCACAGAGAAGGGATGTTACATGCACAGTATCAAGCAGTTAGTCAGTGGAAAATGAGGGGTATAATAAAAGGTTGTTGCTCCAGAGAATTTAACTGATATTATGCAAGCTGTTACCAGAAAATGTAAGTTCTATAAGTAAGAAAAGCAGTTCCTTATTCACATATTAATTTCCAAGAACTCATAAGCTATGTGGAACAATTTTGAATGTGATTGGAATTTTGTATCTACAATAACAAAGATGGTAAATGCTAATACTTTAAATATTTTGAAGTGCACCAAATGAGGATGATAACTGATATAAAGTTTTACTGGCATACACGAGAGAACACTGAGAAGTAACTTCTTTCCAGAAGTACTAATGCAGAATAGACATGAAAAGGACCAGAGAGAAAAGACAAAGCATTCACTTGTCCTGAATGAGAAAGGTGGTAAAAAGAATGGGGCTTGTCATGCCTTATTTATTTATTTATTTATTTATTTATTTATTTATTTATTTTTGACAGGCAGAGTGGATAGTGAGAGGGAGAGAGAGAGAGAGAGAGAGAGAAAGGTCTTCCTTTTTGCCATTGGTTCACCCTCCAATGGCCGCTGCGGCCGGCGCATCTCGCTGATCAGAAGCCAGGAGCCAGGTGCTTCTCCTGGTCTCCCATGCAGGTGCAGGGCCCAAGCACTTGGGCCATCCTCCACTGCACTCCCGGGCCATATCAGAGAGCTGGCCTGGAAGAGGGGCAACCGGGATAGAATCCGGCGCCCCGACCGGGACTAGAACCCGGTGTGCTGGCGCCGCAAGGCAGAGGATTAGCCTGTTAAGCCACTGTCATGCCTTATTTAAAATCTTCGTAAAATTTTTGTGCTCAGAATGTATATAGCATATTTTTCAAATTTTTAATAGAATTTTACAATGTTTTGTGACTGTACATTAATAGATGTTGCAGGCAAAATTCTGACCTTCATTCCTGTAACTAATACGAATGGATGGCTTTGTGACAATGTTTAATAGCTCTTACTTCAATGTTTCATTTGTCTTTTTATTTAATATTATTAAACTTTATGAACTCTCACAAAAATGAAGTAATTAATCTTTATAACATCCCCCGTAGATAGTTAGATAGCTTCATTATGGTACAAGAAATAGAGAACATATATTGGCTAAATGAATATTGCACTATCAGCACCTTCACATTTCTGATCATCTTTTAAATCCACAAGGATAATAATCTTTGCATGTTTTAAGTATCAGAATGATTCATATTAATTACTATTATTTATATTTATTCTCTTTGCAGTATCCCAGATGTTATAAGAAAAATCCAAAACTACTGGATATCCACTTTAAAATAATTTAAATTGAGTTCAATAACATATTTTCTGAATGACTTTTTTTCATTTAAAATATTTATATTTCTTTTTAACTTATTTGTGTCCTTTAATAAAATACATAACATTTTCAAATTCTGTATTAAAAAAGCGTCCTGCAAAATACACAATTAACTGGGTTCTAGAAATTTATGTGTGCGCTCTGGCATTATGGTGTAGAGTAAAGCCATCATCTGTGATGTTGGTATCCTATATAAGTGCCAGTTCAAGATCTGATTGTTCTACTTCTGGTCCGGCTTCCTGCTAACGTGCCTGGGAAAACAGCAAATGATGGCCCAATTTCTTGGGCCCTTGTCACCCACATGGGAGATTTGGAAGAAGTTCCTGACTCCTGGCTTCAGTCTGGCCCAGCCCTGGTAGTTGCAACCATCTCAGGAATGAACCAACAAATGAAAAATCTACTCTTTTCTCTCTCTGTCTCTCAATCTCTCTCTCTCTCTTTGTCTCTCTCTCTCTATCTCTCTTCTTCTCTTATAATTATGACCTTCAAATAAATAAATAAATAATAAAAATTTTCTGTGTGGCTCCTATTTATATTTATGTATGACAACATATAATTTATTATCCTTGGAATCTTTGGATCAAAATTAAAAGAAAATCTTCTAATGTATTCTGCTTACTAAACTGAACCTTTATTTGTGTTTTTTCTTAATGTAAGGGCATTCATTAAAAGTCTTTCAATTAAAGTCTGCCCTTTGTTCAAAGCTGTCAAAAATTTTGATTTTTCATCAAATTGAATTGTTTGAACTTTGAACTACTAATGTTTATTCAAAAATCCATGTGTTTGTATAAATTGTTATTTTAAAATGGAAATGACAGAACAGATACATCAAAATTTCCAAGTAAAACCATTAGTCACCTCTGTCTAGATAATCAGAGCAAAAGCAAAATATGTCAGCAACTGAAGAATATATTGAAAGCAGCTCTGAATTATCATTCCTCATCTTGCCTCCAAGAATATTGTGTAGATCCTAAAAAAGGGCATAATCAAATGTAAATGCAAATTGCCTGCACACCTTCCCAAATTTGCAAGAATGCATCTCATCTGATAGGCAATTGAATTCCAGCTGGCTATTCTCATTTCTGAATGGACAGTTTGGTTTCCACCTCTGTGTCTCACTCCACAGATGTCGTTTCTGAGTGCTTATGACTGCTCCTCCTTTGGATTTCTCAGAATTGATATTATATTCACAACTTTGCAGCATCATTTCTGTGGTGTTAGAAAAATAAGGGCCATCGAGATGTCGATTGCAACAGATCGAATACATGTGATCTTCCAAAGTTCATGACTTGAAATTCTAACCCTTCAATGTGATGGTATTAGAAGGTGGGGCCTTTGATGAATTACTGATTAGTCTTTGATAAATTAATAAGAGATTAGTTATGGAGACAGAACCTTCATAAATAGGATTAGTGCCCTATATAGGGTCCCAAGAGAACTGTTGTCTTTTTATGCCAAATGATGCTGCAAGATGGAAACCCACAACCCAGAGAAAAGTTCCAGCCCCAAAACATGGCCATATTGGTGCCATTATCTAGGACTTCTAGCCTCCATGTCAGAGAGATACATTTTTTGATGTTGATAAACCACAGTTTGTGGTACATTTTTATAAGAGGAATGAATATATCAAATACCTTTGACATTTTTTCACTCCTCAAAGGTCTTTTAAAATTATTTCCCAAGAATTATATTTTCAAATATTTGGTATTCTGATACTGTATTTTCCTGATGAGTTAAGTAATTATGGACTTTATAAAAAATCACTAGCATTTTTAACAATGATCTCACTGGCAATTTCCAAAGCTATACAATGCCAGCGTTACCAGTTAAAAATGTGTGATGCTTTTTGCTTTCTGCAAGTTTCAGCCACAGGAAACACTATCCAGCTTGAGTCATGCCCCTTCCTCATCACTCCTATGGAAAGACATAGTGAAAATAATGTCTGTATTTTCAATCAAGGGAGTTAATTAGACCTATCTGTGTAAAAAATAAACACACAATAATGGGATATTACTTTTTGTGTAACTCTCAACATGAAGTTATTCCATCACATCTGGCTTATTAATAGCCCTTCATCTCTGATTCTACTTCATTGCTTTAGTATAGATTATTTCATTATTTTATTATTTCTTTCAATTCTTATTCAGTTAGTGAAAGGTGATAATGAACACATAGCTAATAATGGTTTGTAATATGAAAGTACTACAAAAATTTTGTGGATATTCATATTGTAAAAAAACTTTATATGGATTTCAAAAATATAAACTTATATGTTCATCACATTTTCTACCAACATTTTTAAAGAAATGATTTATTAATTTGAAAGTCAAAGCTACAGACAGAGGGAGAGGCAGAGAGGGAAATCTTCCATCTGCAGGTTTACTCTCTGTAATGGCTGGGGTTGGTCCAAGATGAAGTCAAGAGCCAGAAGCTTCTTGATCTCCCACATGAGTGGCAGAGGCCCAAGTACTTGGGAAATCTTCTGCTGCCTTTTTAATGCTGTTAGCAGGGAGTTGGATCTAAGTGAAGACTTAGTCAACCATGACCATCTGTGGGGGCTATGGAACTCCAAAGGAGAGACTTTCTCTCCAAGGTGGATTTCACATAGCAAAGTATAGTGAAGTACAAATAAGTACGAATTTGTGGTTTTCGATCTTAAAATTTGAAGCTCTCGAGAACTTAGAAGTCTTATCCCGTGCCCACATGGGATGAAAGCATTGCAGGTGGTTGCTTTACTGGCTGCACCACACACCGGTCCCTTCTGTCAACTTTTTGAAGTAGTCTATGTTTTGCTTTAAGAATAAGTGTAAATAATGTGGTTTATCAAAAATATTTCTAAGAAGACTGTGAACTTTAAACAGCTGTCAGACACAAGGCAGCAGTGGCCAAAAAAGAGATCCTTACTCAACTTTTCCTAGCTCAAACCTTAGGTAAGTCTAAACCACGGTAACGTAGGGAAGAAGAAATACAAAAGCATTGTGGGGACATGGAAGAGAAGTCTCCTATCGTTCCCCCCCTCAATGCAGGATTGCCAAAAAGACACAACTTGTAATGTATCCTGCATTTTGATAATTTCCCTGAATAAACAAGAGTATTTTTGGTACAGAAGCTATCTGAAGGACTTTTTGCTAGTCAAGAGTGATGAGAAAAACTATGACAATTGTTTAACATTATATTCAAGGGTAAAGAAAAAGAGTAGTTCACATGACGATTTTAAATAGTGAAAAGAAGTAATAGTAATAGTGGTTTTCCTTTGAACGCTACTGAGTATAATTCAAGGCTCCAAACTACTATTTTAAAGTGAATTTTTGATAAATTATTGTTAACATGCAATACTTGTACATTTTTATGAGGTACTATGAAATATTTCAACACATGTATACAGTATGAACTGATCAAATCAAGTGTTTGGCATTTCCATTTCCTGTTCTGTTCATTGGGTTTGGAGCCTACCAGCTCCTCCTCTCTAGTTCTTTTTTCAGTTTAATTGGATTGACTGAAAATTTCAGCATTCTTTTCAATGATTAAATAATATTTTATTGTATATTTATACCACATTTTCTTTATTCATTTATCAACTGATTGATATCTAGCTTGATCCCAGTCCTTTGTCACTGTGGAGAGTACATCAGTGAAGATAGAAGTGCAGATATCTCTTTAATAGATGAATTTCATATCTTTTTTAATATATACACAGAAGGATACTTTTTAAAATAGCTTCCCCTCTTCTATTTGAAGTACAACACAGTGGGGCCAGCATTGTGGCACAGTGGGTTAAGCCACTGTCGTGATGCCAGCATCCCATATTAGAGTTGGCTCAAATCCTGCTTCAAAATGACTTCCCTGCTAATGTGCCTAGGAAGGTAGCAGAACATGGCTCAAATACTAGAATACCTACCACCCATGTGGGAGATAAGAATGGAGTTCCTGACTCTGTCTTCACACAGGCCCAGATCTAGCAGTTACAACCCTTTGGGAGAATTAATCAGCAGAGTCTCTCTCTCTCTCTCTCTCTCTCTCTCTCTCTCTCTCTCTCTCCTTCTCTCTCTCTCTCTCTCTCTCTCTCTCTCTCTCTCTCTCTCCTTCTCTCTCTCTCTTTTTCTCTCACTCTTTCTTTCTCTCTCTCAGAAATATTGATGGCAATGCAAATTCAAGTGTAAGGTGCAAGTGAATCTCAATCATGATATCACCTAGATAGGAAATTAAAGAATTCCATTGTGATTATAATGTAAAAGTGACATTGCAACAAGTTGAAAGACATTTAACAGAAAAATGTATAGGAATGCAATAGACATGTTGTGATTTGAATCTTGTTTTCAGCCCTTGTTATACTCCTGTGAAACTGTGGTGTCTATTTATTACTTGTTGAATATTATGGTTATTGGTGAATTAAGTCTGTGATTATAGAGTGCACTGAAATTACATTTTTGCAAAAATTAAAGAAAGTCAGGAAGGAGGGGGATTAAGGGAAGGAAATATGGTTATATTCTTAGAATTGTACATATGAAATACATAATATTTGTTCTCTTTATATTAATAAACATTAAAAATTCATTTCCAATACAATTTGTAATGCTTCAAAACTGCCTTGTATTCTAAAGAGTCATATTTTACAAATGATATATTGACATTTTAATTTAAACATTTAACTTTTAAGATAAAAAAAATCATTTACTTCATTTTGTGGTAGAACATTTTATCTGGTCAAGCAAGGATTTAGATCATATGGAATTTTCCCACATTTGACTCCCCATCCATTACCTACTTACAATGAGAGCTGAGCAAAGGATCTTGTTTGTAAAAGGGAGATGGTATCACAGTTTGGTAAGATTTAAAGACCTGGAAAAGACAGTATTAAAGATACGGGCTGCTATCTGATTTGGTTACATATGCTTTGAGTTTATTTAACTTAAAAATGAGACTCTAGTACTAAAGGTAAAGATTTCTTTACCATGACATTCTGTGTAATAATTGAGGCTTATGAAAACTGTCCAAGAGTTCTTACAAAACTGAGTGCAAGCAAAAATACATGAGTTCAATCCTTACATCTGTACAAAATTACAGCCATGGTAGGCCTTGCCCTTCTACATGGGATGCAAGAAGCTAGAGCAAGATTGCAAACCATAATGATACCCCTTTAGGAAACAATGGTGATGGCACCTTCAACTTCCACAGTAACTAACTTTGATGGGAAATAATTCTGTCTGTGACAAAGGATTTTATGATTCAGGAATCAAATAAACAGTCTTTAAGCAGAGACTAGAACTCTAGTATAAGTATTACATGGATTGGTTTAATATCTCCCAGCACTTCTACTTTTTTACAAAGTAATGTACACTTCAATAAATCTCATTTGCTTGTGTTAGCTAAAGTCCAACATGTCAAATAATTTCTACTTTAGATAAGAGCTCCAAGTTATTAATCTTCAGTATTTTACAGACAGAACATTTGACTACTTATGTGTTTTACATAAAAAATTTTCCTTATGAGAATCAACATTATATTACTTCTTTTAAGTGTGTTTCTCTGCTTGATTTATATAGGAAATGTGTATACCCAAGAGATATACTCTACACCACCAAAAATGTTACCATTTTTAGGTTATTGGAAATATAAGTAATGTGTAACAAAATGAAGAAGTAATCACCACAATCTTATAAAGGAACCCAATCATCCTTGTACTGGCTTCTTGCATAAGAGTAGAACAATGCCTGTGGCTATCTCTGACCTGTGTATGTGTAAGGATTGAGTCCAATTGGCTTTGCTTGCATTCAGAATTTTAGAAAGCCTCTTGAGAAGTGCTCAAAAGTTAAAATTATTATACAGAAATGACTATAATCAATCAAATTAGATGAAATTTCTAGAATATTGGTTTCCAATTGTGGTTATTTCTCTGCCAACCTTTCTGTTTCCTACTATTCCTTCAGTTAGTTCCAGAGAGCCAAATTCCATTTCCAGAGATTTCTTGGTGAATTTCTTCTCTATCTTCTTTGCCTTCCAGCTTCTTTGATGAAATCATATTTGATTCTCAAGCACATTTCTAGGCACATTGCCTCTAGTCTCAACCTTGAAAGATTGATGGGCTTTGTAGGCCGGCGCCGTGGCTTACAGGCTAATCCTCCGCCTTGCGGCACTGGCACACCATGTTCTAGCCCCGGTTGGGGCACTGGATTCTAACCCAGTTGCCCCTCTTCCAGGCCAGCTCCCTGCTATGGCCTGGGAAGGCAGTGGAGGATGGCCCAAGTGCTTGGGCCCTGCACCCCATGGGAGACCAGGAGAAGCACCTGGATCCTGGCTTCGGATTAGCAAGATGCGCTGGCTGCAGCGGCCATTGGAGGGTGAACCAAGGGCAAAAAGGAAGACCTTTCTCTCTGTCTCTCTCTCTCTCTCACTATCCACTCTGCCTGTCAAAAAAAAAAAAAAAAACACAAAGTGTAAAAATACTGTTTCAGTACTAGCTATATCATTACTTCACATTGGACAACCAATTAAGGACAGATCCCACAAGGGACATAAGTACACAGTGACTCTTGATGTTGATTTTACAATTTAACACTCCTGTTTATGGCGTCAGTAATCTCCCTAGGCTCTAGTCATGAGTGGCCGAGGCTATGGAAGCGTTTAGGTTTCGCAGACTTCAATCTTATTCCGACAGGGTCATAGTCAAAGTGGAAGTTCTCTCCTCCCTTCAGAGAAAGGTACCTCCTTCTTTGATGGCCCTGTTCTTTCTACTGGGATCACACTCGCTGAGATCCTTCATTTAGGTCTTCTTCTTCTTCTTCTTCTTTTTTTTTTCCCAGAGTGTCTCTCATGGGCTCTTGAGCCAGATCCAAATGCCTTAAGGGCTGATTCTGAGGCCAGAGTGCTATTTAGGACATCTGCCATTCTATGAGTCTGCTGTGTCTCTCCCTTCCCATGTTGGATCCTTCTCTCCCTTTTTGGTTTTATCAGTTAGTATCAGCAGACATTAGTCTTGTTTGTGTGATCCCTTTGACTCTTAGACCTATCAGAGCCATCAATTGTGAACTGAAATTGATCACCTGGACTAGTGAGATGGCATTGGTACATGCCACCTTGATGGGATTGTATTGGAATCCCCTGGCATGTTTCTAACTCCATCATTTGTGTGGGTGCAAACTGATGAAAACTTTACTTAGTATGTACTGAATCGATCTCCTGTATATAAAGATAATAGAAAATGAAAAAAAAAAAAACCTTGGTGTTAAATTGGAAATTACATAGAAAATTGATCAATTTTTTTAAAATATATCATGCAGGATCTCTGTCATTAATGTGCTGTACACTGTTGTTTAATGCTATAACTAGTACTCCAACAGTATTTTTTCACTTTGTGTTGCTATGTGAGGGCAAACTGTTGAAATCTTTATATATACTAAACTGATTTTCTGTATATAAAGAGAATTGAAAATGAATCTTGATGTGAATGGAAGGGGAGAGCGAGTGGGCAAGGGGAGGGTTGCGGGTGGGAGGGAAGTTATGGGGGGGGGGAAGCCATTGTAATCCATAAGCTGTACTTTGGAAATTTATATTCATTAAATAAAAGATAAAAAAAATAAAGACAAAGAAATTATCTGTAAAAAAAAAAGAAAGAAAGATTGATGGGCTTTGGCTGAATAAGCAGATAGAAAGAGGACTGGTTATTATAAATGCTCAAGCTATACCTTTATCATTATTACACAGATCAAAGTAATCTATGCAAACATTTTTTTTTGACAGGCAGAGTGGACAGTGAGAGAGAGAGACAGAGAGAAAGATCTTCCTTTGTCGTTGGTTCACCCTCCAATGGCCGCCACGGCTGGCACACTGCGGCCAGCACACCGCACTGATCCGAAGCCAGGACCCAGGTGCTTCTCCTGGTCTCCCATGCAGGTGCAGGGCCCAAGCACTTGGGCCATCCTCCACTGTACTCCCAGGACACAGCAGAGAGCTGGCCTGGAAGAGAGGCAACCGGGACAGAATCCGGCGCCCCGACTGGGACTAGAACCTGGTGTGCTGGCGCCGCAAGGCGGAGGATTAGCCTATTGAGCCGTGACGCCGGCCCTGCAAACATTTTTAATAAAGGTATAGAATATTCTCTAGTACAGTAATGTATGATTTGAGTCTCAAGAATGTAAATTAATATGTAGTTAAAGCTCCAATCATTCTCTATTCTTATTATTTACAGAAGGTAATAGTATAGGAATCATTATTTCATTTGTTCCCAAGAAAGTCTTTTGTTGAATCCTAAGATGCGATACATGCATTTTATAAAACAACTGTGTTGTATCTATCAAACTTTTATTTTGTAGCTTAGTCCATTTTCTATTACTGAAAGCACAATACCCTATAGTTGCTAAGTTATAAAGGTTTTTGGAGCAGCCATTTGGTGCAACAGTTAAGACACTGTTTGGGGTGCCCACATGCTATATCAGGGTGCCTGAATTCAGGTCCCTGTCCCTCTGTTTCTTATATGACTTCCTGCTAATGTGCACGCTGGGAGTTAGCAGGCAATTGCTCAAGTGTTTGGGTCACTGCCACTTGGCTTCGGCCTGGCCCACCACCGGCCGTTACAGGCATTGTGGAAGTGAACCAACACAGGGAAGATCTCTCTCTCTCTTTCACACCTTTGAAGTTTTTTTGTTTGTTTGTTTTTTGTTTTTTTTTAAATAAAAATGTTTCTAAAAAGAAACTCAATAAAAACGTTTATTTTGACTCTCTGTTCTGCTCCAGTCTAGAGGTCACATCTGGTGACTGCCTTCATGCCGGCAGAATTACCACAGCACATGGTAAGAGACAAAGTGTGGGAGACACCTTGTGGAACTAGCATTATAGCCTATCCACCCTCAAGATAGCCTATTAAACCATTAGTCACATGAATAGGTTAACCATGGAAGTGGAACCTTAAGCAACTCTCAAAAGTCAAACCTGGTCCCACCTCTTGATATCCAATAATTGGAGTAAATTTCAGCATGAATTCCAGAAAGCAAAATCAATATTCAAATCATAACACATGAATATCAACAAACTAAGGATTCATCTTCATATCTGAAAGTTGCTTTGACCCCTGGCTTCCTCAATTCAGACTTTTACAGGAAACTTCCAGTGGATCTCCTACTTACTGCAAAGGTCACAGAAAAATAACACGACTTGCAGCTCACCAGGCTGTGAAAGGAAGAGCCTGCCAACCAAACTGTTTCTGGCTATAAATTTAATGGTTTTTCTCTGCACCTCCAGAAAATTCACTGACAAACTAGTGCATAATTAGAATCTCTCAGTAGAGGAAGACTGGTTAATTTTACCCTCAAGCTATTGTCTAAAAGAAAATTCTTCCCAGTAACAGCCAGAAGAACTTTTAAAAGAATATAGCGTCATCTTTATACTTTGTGTAATTTGGCTAGATTCAGTCTTGCAAGTAAAGAATTAACCCAGGAATGCTCAGAAATTGATTTTTGTGTCATTTTGAGAATTACCATATTATTCTATGTTACATATTAATTTAACAAAAGAATCTACACATACTTAGAATGTATAAATGTAGTTTATGCTATTCTAACTTGACATTAGCATCTGTTTACTGATTTCACTGCAAAATTGAGCTTGGGGATAACAGCTAACCTGACATCTAGTGATCATGATTCTCGTACAATCTTATTGTATCTTTTCAGAGCCATCTCCAACCCCATGTTTCAACTAAGAGTCAGTTTGATCTGTGGCAAAGTCAGTGTACATAGCAAGTACAAATGCATTATACCATGAAGACTTTTAAAAACAATTTATTAACACAGTGTTTTCAAATATTCAGTGGCAAAGATAGTATTTGGTTTTCTTGCTTAATTTTTAATCTATATGAATAATAAAAGCAAATTATTTGAAAATAAACACTAGCCAAATATGAAATAACAATTTAACCTAAAATTGCTCTGTCAAGCTTTATATAATTTCTGACATGCTCACTTTCAATTTCTGTACTCATCCTATTGAAGACTGATGACAGTTTTAAGACCAACATTGGTCCTTAGATCACACTCTTGAGGGAACTCCAACAAAGGATGCCTATAAGTAAGTGTATGAAGGCACAACAATTTCTACTATGTGTTAACAGTTAAAGAATTTTAATGGCACTTAAAAAGAAAACAAAAATAAAACCTATTAGCATGTTATATTTCATTTTGTGAGACTCTTTATTTCATTTATTACATCCATGGGAACTTTTTTTATATGGGAGAGGGAGACTGCTGTAGTCTAAATGTTTATGACCCCCAAGAGTCATATACTGAAACCCTCACATCCAAGGTGATGGTATTAGATGTATATCTTTGGTGTTGAGGTCATGGGGCAGAGCCTGAACAAATAGATTAGTGTTCTTATAAGTAAGACCCCAGAGAACACTCTACTGCCTTTGTCCATTTCATATCAGAATAATAAGATGCTATGAAGAAGTAAGCCTGCACCATAAGCAAAATCTGTTGGCACCTTGGCCTTGAACTTACCTCTTCTCCAGAATTGTGAGAAATACATTTATATTATGTGTAAGTACCCCAATCAATGGTACTTTGCTGTGGCATACCAAAGACAGAGGCTATCATTCATTGAAATTGTTTCTTATTTTTTAAATTAAATAAAGTGAAAACATTTATCATGCAAAGGTTTATTTATTTACATAGTATTATGTTACATATATGCCTTTACTCACCCTGCTCCCTCTGTCTGCAGTTCCTTCTCTTCAATTTACAAAGTAAATCTGAAACCTTAACAATCCTAGAAAACCCAGATCAATGGCTAAAATAGTCACAAAACTGTTCCAGATTTTAATAGCAATAGTATCTCTCCTGCTCTGCTACCAAATTATTTTCCTAGTTTTCTTTTAATCACATATTAAACTTAACTGAGTGATAGTGTATTTTTCCTTCTTAAAAATGGTTCTATTCAGGGAAGGCTGTATCTTATTCAGGTATTTCTTCATGATATTACAACTTTATTCCCTACACTTGTCACATTTAGTTATGTAATAAGTTTATTAGTTAATTTTTATCTATAAGGTTAAATAATGTATAAACTTTGTAATATCACAAATGTTATCTACCTTCTTTGGCACTCTATTTTGCCAAATGCAAGAAAAATAATAATAATAAATTGCATATACCAGCTATTATTCTATGCCATTTAGTCCATATAGTGATATTGATTAGGCAACTTATGCAAGGTATGATAGTTAATTTGCTAATGAAGAGACAGAGTGATTGACATTTTAGTAGTATATAGAGAATACAATATTAAACACTGTATCTTACAAGTGATGAATTATATATCATAGAAAGCTAATGTAATTTATGAGTAAATGAATAATTTCAAGGAAATCACTGGTTATCTTTTAAATAAGATAGCTTGAATTTCCAAGAGTCCTTTTTTTGGAACAGATGTTAAAATTAATATATATTTTTGAGAAAATATATTTGATGCATTTTTGGGAAAAATAACTACTGTTAATTAGCCTCTCTTTAATATGTTTAATAAGTCACATTTGGTGGTTCATAAAAGATTAAAAGGAAAATGAGAAGTTGGGGCCAGTGCTGTCGCACATATCAGGTAAAGCTTCTGCCTTTGGTGCCTGCATCACATACGGGAACCAGTTGCTGACCCTGCTGCTCCACTTCCAATCCAGCTCCCTGCTAATGCACCTGGGAAAGCAGTGGAGAATGACCCAACTGCACCCCCATGGGAGAACCATGAGAAGCTCCTGGCTCCAGATGGAGCTATGCTATCGCAACCATTTGGAAAGTGAACCAGTGGATGGAAGCTCTCTCTCTGTCTCCATCTCTCACTCTCTGTAACTCTACCATTCAAATAGATACATAGAAGGGCTGGTACTGTGGCATAGTGGATAAGGCCACTGCCTCCAATGCTGGCATCCCATATGAGTGCCAGTTTGGGTCCTGGCTGCTCCATTTCCAATTCAGCTCTCTGCTATGGCCTGGGCAGCAGAAGATGGTCTAAGTCCTTGGGCCCTGCACCTGCATGGAGTACCACGAGGAAGCTCCTGGCTCCAGGCTCCTGGCTTCAGATCAGCACAGCTCAGGCCATTGGAGTGAACCAGCAGCTGGAAGACCTCTCTCTCTCTGCCTCTGCCTTTTTGTAACTCTGCCTTTCAAATAAATAAATCTCTAAAAAATATAGATAAATAAATATTTAAAAAGAAAGCTGGTTATCAAGTTTAACTAAAGTGGTTCTGATTGTTTTCTTTAAGTTGTGTTTATTTATATATTTATTTGAAAAAGTGACAGAAAGAGATAGAAATTGGGAAAGAGAGGGAGAGAGAGAGTGATCTACCATCTGCTTATACACTCCCCAAATGTGCTCAAAAGCTAGAGCTGTCTAAGCCTAAACCAGAAGCCAGAAACTCCATCAAGGTTTTCTGATATGGATAGCATTAACCCAAGTACTCTTCCATCATTTGTTGTCTTCCAGGAACATTAGCAGGACATTGGATCCAAAGTGGGGATTGAACTTAATCCCAGGTATTCTAATATGGGATGCTTTGTCCCAAGCAGTGACTTGACTTGCTGTACCACATTGCTCCCCACCTCAATATTTTTAATTGATCTAACTTTGCTATTTCTTCAAATACTTCAGTTAAATTACATGGCCATATGAAATTTAGTTAAGCAAAACGTTCGTGAAATAGTAATTAGAGAAAGTATTCTGTGATAATGTTGCATGGTAAAGCATTTAGAGCAATAGAAAGACACTTATAATGTTATTTTCCAAACAGTATTTCCAGCTAGATTAATAAATCACAAACCCAGAGAGGCTCGCTACCACTTCAGGTTTTGATGTAAGGTACACCCTCTGTGTAACTTACATATTTCCAGAGAGAGAGAGAGAGAGAGAGAGAGAAAGAGAAGGAGAGAACAATGGAAAAAGCCACAGTGTTATCATTAATATGAGCGAGATGAATGTTGAAAAGATCAGTAGCTTCTGCTGCTTTTCAGAGTGGTGAGGGTTGGATTTTATTCAAGAGAGAGAAGGGCAAACAGGACAAAAATAATGACGGTTTAAGAGGGGGAAAGAGTGGGAATAGATCAAATTATCCAATGTAAGTGTAATCTTCTCAGAGTCAAAACATGTCTGTGTAAATTGTGAAGACAGCATTTACAGAGACTTACAGCTTTTTCCTAAGGTTGTCAGAAAAATATACATGCTAAAAAAAGAGGCAATCAAGCAATGAGTAAACCTTTTATTTTCTTTATTTTAGGTGTTCCTTACTATTTATCCAAAATTAAAAGCATAGCAATGGGAAAAGGTCATTTTAAAATCCAATCTTGAGAAATAGAGGTAATTATTATTTCATATTTATTGATTTATAATGATACATCTTTTAATATTTCTCTTCCGCGTCTGATTTGGATGCTAAGTACTCCACTGCCAAGCGCAGATTGTTGTCCAAATTTCCCATCACTTTCAAGGTCAGGAAAAGTGCTGGAGTGTGGGTGACCTTTTCATGTACCTTCATTTAACATAACAATGAATTTAATAAACGGAACCATGTAGGTGAACATATGTGTAGAAAACAGATGCTAAGGTATTTTACAAGGTAGTTTAACTGAAAATTTATCAGTGCAATAACTCCTAGTAGATTGTTTTATTTTCAAATTTTATATCAGTTTCCAGATAAAAATCGCAGACAACAGTGAAACTGATAACTTTTTTGGGCATAGGATGAGAGAAGTTGCTCTTTACCTTTTACTTCCTGGCATTGTTGTCTCCTTGAACTACATAGAGGTGCTAGTGAAATAGAATTATAGCCCTGTTTCCTGGTGACAAGTCATCATAAATTATCAACTCATTATTAGCAAAGGCAGTCTGGGCCAACCATGTCAAAGCAGATGGAGTAGCGTTCAAGATCCTGTGCAAAGAGCATGTGGAAAACACCATTAAAAATGGTGCTTCTAAATTATTTATTTATGTATTTATTTATTAAAAATAAAGGTTTAATGGACTTTCACCAAGAACATTTTGATAGAGAGCAACATGTTTATTGTAAAAATTTCTTTTTAGAATTTATTGTTCAATAAATTTCAAATAAACCTAGAATTACCAATTCAATTATATTAAATAACTGTCAAACTTTTACAATAATGACTAACTATATTATCATTTGCCAGTTAAAAGGTTTCCATTGATTATTAAAAAAAACAGAAAGTCATAAATATGAATCAATTATTTAATAGAAGTATAGTACTTTTAAAAAGAAAGGTTACAAAAGAATACATGAGAATACATGAGAGAAAAATATGCATACTTCTGAATTTGATTAAGCAACAATGGAAGGTTTATTTTCAGAAAGATAAATAGAATGTATAAACAGAAAATCATAAAATGATAATAACAAGAATCATATGAGCACTGTCTTCAACAAGATTATATCTCAACTGTACTATGTTCATATTTCATTTCATAATTTTCACGATATTTTTCTAAATAGTCATTAATCTACTTGGTTCCAAGATTGTTTAAAATGACATAAACACAAAAGATACTGAAATACGCTGCTGCTCACAATGTAAACTAATACATGTAAAAGAATGGTTAAACTGAGAAAACAAATCATAATTTTGATCAGAATCAAGAAAACCAGAGATTTTAAAAAATATATTAACATTTGGAATTTTAAAAAATGAAGTAACAAAAATGTTGTGTTTATTAGGTGGCTCTTTTGCAATTATTGTTAAGGTTACAGTTTTGATATTGATGCAAATTCTTTGACTATAGTCTGATCATTTGTTGGTAACGTAATTGTGGCTTTTGGAGCTGACAATTCACATTCTTTAAAGAATATTTATTTCTTTTTTTTAAAAGATTTTATTTATTTATTTGAAAAATCACAGTTACCTGGAGAGAGAAGGAAAGACAGAGAGAAAGAGGTCCTCCATCTGCCGGTTCACTCCCCAGATGGCCAGGAGCCAGGAGCCTCTACTGGATCTCCCACACAGATGCAGGGGTGCAAGGACTTGGGCCATCTTCTACTGCTTTCCCAGGCCATAGCAGAGAGCTGAATGGTAAGTGGAATAGCCAGGACTAGAACTGGTGCCCATATGGTGTGCTAACACTGCAGGCGGCAGCTTTAACTGCCACGCCACAGTGCCGACCTCTTAAAGAAGGTACAGTGATAATACAGACATTGATTAGGGTCTGGAAGTGAATGTACCACAGTGATAATGAGGGTGACTCACTGATGAAAATATAGAAAGTAAGAATGAAAATATCAGGGCCAGCTCTGTGGCATAGTAATTTAAGCCTCCAACTGCGGTGATGGAATCCTATATCAGCACCAGTTTGAGACTCAGCTGCTTCACTTCTGGTCCCGCTTACTACAATAATGCACTTAGGAAAGCAGTGGAAGATGGCCCAAATGCTTGGACCCTGGTACCCACATGAGAGACCCAGATCAAACTCCTGGTTCCTGCCTTCAGATCAGCCAGCTCTGGTCATTGAGGCCATTTGAGCAGTGAACCAACAAATGGACAACCTCTCTGTCTCTCCTTCTGTCTGTAACCCTGTGTCCCAAATAAATAAACATTTTTTTAAACTTTTATTTAATAAATATAAATTTCCAAAGTACAGCTTATGGATTACAATGGCTTCCCCCCATAACTTCCCTCCCACCCGCAACCCTCCCCTCTCCCGCTCCCTCTCCCATCCCATTCACATCAAGATTCATTTTCAATTCTCTTTATATACAGAAGATCGATTTAGTATATACTAAGTAAAGATTTCAACAGTTTGCATCCACACAGAAACACAAAGTGTAAAATACTGTTTGAGTACTAGTTATAGCATTAATTCACATTGAACAACACATTAAGGACAGAGATCCCACATGGGTAGTAAGTGCACAGTGACTCCTGTAGTCGACTTAACAAATTGACACTCTTGTTTATGGTGTCAATAATCACCCTAGGCTCTTGTCATGAGTTGCCAAGGCTATGGAGGCCTTTTGAGTTCACTGACTCTGATCTTCTTTAGACAAAGTCATAGTCAAAGTGGAAGTTCTCTCCTCCCTTCAGAGAAAGGTACCTCCTTCTTTGATGGCCTGTTCTTTCCACTGGGATCTCACTAACAGAGATCTTTCATTTAGGGTTTTTTTTTTTTTTTTTTTTTTTTTTTTTTTTTTTTTTGCCAAAGTGTCTTGGCTTTCCATGCCTGTGAAACTCTCATGGGCTCATCAGGCAGATCTGGATGCCTTAAGGGCTGATTCTGAGGCCAGAGTGCTATTTAGGACATCTGCCATTCTATGAGTCTGCTGTGTATCCCGCTTCCCATGTTGGATCATTCTCTGCCTTTTTTATTCTATCAGTTAGTATTTGCAGACATTAGTATTGTTTATGTGATCCCTTTGACTCTTAGTCCTATCATTATGATCAATTGTGAACTGAAACTGATCACTTTGACTAGTGAGATGGCATTGGTACATGCCACCTTGATGGGATTGTATTGGAATCCCCTGGCACATTTCTAACTACCATTTGGGTCAAGTCTGATTGTGCATGTCCCAAACTGTACATCTCCTCCTTTTCTTATTCCCACTCTTATATTTAATAGAGATCACTTTTTAGTTAACTTTAAACACCTAAGAATAATTGTGTGTTAATTATAGAGTTCAACCAATAGTATTAAGTAGAACAAAAAAATACTAAAAGGGATAAAGTATTAAGTTGTTCATCAACAGTCCGGACAAGGGCTGATCAAGCCACTGAAATAAACATATTTATAAAAATGGAAATATGATAAGTACATGCATGCACTTTTACTGCATAGGTGTGTGTGTGTTTGTGTGTGTGTGTATACTTTTAAAAACACATATAATTGATTTTTGGTAAAATTACATAATAGCCATATTAAACAAATTCAGCATTGTAAATTTTATCATAATTGGATCATTTGCAGGCAATTGGTAGGCAGCTAATCATCTGTGGTCTGGGAATTCATAAACAGTGCTTGCCCTCATTCCCTCCTTGATGGAGCTAACCCATGACAAATGTATTTTGGACTAGTAAAGCAGTTTATCTGAGCACAATTAGGCACTTTTTAAATTTGAGCCAAAACCAAGTATTTTTAATTTTAAGTCCATGTTTTTTAATAGAAGATATTTATAAACTTGTTTCTGCATTTGACATGTCAAAGGGGCATCTGAAGCAAATCACTCTACCATCTCTACTTACCCATGTATTCCTCTCTAAAACTGATCTCCTTGAGCTTGTAACATCAATTCATGAAACCATTAGGAATTTTTTTTCCCCATTTCACAAGATTCCTTTTTATATTATATGTTTTATTTATATTAATTTATTTGGGTATCTTAAAAATCTTTCTGTTTGAGAAAAGATTTTCTTTTGGGTCTAGCCAATTCTTAGAGAAGCAAAGGGCTCATCCAAAATCATCTTTGATATGCCCACTAACCAATTAAGACACATCTTCCACCTCTCATTAAACCACAGGAAGACTAAATCCTCTGCCTTTGTCTTTCTCAAGATAGGTACCAAACAACTAGAGCCAGATCAAAGCCTTCTGCAATTTATTCAACCAAGCATGTCCTCAATTGTTTCCCTTACACTGCACTCTCTGTTGAAATCCCCATAAGGCCATGGTGTAAGCTCTCCCCTTGCCTCTGCCCCTCTACCTCCTGACTGATTCTGTCCCACATGGCCATGTGTGGAGTGTCATGACACCTGTATCTAGAAGCTCGGAATATAATAAGCATTGTGCTTCTGAGTCTCTCTTCTGTCTCCTCTGTAGCCTCATCTGACTACCTTACCTGTCATTTAAGACTACAAAATACACTGTCTTCAGGTTAAAAACATCTGGATGTCTACCAGAGGAATACTTTGAAAAATCTAGCTTTTCTATGCTATCAGGGAAGGACATCTGGAAGTGACTCAATTAAAATAAACACAAAGGAAGCGTTGTAAGAAATAGTGAATGTAGAGGCAGAGAAAAATGAAGTTAAAAGATAAGATTATTTTCACACACACACATACAGAGAGAGAGAGACAGAGACAGAGAGAGAGACAGAGACAGAGACAGAGAGAAACCTAGGTGATATACGTCAGTCCCTCAACGTGGCCCTTTGGGGCAATCAAGAGATGGGTAAAGCTGCCACATATAATGCCCAATGTGGCATTCCATGTGGGACCTAGTTTGTGTCCTGGCTGCTCTACTTCTAATTTAACTCCCTGCTAAAAGCCAAGGAAAAGCAGCAGAAGATGACCCCAATGCTTGAGCTCCTGCTACTCATTTGGGAGACCTGGAAGAAGCTTTGGCTCTTGACTTCAGTATGACCCAACCCCAGCCACTGCAGCCATGTGAGGAAAGAACCAGCAGGTGTAAGAGCTCTGTGTGTGTGCCTTTCACTCTCTAACACTTACTTTCAAATAAATAAATAAATCTTTTAAAAGATACAGTAGACATTACACGTTGTAGGCTGCCACTAGAGTAAAATGACATTTTGTTTTACACTAAACATTTTTTTTTAATTTCTAAATATAAAAGTCAGTCTAAAATAATGACTAAAATGTATGGAATAGTAAATGTGTATGCCAGTAAATAACATAGTCACTTATTATCATGTATCACATACTGTACTTAACTCTATATGCTATCCTGTTTGTAGGATTGTCAGCACTCTGGGTGGGTTTAAACCAGCAGCACCACAAGCACATGAATAATACATTGTGCAGCCGGTGCTGCGGCTCAGTAGGCTAATCCTCCGCTTGCGGCGCCAGCACCCTGGGTTCTAGTCCTGGTCTTGGCCCCATATTCTGCCCCAGTTGCTCCTTTTCCAGTCCAGCTCTCTACTGTGGCCCGGGAGTGCAGTATCACTCTCTCTCACTGTCCAATCTGCCTGTCAAAAGAAAATAATAATAATACATTGTGCATTGACAGTACAATAGCCTACAACGTCAACAAGAAACAGGGATTTTTCAGCAGCATTATAATTTTGTGAGATTACAGTCCCATTTCTAATCTTACTTGACCAAAATATCACTTTTGTTGTGATTATTTTAAGGCTATGCTGTATTCCATTTGCATGTACCCTATTTGAAGAAAATTTTGGGTATATACTAAGGTGAAATTTGAATCTGATCTTTATTGCTATGTGTAATATTTGTCAAATTTTAATATCAAGGTGAAATTGCCTTAAAAAAAAAAAACCTAGGAAATTCAAATTCTCTACCCCTGGACAGTTTAGTGTTGTTCAGTAGTCTAGTGGAATTTCCACTTTAAAATATCTAGACCTGTCACATTATATTGTGATAAATAATTCAATATATTTATTTAAGTGTGCTATGAAAATTAATGTCATCTTTATATTTAGCTTAATTTCATCTGTTTTACTGAGATGTGATAGAATTCATCATTGGTAAGTGCACGATTTTATAAGATTTTGTTCATCTACAACACTCATAGTATCTAATATTTCTACCTCCCCAAAGGTCTTTTCAGTGAAGATTAGCTTAAAAAAATAAGTGGCTCCTGACAATCACTGATCTGTTTTCTATCAAGGTAGTCTTTTCATTTATATAATAACACAGTGTATATATTTCTGAGTTCTTTCCATTGGGATAAAGCTCTGGAAGTTCATTTATGCTATACTATGGTAGCAACTTATATGTATAAGGAAAAAATAACAAGTTTTTTTTTTTAATTCGAAAAGGTTTGAACAGATATATTATCTTAAAACATATGGCAAATTAACACATAGAAGGGTTTTTTGTCATTAGTCAATAAGGAAAAACACATGGAAATTACTAAATTATGCATATTAGAATGCTAGAAATTTAAAAGATCAACTTTACCAGTTATTGAAGAGGATATGGAGCTCCAACAAAACTGCTAGGAATATAAATTGTCGCAGCCTATCTAGAAGACTATTTACTGATTTCCTAGGAATTTAAAATGTATTTAAACTGATCCAGCAATCCCATTTCTCAGTTTTTACACAAAGGTAATGGAATAACTTACAGATATTTTAGAATCTTTATTTATATTGTCCAAGTAGTGGAAATGGTTCAGCTGTCCCAAAACTGATGATAAACAAACCAATATATACAATCAAGATTTGATTTATCCATTTACCAATCTATAGAATTCCATATTTATCCTATTTATTTTTTGCTGGCTTTGGGACATAAGTTAGGCAGGACAGAGTTCTTGTCAACAAGTCAATAGTTCTGAGGCAGGTAAATCCATAATGAAAGAAAGCAAATTAATGAAAGCATGTGGTGTAAAACAAAAAACAAACAGAACCAAAAGAAACCATAATGCATGAGAGAAAGCCAAAAGAAATTCAAGCTTACTGGAGGGTAAATTTTTAGCACAAATTGATTTCAGATGAATCCAGAAAGGAGTGTAAGAGTTGTACAATAATGAGACTCATGTGGCATAGATGCTGCATATTCTCAATAATTTTCAGCAAGAAAAGGATGATCCTTATACCTTCCTCATCTGTAATCAGCATGCAAATTCCCAAAGTTGTATACAGACCAAAATCATTCTATGTATGTAAACTTATGTACAATACTTATTTCTATTACAATATATGTAATTCTTTATTTTGCTAGCCTCTAAAAACTTTTGTTTTTGTTTGTTTTTTGTATGTTAACTTATTGCTCTATGTTTCTAGAATCTTCTCCCTCCAGTACCAAATTCTTCCAAAATAGTATTATTTTCAAACCAGAAAAGTTTATAACATTTGCATTCAATCATGTAAGTATAGCAAAATATGATAAAATTTTTCTTTTTTTTATTTATTTGACAAATAGAGTTAGACAGTGAGGGAGAGACAGAGAGAAAGGTCTTCCTTCATTGATTCACCCCCAAAATGGCTGCTAAGGCTGGAGCTATGCTGATCCAAAGCCAGGGGCCAAGTGTTTCCTCCTGGTCTCCCATGCAGGTGCAGGGGCCCAAGTACTTGGACCAATCTCCAAAATCCTGTCAAAATTTGCCCATGGCCATAGTTTTCTAGCTCACCCTGATGACATTAAAGAAATCTTCAAAAATCAGGGTCGGGTTTGTTACTGGAGAAGCAAAGGGTCCTTGTCTTCGTGCAAGAAAGAATTCAGGCATGAGACAGCAGTGGAAAGCAAAATAGTAAGGTTTATTAGGGTAGGGACATCTGTAAGAAGGGATGGGCACCTCTCCAGACAGAACCTGAGAGAGAGTATCCAGTTCACATTTAGGCTGGAATTTTAAAGGGGATGGGTCTTGCCTTCTTGCCTTTTCTATCCCCCTCTCCTTCTTCACCTCCGGAACAAAGGACTTGTTGGGTGTATATACAAAAAATTCCTTTCTGACTTTTTCCCACTGAAGTTATCAGACAGGGGAAACCTGGCTGGTGTCGCCTCGCCTTAGAGGAAGGATGTTTATCAGGCCAGGTAGAAGGGTCAGGACTCCCTGGAAGGTCATCAGGATCTGGGCGGGACTTTGAAGTGAAGATACTGGGCTGCACCTGGAAGGTTATTGGGATGACTTTGAGATGCAGATGCTGGATAGCTGTAGATGTCAATTCCTTAGGCCCTTGTTACATACACATAAGCTCATTTCTGACTTCTTACCTAACATTCCCCACCTCGAGAGAGAAATACCCATAATTCTTTTTGGGATAAATGGATGGAGTTCTGTTTTCTATAGCTATGTCGAAGCTGACATATGGGCATAGAGATGGATAGGGGTATTTCCTCTTGCTATCAGTCCTATGGTGTGGACAGCGGCCTTGGAAAGACTGTCCTGCTTGGTCCAGAGGGCTGCTCAGGTCATCCAATGGAATGGGCTGGAAGCCTTGTCTGACGACCATTTAAGTTCAACAGCTTTTATTTTGTTAGAGACAAACAAGGGCATTAAAAACACAGTCCAAAGAGAAGCAGCAAGATTACAGAAGTGAGAGGAGATAGCCAGGATTTCCATGACCAGATGTCAGGCCAGAAATCTCAGCCCTACTTGGCCTGGTCCTGGAGCTGTTTGGCTTAGTTCAGGAAAATACGAATTTGGGTTTGTACCTTCCCTGTCTGATTGACCCAGAAACAACATTCTTCCTGGAGCATGGCACAGACACCTCCCTGAGCGGCAGTTAGTATATCCAATGCTCATCTGTTTTGGAGAAAAACTGTAGCCAAAGAGTTGATCTGATTTTGGAGGGTGAAGAGAGAAGCTGCTATTTGGGTGTTAAGACCAGCCAGTTCAGAGGAGAGGCTAGTACGCATATTGTTTGCTGATACTGCCCCTGTTGTGCCTGTAGCAGCTCCTGCCACTCCAGCCACCTTGCTGATCCCTACCAGGACAGGGATCAGAGGGAGAATTCTCTTGGAGAGTTGAGAAGTAGTGTGTAAGGGAATCGGTATGGGGGCTGAAGCATTAGCAACAGATATAGTAGACAGGACATAGGCCAGGGTACAGAGCCCTGTCCAGTTAGAAGGTAAGCATTGATAAGCAAGAGTTCCACAACGTATATCCCCCCTGTGGGAGGGAGGCATCCAGAGAGAAAATTCCCTAAGTTGGGAATTTTCAGTAGTGGTGTGTTTGAAGAAGTACGTGGCAGCAAAGGAAGCTGCAGTTAGTGGACTGAAGCATGGGGTGTTGTTGTTGGAAGTACTGCTCATCCGAACTTCCCAGAACATTCCCCGTTTAGTGGTGTTAATGAATGTCCGGGCCAACTTGCCATCCTCGTGAATGAGGGTGCAATTATCTATTCCTATGCCGCCCCAATTAGAATCAGCCGTTAGAGTAAAACATTTACATGACACACGCCTTCCCTGGTAGAAGCCCCCAGTGTAATGGAGCCGATGTGCCACAGATATGTTTGCTGGAGAGGAGAAAGAAAGGGGGGCTTGAGTGAGAGTGCCCAGTCCTTGGTGGGTACCTTTACAGTAAAGTTACAAAAAGAGCTATTTAGGGATCCCACAGGGTGCCCTTGTGGAAACTCAGGAGAGCTGAGGCGGGGGGGGCGGGGGGCGAAGCCGTCTTATAGGTCCTTTCTTCTGGCATAGATCAAGTCTCTAGTCTCAGTACAGGAGTGGAGGGGACCACTTTCCCTGGAACTGGCATTAAGGTAGCTGGATTTAAAGTAGAGCAATGCATTATTTTTACCTGAGGGTTTTCTAGAAGGAGGGTCTGATATTTTAGTACTCTACTATCTGTGAGCCAGTGAGAGCCCTTTTACTCTAATTTATTTGATGTGAGGTATAAAGGGCAATATCTTGTCCTAATGTAATTTTAGATGTCTCCTCTGTCAGCAAGGCAGCTGCTGCTATTATCCTTAGGCAGTGAGGCCATCCTTGTGCAACCATGTCTAAGGTTTTAGAAAAGTAGCCCACAGGTCACTTAACAGGTCCCAGATCCTGAGTTGACACTCCTAAGGTGACTTCCTGCCTCCCAGTGACATACAGCTGCTGGGTTTCTCTGAGTTTGGCAGTCCTAGCACAGGGGCTTTAGTCATAGCATCTTTTAGCTGAACAAAGGCTGTGGTTTGCTCTTTCTCCCAAAGGAGGGGGCCTTGTTCTGGGCTGTCTTTTAGGGCCTGGTATAGAGGCCTTGCTACTTCTCCATATTTTAGAATCCATAACCTGCAATACCCAGTCAGTCTGAGGAATGCTCGGAGTTGCCTTAAAGTGGTAGGGGTAGGGATTTGCTGTATAGCCTGTATTCTCTCTGGGCTTAGTCTTCTCTCCCCTGGAGTGAGGATGAGCCCTAAATAGTTAACTTCTGGTGAACTAGCTGTGCCTTTTTCTAGGATACTCGGTAGCCACGTTTTGCCAGGAAGTTAAGGGTTTTGATTAAATGCTGAAGGCCAGAGTCTCAAGTGTGAGAACAGATAAACAAGTCATCTACATAATGGAGTATTTTTACACTCCCCTCAAGAGATATGTCCTTTAAGTCTTCTGAAAGGGCCTGTCCATATAGGTGTGGCACATCCCGAAACCCCTGTAGTAATACGGTCCAGATTAGCTGTTGCTTTAGATTCTGTTTGTTGACCCATTTGAAGGCAAATAGAAGCTGACAGGAGGGGTCTATAGGAATACAGAAAAAAACATCTTTAAGGTCTAAGATTGAAAACCATTTTAATCCCTAGAGGTATTTCTCCCAGTGTTGTATAGGGATTGGGCACAATAGGATGAATGGGTATTACTGCCTAATTAATGACCCATAAGTCTTGAACTAATCTGTATTCCCCATCTTTCTTTTTAACTGGCAGGATAGGCATATTGCAAGGTGAATTGCAGGGTGTTAACAACCCATGCTTTAGGAAATTGTCAATTAGTGGCTGTAGACCTTCTCTAGCTTCTGGCTTTATAGAATATTGTTTCCGATTTTGGAAATTATTAGGGTCCTTAAATTTAATAATGATTGGGCGAGCCTTCAAGGCCCCGTCAGCTATGTCTGGGGCCCAAACCTATGGGTTAACTTGTAGCTCTAGCTCTTCACATAGTATGTCAGAAGACAGGGGACAGCATATGGCAATAGTATGAATTTGGCCATCGTCATGTGCAGAGAAAGTCACTCGAGTTCCCAACTTGCTTAGGAGGTCCCTTCCCAATAGAGGTGTGGGACATTCAACCATTACTAGGAACTGATGGAAAAATGGTCTTCCCCCAAAGGCAACATAAGGGGGGTGTGAGTCTCCTTAGGGAGGGCACCCCGTTGACTCCCATTACTTGGCTGGACTGTGAGGAGAGTTGGCTGGAATAAGAAATGAGTACTGAATAGGCAGCTCCTGTGTCTAAGAAAAAGATGATAGTCCTACCTGCCACATCAACCATGACCCTAGGCTCTGCCCCCTCAATGGCGATGGTTGCTTTGGGAGCCGGACAGAGCGAAGGGCTCCTTCAGTTTAGGGCCAACAGGTTTTGCGATCCTGATCTGGGGGTCCTTCGACTCAGGGCAGTGTCACTTCAGGTGGCTAGACTTTTGGCAAAGCAGACAGGGCTTCTTCAGAAGGCAGCTGCTGCTACGACAGCCTCTTGCCCAGTGCCCTGGCTTCACGCATTGAAAACAGTTACCACATGGAGGTGGGCTGGCCTTGCTGTGTCCCTTTGATGGCAGATTACCACGCAGAGCAGCTATCAACTGGGCCTGCCGCCTATCCTTACGTTGTTCCTTTTGTTTGTCTCATTCCTCCTCCTCCTTGTCTCTGTTAAGATAAATGGTAGAATCAGCCTTAATAAGGTCAGCCATAGGGGAGCTTGGTCCCATCCCTAATTTGTGAAGCTTTCTTCTAATATCAGGGGCAGCTTGAGTTAGGAATCTATTCCCTAATATGGCATTTCCTACAGCAGAGTCATGATCTAAATCAATATACTTACCAAGGCCCTCTTTAAGCCTTTCTAGAAAGGCAGCTGGATTTTCCTGCAGCCGCTGTTCTATCATTGATAGCTTATTAAAATTCTTTGATCTTGTCTTACTGGCTGCCCTTAGTCCTGCTAGAATACAAGCCAGCATGTAGTCTCTACCTTTCCTTCCCTCAGGAGTATTATAGTTCCATGGACATTCCTTAATTGAGACTGCTGTCTCTGCAACGGGGTGTCCGTCATCTTGCCTATGTAAGGCGTATGCATAATCATTAGCATGCTGCAACACCATCTGCTTTTCCCCATGAGTTAGGGTAGTGTTTAGAAGGAATACTACGTCCTTCCAAGTAAGCTCAAACATGCCAGTTATCTTATACCATCCCTCTAACCACTGTTGGTGTGCTCAGTGAAGCTTCCCATTTCTGCTTTCATCTCATTTAAATCCTGCATTTTAAAGGGACCCATATTTTGGTGGGGCCATTGGGTCCTACAACTTCCTGTAAGGAAAACATTCTTGCACCCTCTGTGCTCGTGCTCCTGATTGGGCTTGTGCGCGGGCTCGGGGTCCTGCCTGGGCTCTGGCTAAGGGGGGCGCTGTTGGCTCAACAGGAGTCTGAGGGTGTGGTGGCTCCGGGGGCATCTATGGGAGAGCTATCTTGTGATGGCAGCTCTTTTGGCTTAGCTTTACAGTGGAATCCTGGTAATAAATCAAAAGAAGTTAGCATTGTTGAGTCTAGTTTGCAACTTTTCAGAGCTCATGATTTTCTCTGAGTGATATACAGACCTGTATATAAGAGATTTCTGTCCATTTACCATGCTCAGGGCAGTATAGATACAAACAAGAAATGGTATTAGAATCTAAAGTCCCGTTTCCTGGCCACACTCTCTGATCACCTAGTTTATATTGTGGCCAAAGGAAACTAGCAATTCCTTCTTTAAGACCCTGGGGTTGAACCGAGACCACTTTCTGAGAATGCATCCTAGTGAGTCACATGGTGGTAATGAGAGCTGGTTTCCCATCTGAAAGAGAATAGAGGCGACATCATGGCAGAAGTTTCCGCCTCCCTAGGGAAGGAGCAGGTATCCCCGCCAACCTCCAATTTACACCTTGGCTTGCTGTGTAGCCAGTGGGTTATGGGTCTGGGTTGCCAGGCTTCACTGTGTAACCTGCAAACTTTCTTGGGGTTCCTGGAACACAGAGATCTTGTATCTGCTGCATAACCGTTTCCAAACGTCTCTAAATCTCTCCCTTTTGGGATCCATTCTCAGTTTTATCCTTTAATCTGACTTGGCCTGATGGCCCCTAGCTATCTTAATGTTAATTTGGCTTGGCCTGGCAGTCCTCCTTCTGAAACAATAGAATCCGGCCTGCAAATCTGCTCAGACTAAACCGAAGTGCTCTTTTTGCTTTGAAGAGTGCAGTCCAATAGCAAAGTCTATCTGGTGGCTCCCTGTCCTAAACGTAGTACGTAGTTTAGGAGCGGAGGCTTCCAGTGGGTGCCCCACCAGGACTCCTATGTTTTCAGTGAGATGCCTAAAGGGGACAGGGGAGGGCCATGAGTAAAGACAGGAGTGCAGTGGGGAGAGGCAGCCAACTCCCTGTCCTGGTACCAACATGGCCCTGGTCAGACACCAGAAGGAGGGAGGGCACACGCATCCCACTGCCTTTACTATCACAAGATTCAATACGCAGAGCAAGCCAGACCTGACATAAAAACCCACAGGGGATGAGGTCAACTCTGAAGCTGTGTCCCATTAATAGCACGTAAGGAACTATACCCTTGGGTAAGCTCAATATGAGCTAGCAAATCCTCTATATCACAATACAAGTTCACCCTGAAGTCTTGGGACTGAGTGGGTTTTCAGAATCTATTGTTCATGATTGCCCACTACCTAGTTGTCCGAGTTTACCTGGAAGGCCAATACTAGCCTCCACCAAAGCTAAGGCCTGCTCACGTAGTAGTAGGCAGCATGACCAGGTATCTCCTCCAAGAGAGGCTAGGTCCTCAGGTCGCAGTCCAGCTTCGGGGAAGCCAAAGCAAGATCAGGGGGTCTCCAGGCTCTCAGCCAACTGCCCTTCCTGGTTCCCCTCCTGTTTCTTACAATCCCTCTGGAGTTCCAGGGGTAACTAAGCAATGGCCT
Source organism: Lepus europaeus (assembly GCF_033115175.1). Lineage (NCBI taxonomy): Eukaryota > Metazoa > Chordata > Mammalia > Lagomorpha > Leporidae > Lepus > Lepus europaeus. The sequence continues at coordinate 101,526,567 of NC_084829.1, forward strand.
GGGGCACTCTACGTTCTCGGAGAGCTGTGGGGTGTCGGACTATCAACAGTCATTCCCACAGATCCAGTCCCACTAGAGGGAAGGAATACTGACCTTCAATGTCTTCTTAAAATCCCTTCGTGGCCATCATACATGTTACCGGAGAAGCAAAGGGTCCTTTTCTTCATGCAAGAAAGAATTCAGGCATGAGACAGAGAGTAGTAGAAAGCAAATAGTAAGGCTTATTAGGGTAGGGACATCTGTAAGAATGGATGGGCGTCCAGCGCTGTGGCTTAACAGGCTAATCCGCCTTGCAGAACTGGCACACCAGGTTCTAGTCCCTGTCGGGGCACCGGATTCTATCCCGGTTGCCCCTCTTCCAGGCCAGCTCTCTGCTATGGCCCGGGAAGGCAGTGGAGGATGGCCCAAGTGCTTGGACCCTGCACCCGCATGGGAGACCAGGAGAAGCACCTGGCTCCTGGCTTCGGATCAGCGAGATGTGCCAGCCGCAGTGGCCATTGGAGGGTGAACCAACGGCAAAAAGGAAGACCTTTCTCTCTGTCTCTCTCTCTCTCACTATCCACTCTGCCTGTCAAAAAGAAAAGAAAAGAAAAGAAAAAAAAAGAATGGATGGGCACCTCTCCAGACAGAACCTGAGAGAGAGTGTCCAGTTCACATTTAGACTGGGGTTTTAAAGGGGATGGGTCTTGCCTTCTTGCCTTTTCTATCCCCCTCTCCTCCTCCTGAACAAAGGACTTCTTGGGTGTAAATACAAAAAATTCCTTTCTGAGTTTTTCCCTCTGAAGGACAGGGGAAACCTGGCTGGTGTCGCCCATCTTAGAGGAAGGATGTTTATCAGGCCAGGTCGAAGAGTCAGGACTCCCTGGAAGGTCATCAGGATCCCATCAGGACTTTGTAAGTGCAGTAGTAGGACTTTGTAAGCAGCAGTAGGTGCTGGTCTTCCTTTTCTGAAATATATTCATGTAACATGTTATTGAAAACATAGAATTCCAATTTTACCCAAGCATCCTCTTTTATGGAACATAAGTTATATTTAAGTATTATTAAGTGCAAACTGATGCTGATATTAGAATACTGGTCTAGTTTTTGATGTTTTTGAATGGTATTTGTTTATGAATTTAAGAGACAGGAAAAAGTATTTATTCACTTAACTAAAACGCTATTTTCACCTTTTACAAACAGACTAGTATTGAGCATTCATTACACTTACATTTAGAAAAAAGTGACTATAAAATGTTTATATCCTCTGATCCATTACATTTAATTATTGATTTTATTCTCATATGTAAACTCATTTAATAGGATTTTCATTCATGCATTACATCTAAAAGTGTGAAGCTTAACTTCAATAATCACTGGTTGGATAAATCCAGTTTGTACTTATTCAAATAATTACATACTTGAAAACTCAGTGAAATGTCCAGAATATAAAGTTAAATGAAAAATATAAGAGAATAAATCTCTGTATACATGATATCTCTTTTTATTTACAGTTTGTTGTAGGGTTATAAAGCTTTGGGGGTAAGTGAGTTAAGGAAGGAACGCTGAAAGGCTTCAGATTGATGTAAATGTCAACCGAAACCGCAATGGGTGATAGTCAAGCAAAGTTTGAGGGTGTTGAGGAAGTTAGTCAAGTGGTTTGCTGGGAAGAACATTAGGGCTACCCTCAATTGTGACAATAAAGGACTGTGCCTGCCAGTTGGAGGAACAATCAATGAAGCTAATGTGGATAGAACTGAAGGGCAAGGACATCAGTAGAAAAAAAAAAAAAAAAAAGAGCTGGCACCGTGGCTCACTAGGCTAATCCTCCACCTGCGGCACCGGTACCCAGGGTTCTAGTCCCAGTTGGGGTGCCGGATTCTGTCCTGGTTGCTCCTCTTCCAGGCCAGCTCTCTGCTGTGGCCTGGAAAAGCAGTGGAGGATGGCCCAAGTGCTTGGGCCCTGCACCCGCATGGGAGACCAGGAGGAAGCACCTGGCTCCTGGCTTCGGATCGGCACAGCACACGGGTCGTAGCGGCCATTTGGGGAGGTGAACCAATGGAAGGAAGACCTTTCTCTCTGTCTCACTATCCAACTCTTGCCTGTCAAAAAAAAAAAAAAAAAAAAAGAGAGAGAGAGAGAGGTAATGGGGTACCAAATCATATCAGGCTTTGACCTTGAGTGAGATGGGTTTTATGCTAAGAGACATAGAGAAAGATTTTAATTTTTGGAACTGGCGAGTGGGATGACTAATTTTGAAAGTATTAATCTGGCTGCTTTTGTAGGTAAAACAGCATAGAATCAAGAAAATTATATCAGTAATCCAGGCAAAGGATATGGTAGCAAGGGTAGAGATATAGGTGAGATAAAGAATGTCAAGTTTCCGATAAATTTTGATTGAAAGTAAACAGAGGGGCTAGCGTCTCTGCACAATAAGTTAATCCCCCGCCTGCAGTGCCTGCATCCCATATGGATATTGGTTCTAGTCCTGGCTGCTCCTCTTCAAATCCAGCTCTTTGCTGTGGCCTGGGAAAGCAGTAGAAGATTTACTAAATCCTTGGGCCCCTGCACCCACATGGGAGACCCAGAAGAAGCACCTGGCTCCTGGCTTTGGATAGGTGCAGCTCTGGCCGTTGGGGCCATCTGGGGAGAGAACCAATGGATGGGAGACCTTTCTCTCTTGTCTCTCCCTCTAACTGTAACTCCACCTCTCATGTAAATAAATAAATCTTAAAAAAAAAAAGAAAGTCAACACAATGCAAATATCTGAAGAGAGAAATCAAGGATGATTTCCATTTTTTTTTGAAAAGAAAAAGATTTTTTATTTAATTGACAGAGTTATCGAAAAAAAGGGGAGAGAGAGAGAGAGAGAGAAAGAGAGAGAGAGAGAAATCGATCTTCAATCTGCTTGTCCAGTCCCCAAATTACTGCAATAGCCAGAGTTGGCCAGGCCAAAGCCAGGAGCCTGGATCTCCTTCAGTCTCCCACATCAGTGTAAGAACTTATCTTCTGCTGTTTTCCCAGGTATATTAGCACAGAGCTGGATCAGAAGTGGAGCAGCTGGGTGGAAGTTTAACCTGTGACACCAAAATGCCAACCCTTAATTTTAAATTTTTTAACTAGCAAAATTAAGTTAACATCAACAAAAATGGGAATGGATGATTATGAAGCAAGCTTTGAGGAAAACAAAATTTTATTTTTAAATAAATGGCATTTAAGTGGTTGATTAAGTATCTAATTAGAGATGAATATATCAGAAGCATTAGAGTATTGGCAAAATTTATAAAATTTGTAAGACTAACTGAGGTCACCTAAGGAAAGACTTGAGCTAGAGAGGAAGCTTCACAGATGAGTCCTGAACCCTCTTGTTTATTGAGGCAGAGGGAAAGAGGATGGATCTGCAAAGGAGACTGAAAAGGGGTTCCATGTAATTTGTAAGAAAAACAAGACAGTTTATTATTTTGAAAAACAGGAAGAAAATATTCATACCCCAAGGAGAAGAAGCTATATTTTGGACAAGTATATATGGAAACTATTAGTGAGTTTGGAAAAAAAAAAAAAAGATCTTCACATATGCTGTATGTTCTAGACTCTTCAATGATATGTCCAATGCAGTTTTTCATTTAAAATGGGTATGCAGTGTGTTTTACCTAGCTTATAAGAGTGTGCTGCATAACAAGCCATCCAAAACATAGCAGGTTAAAGCAATAACCACATATTTAGCTGGTATTTCTACGGGTGACAACTTGGTCCAGATAAGCTGGAGTCTCCTTCTGCTGTTCTTGATTGGCTCCACTTAAAAGTCTGTAGTTAGTTCCTGGGAGATCTGAGGTTGGTTGGTTGCAGGAGGAGGTAGCACATCCCAGCCTAAATGGCTTACCTGTATTTCACACATTCTCTAATCATCCAGTCTAGGGCCCTGGTTATATTCACTGTTCATCTAGTTATTACAAGAAGCAGCAAGAAGACCCAAGGTCTCTTGAAGCCTAGGGTTAGTACTCAGTTCAATGAATAACTTCATGTCTGCCACAGTCTGTTGGCCAAATTTTATTGTAAAAAAAAAAAATCCAAATTTAAGGAATACAGAATTATATTCTCCCGTTTTTAGAGAAGGAGTGGCAACTTATGTGGCAATATTTGTAGCTAAAAATTGCTTGTCCCCAACATGCAAAGTATGCTTACATGTTTTCATGAACAAACAGTCTCATGCAACTGTGGCATTATATTGGAAAACAGAATCTCATGAATTAAACTGAATCCAAATGAGGCTGTGTCTCCTTTGAACACTGACACATATGAACATAAAAATATGTACACATCAAGATGCAATACTGCTAGGACAGGACAACTGCAGTATATATCCTATTAATTTTTACTCAGCTTTAAATAGAAATTTCAGTTGTGATGAATGAGCCTGAGTTTACACAAACTTGGAATGTGGACGTGGAGAGTCAAGCAATTGGAGTAGCCTGTGAATAGGACTAGAGGTGAGGAAGTTGAATGTGCTGGAATCATGAAAGAAGAAATGTGAAGAGATGAAATGAAGTTCTAGATTACTAGATCAAAGTGTCTTAAAATGAATCTCTTGGAGAGTCACTGGAAAGTAATGATCTCAAAAAATTGTGGTGAGACTTGTATTTAAAAGATAATTATGGCCACTGAACCCAACTCCATGGAGATTAGCAAGTCATTTAGAAGAATTTTATAGTAATTAACCTGACGTGATTAACCTAAACTAAGAAAGTAATAATGAGAATGGAGTATGAGTGGATATAATCAAAGGCATGTGAAGTGGAAGACTGGCATAAATTGATGATTGGATATTGTGAATGAAGTGGAATCTATCTGAGTGTCTTTCTGTTTTTGGCTTGAGTTAAATCAGACTTACTCTTCAGAACTAGTACTTACTGATTTAGGAATACATGAGAAAGAGCCTTTTAGGGAACAGAGAAAAAAATTAAGATTTGCTAATTTATAAGATACTTGGAGAAAACTTAATAAATATATCTCAGACACAATAAGATATTTAAGTCAGTAAAGGCATCAGAATACAATTAGGCTATGGTGACATCTTCAGTTTGTAAACGTTTTTGATGTCCTGATATCAAATGGAGAGGGAGCAGGGAAACAACAGATGAGGAGGCATGCTGATGCTTAAAATGTTGGGAGAGGAATAATGCACTATGGCATGTGAACCTTGGTACATGAACTATCTGGGTATAATTAAAACATAGGACTTCATGCTTCCCAAACTCATGCTCGTTACAAATGACCATATGGACTACTGAGAATTGTGTTCTTATTCTATAAGAACAAGAGAATGAAAGAAAATATTGCTATTATTTATGTACTCCAGAGAGTGTGTTTTCATCTTCACTAATGGTCATTTGAAATACAGGTGGAGGTTGGCGCACTGTTCGCATGCTATTTAGGAGGCCCACATGCCATAGTAGATGTGCACTCTCACAGGCAGCAGGTTACAGCTCACATACTTGGATCCCTGCTGCCCATGCGAGAGACCAGATTGAGTTCTGGAAACCTGACAGCCCTGGCTGTTGCTGGCATTTATAGAGTGAACCAGCAGATAGAAAATATCTCTCTGTGTATCTCCAGTTTTTTATCTTTCTATTTCTATAATAATAAAATACAATAAAATAAATTGGTGAAAACAGAGTAGGACACTAATCGTGTGCATGACCATATAAAATAATCCAACTGCTAAGAATCATTCCTATGTAAAATACTTTTGTTACTTGTTCTCCAACAATCTATACAGTTCTAACATTTTTGCACTTATTATATATAAATAAAAATTTCTTACTGTTGTTCTTCCATTGTCATAGAATTGACACTTCATTAGGAACATTGAAATAAATCCTCAGTATATAATAAGAATTTATTGTACATAAAATGAATGAAAATAAGTAAAGGATCCAATTAACTTATTTTGAGTATCCAATTAACTTATTTTGAGAACCTGATACATCTATACTCTGCTCAGTATTTATAAGTGAATAAAAACCTTAATTTCTCTAATGTGATTATGTTAAAGCAACATTTGCTTGATTCCTTACCAAAATAAAAACTAGAAATTTTCCTCTTTGGGAAATAGTCAAGATGATACGAAGTCCGTGGTTGTTGAAGTTATTAACTTAATATTACAGTTTTTATAGGATTTTTCTATAAAAATAGCACTTCATTTCACAGACTCTGTATTTCTCCCAATTCACTCCATAAACCCAGGCCTTGTGTGGTCATTTGAAGTCTTATTATGCATTACTTACTCTTAACAAAGAGATTTCCAGACCAGACTACATTTGCAATACTCCAGGAATTTAAAAGTATGTTTGTTAGGGTCTTATTCCTAAAATTTTGGATTAACTGCTGTGTAGTTGTTTAATGCATCTATGTTTTTCAAAAATTATCCAATCGATTATATGGTACAACCACAGCTGAGTGCCAGCATATTACCTGATCCATGGTAAGGTTTAGATTTCAGTACTGTGATGTTTAAAAAAAAATCTATATCAATAATGTTTATAGAACACTTATTTTAACCTGTCCTTATAAACTTAGTAACAAAATAATTTTCCTAAAAAAAGATCTTTGGGGAAAAAAACATGAGCAATTGGAAAATATCAAAATTATTTCTATCAAGAGATCCTCTGGAAGAATTAACACATCAAAGAAAATTTAAGCCATTTTATATAAACTTATTTTGTTTAAAATATGATCATACACTCACTGAAAAAAAATTAAGGAAGAACCTCAGACTTTAGCTCCCTTTGTTAACTTAAATATCTAATTGCTGGCTGAGGATGCTATTGAGAAGTTTGACAATCAATAATTGGATTCACCAAATATTTTAGATTTTGATGAAGTAGAGTATTTGATATCACATTTACCATTATTGTTTTTATTTTTATTTCAAGCTAAATAGTGTTGCCTTTCAATATTTAAAGGTCAAGAACAAGATCGTAGACATAAAAGAGATTAGCCTAACTCTCTAAAAGTATTTTAAGGGACAAGACCTTTGAAGTGAAAGCTGCACCTTTTGATTTATTATTTGTGATTGACAAAGAAGGAACACTGCCTAACAAATTTCCACAAGCTTTGTAGAATCCTTAAAGTTGGGAGCCTGGCATTATGGCATAGCAGGTTAGGCCTCAGTCAGTGACACTCGCATCCTTTATAGGTGTGGGTACAAGATCCTGCTGTTAGACTTCAGATCCAGCCTGAGAAAGCAGCAGAAAATGGCCTGGATCCATGGGCCCTGACACTTATGTGGGAGACCCAGAAGGGTCCAGGATCGTGGCTTTGGCCTGGCCCAGCCCTGGTTGTTGTGGCCATTTAGGGAGTGGACCAGCAGATGGAAGATCTCTCCTTCTCTGTCTCTCCTGCTCTCTCTGTGACTCTGCCTTTCAAATAAATAAAACACCAATCTTTAAAAATATATATGTTTATAAAAAGATGAACCAGTAATAGAAATTGAATAGGTTGCAACTCAACCTTCCAAACACAATGTTTAATTGTGTAAACAACATCTATTCTTACAGTATATAGTACAAGTCAGAGGAGCTAGCTATGAATCAGAAATCCTTAACCTGGTTGGTATTTAGACAGTTTCCCAGGTTATCCACAATACTTTGTGTGATGACATGGTCAGTACACTAGAATATAAGAACCTTGATGTCAGAGACCATTTTTCACTTCAATGTCTCACTGCTCTTGGTCCCTAGCAAATGTTAAATACCTATTTATTTAAAAGCAAATAAAGACCATCACAACAATTTTTAGAAGCCACTACATCAAAAATAATGGAAGAGATGAATTAACTCTTTTAAAAAATAATATTTACCATTATTTTAAATGAATGTGGTTCAGATATATTAAAAACAAAATTAGTTGATTTATTCCAATAACACTTAATGACAAATGACAACAATCGAGCAGGAATTCAACATCAACAACAAATAATTAAACACTGAATGAACCTGACAGAAGACCTTTAAAATGTTGCCAAACTCTATTTGGAAAAACCCAGTGTTTACTACAAGCCTAATGATTTCATCAGTCTTAATTATATTTGCGGTTTAGTAAAAGATTCACATTCACTAAAAGTAATGAAGACTGTGTCAAATGTTTGAAGAGAAACAATTAACCACTGCCCAAGTGGTTATTGTTTTGCAAATAATAAGAAACTGCAGAAAATGATGGTAATTGCAAGAGAAAGTCTATTGTCTCTGAAACATCATAATAAATTTCCTTAAACAGTAACTCAGTAGAAAAAATTCTCAAGTTTATAATACCTCCTCCCTCTCCCATTAAAGTTGATGTAATTCTTATTTTTATTTTTTGATTATTTTTGGAAAATATTTTTTTAATTTCAAAATGACAAATTTGAAAAAGGCAACTGTTTTATAAAAACGCATAGTATTTAAAATTTATGTTGAACAATTTGAAATAAAATTGCTTAAAAAGAATTTCAAGTTTGGCATGCAAAATTAATGCTAAAATTAGTATAAAATACTATAATGCTTTAAAACTAAAAAAGTGTGTAAACTGCTGAATACTATGAATATTGTCCATGGTCTATTTAGCTTCAACATACAATGCAAGCATTGTAATATTTGTATAGCTATACACATAGTATAACATAATTGGCTCAATATTCCTTTGCATCTCACATTAATTAGGATTTCCTGTAAATATTTTCATCTTTAGACTTGGGATACACATTGTGCAGAAATGATATCACATTTGGACATTTGTACTATTCTGACTATCTTGTAGTAGTAGTGAGACTACAAAATATTTGATTACATTGCTATAATTTTTTTCTGGAGGTTGAATTTAAAGTATGCAGATAGTTGTGTTGATTGTTTCATTTATGGCAAAATTTAATCCTGGAACAAAAAGCATACCAAATATAAAGTGTCATACTAGACATGCAAATGCCATGTACCCAAAAAGGCAATATATATGGCTTTTACATTTTACTTTGTATTTGATGGCTAAATAGGAATATGATTGTTCCTTAAAATTATTTTAATTTGAATCTTGATCATTGATCCTGAGATTGGACTTCCCTCTAGGAATGCCACACTGCCTATTTTTTCTTTATGTGACAAACGACATAAAATGCACCTACTAATTATAAATTTAGATTGTTACATGAGTTTTCTATCAATTTTATTCTTAATACTATATTTTGTTGGTATTTACTGACTATAACAGTCAATAAATTTGTAGAAGATTTTTATTTCAGGCTGGCGCCGTGGCTCAACAGGCTAATCCTCCGCCTTGCGGCGCCGGCACAGTGGGCTCTAGTCCCGGTCGGGGCACCGATCCTGTCCCGGTTGCCCCTCTTCCAGGCCAGCTCTCTGCTGTGGCCAGGGAGTGCAGTGGAGGATGGCCCAAGTGCTTGGGCCCTGCACCCCATGGGAGACCAGGATAAGCACCTGGCTCCTGCCATCGGAACAGCACGGTGCGCCGGCCGCAGCGCGCTACCGCGGCGGCCATTGGAGGGTGAACCAACTGCAAAAGGAAGACCTTTCTCTCTGTCTCTCTCTCACTGTCCACTCTGCCTGTCAAAAAAAAAAAAAAAAAAAAGAAGATTTTTATTTCATGATAGATGTATGAGCCAAAACATTTAATTACCTTTAAATTCCCTTAGCAAAAGAAATACAAAAATGAGCTTCTGTATCTGGAATAGTGCTAGAAAACAGGAAACAGTACCTCAAAAAGAAAAAAAAAAAAGGATCAATCTGTAATATATTGTCAGTATGGGATTAATTATTTCATTAGTCTTGATTATATTTGTGGGTTAGTAAAAGATCCTTATTCCATCAAAATGTAAGCAACAACAAGAACAATAAAATTCACATTACCCAGCAGATCCTCTAAATTCAAATATTAGCCCAGGGAATGCGGAGTCACCAAAAGTAGGGAGTAAATAGGAATATGATTGTTTTATGGAATATGATAGGTTTTATCCCTATAAAACCTCTGGCTTAAAGATTATTCCAGCTGTAGCATAAAACTCTGATGGCCTATGTTCAATACAGTATCATTTTGTTTGTTGTTATAGATGGAGTATGACATAGAATAATAATAAAGTACAACACATATCTGTGCTTTTTTCTTAAATCATTTGAATTTGTAAAAACATTTATGCTAAATAGTCTAGTTTCTATTCATTATATTTAAGTATTCTTTTATAAAAGAATGAGTATTTTAAAAATGGTGGTACGGTGCAAACTGTTGAAATCTTTATACTAAATTGATCTTCTGTATATAAAGAGAATTGAAAATGAATCTTGATGTGAATGGAAGGGGAGAGGGAGCGGGAGAGGGGAGGGTTGTGGGTGGGAGGGAAGTTATGGGAGGGGGAAGCCATTGTAATCCATAAACTGTACACTGGAAATTTATATTCATTAAATAAAAGTTAAAAAAAAAAAGATTTAGGAGGCTGACTAAAGTTTGGTCAAATAAAGAACTTTTGTGACAAAAAAAAAATGGTGGTACGGATTTTCATACCCAATTATAACAAAATGAATAGGACTGGAGTTATGCTCTCACTTGAAAATTAGGCTCTGGGAAAAAATATTTAACAAAAAGATAACAGATGGCACAAAACATATTCTCTGAAAAAAAAATGAAACAGATGAGGTAATCCCATTATAGGAAGCTTTCAAAAAGTTCATGGAAAATGAACATTATAAAATATATGCTCATGATTTCAAAAATTTTTGCATGAAAATATCCATTTTGAAAACTATATTTTCCATCAACTTTCCACAACAGTGGCAGGCAGCTAAAGAGATACATAGCAAAACTGGATCAGCTTTTGAGTCCACTAACAGAAAACTTACCAACTCCTAGACTTTCTAGTTGCCATGATAGCCAGGGGACCTGAATGACTTCATTTTCCTGACACTCTACTCCTCAGGGTTCCTCGTTTCACAGTGTATGCATATGTTATCTTCTGGAAGTTTCCTTGTGTGAGGAGTATGGGACAAGGCATCCAAATTCCGCAACAACATTATAGGCTATAGCAACAAAAAAAAATGAGGGAGTTTGTAGCATCACATACAATGAACAGGGCTGTCCACCTGCCATCCATTAGGAATACCCTCCAGTCTCAGAGGGTATCACTTGTCAGTTTCTCAGTGTGTGATGCTTCTTTCTTCAAAGCAGATAGGACATGGGTTGCATTACATTATAACCTTGAATTGCTGTAAGGATGTCTAATGCCATGTTATTTTGTAAAATAACCTTTCTCGTTTGATATACTTCTTAATTTAAAAGGCCTAATGCTTTGTTACTCATGTTAAAGGCTAATTCAATAGCTTCAGTTTTTATGGTAACTACAATCAGCAAGAAGAGGATGGGTGCATATTGCCACAATGCTGTATGTTTTGCATGATTTTGAGTGTAAAATCTCCCTAATTGGAAGACAATTGAGAAATTATAGGAGTCTATAGCCTGGATAAACAGGGTCATCTTCATGTACAGAGTCCCAACTAGTGATAAGGCAAATAAAGCCATCCATAGGATCCACAGGCCCTCAAAGCACCTGAGGCTATGGGAGAGGTAAACACTATGACTCTGACTTTGGGATGCTTCCTTCCCCACTTGGTGTCTTTAGTCATTTTTGTATGGTCACACATAAGGTATTGGACCCATCCCCTGTTTGTTCCATGCATTTTGGCACTTGTTGGGTTCATTCTATTTCCTCCGCAGAAAACCATCCCAAAATATCATCCTTCCAGCTGAGTCTAATATTGGCAAATGACTGTGCTTGCCTTTCAAAGCAGTCCAGTTTTACAGCTGATAGCAACTCAGTGCACACCCAAATCCAAATGGTAGGCAACATGGCAAAAGTGTGTGCCCATTCCACAGTCAACAAGCTAACGCTAAAGAAGACCAAGACATTACTGGACCCAACAATGGCAAACCCTGACCATCAGGTAATATGCAACCAAGGGATTTATCTTGAGACAACACTACAACTGGCAAAAGGGGCACCGCAGCCATGTATACCAGTCTTGGAGAGACAAAGATTTACCATGTACTCTTCTAAATATAAGGATCCTAGAGAGTCTAACATTGTCCATAAACTAACACAAATGTGCCCCTGAGCAAGTCAGTGACCACTTCCTTGCCTGTGTAATGTGCCTTGATCACAGAGGGCCAAATGGCCATTACTCATTGTGTCACTATTCCTGTTCCCCTCTGCAACAGTAAGGCAAGCTAGGCCTTGCTGGCTTTTGTTTTTTTCCATGGCCACTGCCAGGTGACAAGCTTTGTTGGCTCAAGGGCTGGGGGAGCAGGAAAGAACACAGTGCTTTGTCTTCCAAAACCTAGTTTCAACAGGAGGTCAGTGGTTTACAAATGTAGTTGAATGGGTGATGATGCATAAAATAGCAAATATTTAATGGGAGTGAGTGCTTCTTAACTTGGGCCATTCTTTCAACAACCAAAAGACAGACCACAGCCTCTTGGTACAGTCCACCAGGGAGCCTGAGTCAGCTTCCATTCTGAGGCCTTGCTTTAATAGGCCATTATTATGTTGAGTCATCCAGCTCCTTGTGGACGGTATGGTGCTTGCAGCTTCCAGTCTATACCTTGGTCCTTAGCACAACTCTGCACTCTGGAGTCCAGAAGTTGGGTCCCACAGCCACTCTCAATAACTTGTGTTCTTGCATAAATAGCACATAATCTTTCCAAGCATGTAGGACTGCCCACCATTCAGACTGATTTACAGAAGTGGCAAAAAAAGAGTCTATGGGCATGTCTACACAGGTGACAGCATAATACTTGGACAATGACCCAGTAAAGTCTATTTACCACCTTTCAAGAGGTACCTGCCAGCATATCACTGAGAAGGCACCTGCACAACCAGCTTTTACTATACCCTTATTATCCATTGTACTAGTGCTATCATTATTTTAATGTAACCTAAAGTGTAACCACGTTAGCTTGTTAGGCAACCATTAGTAAAAAGAAGCAATGCTAGATGTCTTGGATATTTAACCCAGTGACTGTATTAAGCTGACCCCTGCCCATTCCTGGCACTCACTATCGCACACTTCTCCTCCCTCCATCTGGCCAGATGTGACCCTACCCTGACCCAGGTCCAGGAATGTAAAGTAATTATCTATACCTATAGGGTTCAAAGCTTTAGATAACCAGCCACTACCCCGGAGTCAGCGGCGATGTCGGGACTTATCATAAGTGTCAATTTGATCTACAGCATCCCCTTAACACTTGCTTGTACATGATAATAAAAGCTCTGTAAAAATTAGGCTCGAGGCTTCTCAGGGGGCTTCCTCTCCTGGAGGCACTGAGAGGCCTGAGTTCGAACTCGAAATAAAAACGACCCTGCTTATTAGCTTCAACTTCGGTCTCTGGTGGTGTGATTTTCGGGGGACCACGGACTTCGGGCATAACATCACAACTCTGGTGGCCACTGGCACTTGGTGGGGATGTTCCTAGGGATAGACAATATAACTTTTTCAAGCATCCAGAACCTCTTGGTAAGTTCCAGGTGGGTTCCAGGCTGTTAGTGTAGCTGACATCATCTTTTGTCCTGTGTAGAGCAGCCACTGATGTGATCATTAAGACTCATCAGTTTCTGTGATCTTTTCTAACCAACTTCCTTAGCTAGGGTATCACCTCATCATTCCTTGGATGGGCAAGTGGCATGTGCCCCATTACATGATATATGGTGATTTTCATCTGGTACCCCATCTCACATAGGTCCTGCCACTGGCTTGGCCCCATAAAGTTTGGTACATAGCCATTCATTTTTTTGCATAGTATATCACTAATATTACTATACACTTAGGCCTCAATAGATGATCCAACTGTCTGTGCAAATAACAATAAGTGAGACATCATTGATAGTAACCATCCATGCTGCTGGTAGTTAAACCTATTTATTGGTTTGATGATTATCTGATCAACACCAAATTCTCTCAGTAGAAGGCTAGAAGGCTACTACTGTCCACTTCATGTGATGTCCTTGTGCCAGTCCTCCACAGGGATTGGTCAAGCCCCATTATGGTATGAACCAGGTATTTGTTCCAAGGTGCACAGACCTTTGGGGAGCATGCTGTCAGTCAAATAATTTACAGGCCCCTAAATCCCTGTAATTCAGACCGCAATGGGTTTGCATTTAGAACTCACCATTTCGCCAGCGCCACGGCTCACTAGGCTAATCCTCTGCCTTGCTGCACCGGCACACCGGGTTCTAGTCCCGGTTGGGGCGCCGGATTCTATCCCGGTTGCCCCTCTTCCAGGCCAGCTCTCTGCTGTGGCCAGGGAGTGCAGTGGAGGATGGCCCAAGTCCTTGGGCCCTGCACCCCATGGGAGACCAGGAGAAGCACCTGGCTCCTGTCTTTGGTTCAGCATAGTTCCAGTCATAGTGGCCATTTGGGGAGTGAACCAACAGAAGGAAGACCTTTCTCTCTATCTCTCTCTTTCACTGTCTAACTCTATCTGATATACTATTTTTTAAAAAAATTATTTATTTATATGAAAGGCAGAGTTACGGCCGGCGCCATGGCTCAACAGGCTAATCCTCCGCCTTGCGGCACTAGCACACGGGGTTCTAGTCCCGGTTGGGTGCCGGATTCTATCCCAGTTGCCCCTCTTCCAGGCCAGCTCTCTGCTATGGCCCGGGAGTGCAGTGGAGGATGGCCCAAGTCCTTGGGCCCTGCACCCGCATGGGAGACCAGGAGAAGCACCTGGCTCCTGCCTTCAGATCAGCGCGGTGCTCCGTGGCGGCCATTGGAGGGTGAACCAATGGCAAAGGAAGACCTTTCTCTCTGTCTCTCTCTCTCTCTCACTATCCACTCTGCCTGTCAAAAAAAAAAAAAAAAAGAACACACCATTTTTACATCTATTGTTCCATATTTGTAAGTGTGGGTGTTTATGCAGTACTGCTATGTGATTTCACTGCCCAATCTCTTATCCAACCAACAATAGTGTAAGAAGTGCACAAAATGCTATGGGCAATGATCATTTTGCTTTCAGTAGAATCAAAGCAGAAATCTTCTTTTCAATTAAGGAGTATGGCATTTCTTCTCCTTTCTATAACTGAAATTAAAACATGGGGCCAGCGCCATGGTTCACTTAGTTAATCCTCTGCCTGAAGCACCAGCATCCCGTATGGGCGCCGGATTCTAGTCCTGGTTGCTCCTCTTCCAGGCCAGCTCTCTGCTGTGACCCAGGAAGTCGGTGGAGGATGGCCCAGTTGTGTGGGCCCCTGCACCTGCATGGGAGACCAGGAAGAAGCAACTGGCTCCTGTCTTTGGATCAGCATAGTTCCAGCCATAGTGGCCATTTGAGGAGTGAACCAACAGAAGGAAGACCTTTCTCTCTATCTCTCTCTTTCACTGTCTAACTCTATCTGTCAAATAAATAAATAAATAAGAATTAAAAAAATAACAGTTTAGGCCGGCGCCGCGGCTCACTAGGCTAATCCTCCGCCTTGCGGCGCCGGCACACCGGGTTCTAGTCCCGGTCGGGGCACCAATCCTGTCCCGGTTGCCCCTCTTCCAGGCCAGCTCTCTGCTGTGGCCAGGGAGTGCAGTGGAGGATGGCCCAAGTGCTTGGGCCCTGCACCCCATGGGAGACCAGGAGAAGCACCTGGCTCCTGCCATCGGCTCAGCGTGGTGCGCCGGCCGCAGTGCGCCAGCCGCGGCGGCCATTGGAGGGTGAACCAACGGCAAAAGGAAGACCTTTCTCTCTGTCTCTCTCTCACTGTCCACTCTGCCTGTCAAAAAAAAAAATAAATAAATAACAGTTTAAAAAACACAATAGGGGGGCTGGCACTGTGGCGCAGTAGGTTAATCCTCCACCTGCAAAGTGAGCATCCCATACGGGCGCTGGTTCTAGTCTCAGCTGCTCCCCTTCCAATCCAGCTCTCAGCTGTGTCCTGCGAAAGCAGTAGAAGATCGCCCAAGTGCTTGCGCCCCTGCACCCACGTGGGAGACCAGGAAGAAGCTTCCGGCTCCTGTCTTCGGATCAGTGCAGCTCCAGCCATTTGCGGCCATTTGGGGAGTGAACCAACGGAAAAGAAAGACCTTTCTCTCTCTCTCTCTCTGAACTGTCTGTAACTATGTCTCTCAAATAAATAAAATAAAATCTTTTAAAAAAAGACAATAGGATGTCTCATTTTTGTCACTGCCAAATGCCCCATTCAAAGCTTTCTTTTAAAGTTTTATTTAATTTTTAAAAAATTATTTATTCAATTGAAATTCAGAGTTATGGGGTAGGGGAGGAACCTCAGAGAGCTTCCATCCAGTGGTTCACAAGAAACTTCAATGACAAGGGCTTAACCATGTTGAAGCCAGGAGCCAAAGCTTCATCTAGGTCTCCAACATGGGTGGCAGAGACCCAAGCACTTGGACTATCCTCCATTGCCATTCCCAGGCTGTTAGTAGGGAGCTGGATCAGAATCAGGGTATCCAGGACATGAATTGGTGTCCTTGTGGGATGCGCGCTTCCTAAGTAGTGGCTTTAACCTGCTACACCACAATACCAGCCCTCACCCAAACATGTACATCAAGTTCACACACTAGCAGATTGGATCAAACATGTTGAGGGCTTGGGAAACTTGTACATTTGGCTTAGTCTGTTGAAGGCCACTTGGTCTTCTTCCTCTCATTCCCATCTGTTGCCCTTTTTACCAAGTGGTACAAGGGCCTCAGAATTTGTGCTGGAGGTGGGAAAAACACTCTCTAATATTGAAAACCCTACAGACTCTTGTAATTATTTTATAATCATTGGGATTGGAAAGGCCTAGATTTTATCTATGACTGCCTTGACCTTTGTCTTATCTAACCAGAAAATTCCTAAGAATTAAGCAGAGTTCCGGTCCATGAATTTTGGACTTACTGACCACCCAGCCCTATAACATTAGATGGCTCATCAAAGTAGACATGTTGGCTTCCAAATCTACAGGAAAGTCATAGGTTAATGCCTACAAGACAGTCACAGGTTAATGCAACATCATCTTCATAATGCAACATATACATTGTTGAAGACATAGACCATCACGCAAATCTGCTGTTAACCCAATCATGACAGAAGTTGGAGCTATGTAGATAGCCTTGCAGAAGAACAGTGATGGGTCATTGCTGATCATCCCAAGTGAGAGTAAAATAGTCTTGACTCTCAGGAGATATACCAATAATGAAGAAAGCATTAACTATATTTATAACATAATGATGATTTCCAAGTTCATAGCTGAGGCAGTCCATCATGTCACTCAATGATGGAATCATTGAATGTAGTGAAGCAACTTTATTAAGCTCTCAATAATCCACCATCAATGCCTGTCTGACTTTTTTTAATAAAAAATCTATTTATTTATTTAAAAGGCAGAGTGTTTTACAGAAAGAGAGGGAGAGAAAAACACAATGGCAGAGAGAGACAGATCTTTCATCTGATGGTTCACTCCCCAAATGGCTGCAACTGCCAGAGCCAGCTGGGCCAGTCTGAGCCAGTACCCAAGAGCTTCTCTTGGGTCTCCCACATGGGCTGCAAGGGCCCCAAGGACTTATGCACCATCTGCTGCTTTTCCAGACACATTAGCAGGGATCTGGATCAGAAGTGGAACAGCTGGGCTTCAAACTGGCACGCAAATAGGAGGACAGCATTGCACACAGCAACTTTACCCATTATGCTACAATGCCAGCACCCCCTATCTGACTTTGATCAACCTTACTGGTGATTTAAATGGGCTATGTGTGGGTCTAATAATGTCTGCCTTCTCCAACTCTCGAGTGGTTCAAGTACTTTCATCTTAAATCCCCAGAAGTTTGTACTGCTTGGTATTGTAACCCACATAGACATGGGTAATTGTAATGGTGGGTGGGCAGTAACATGCCTTCTTAGTAAAGTTTTACCTATGCTAATTCACAGGTGGAAATCCCCCACTGTAGTCTTTTATCAAAGGTCATACAGGATATCAATGCACAGAATGTACTCAGGTGGTAGATACCCTATGCCTCAAGAAAAGTTACTGCATTTACATAGGTAGAGTTCATCCTCCATAGCCATCTATGACTACTGGAAGCCTGGGAAATATCTCAGAGTTGAATACAGTAAGATACATTCAACACCTGTGTCAACCAGTGCCAATACTCTCTAAACATTAGAAGGGGGGCAGTGAGTAGCAACCAGCCCCTGAGGTCTCCAGTCACATCTGTTCCTGCCAAACAGGTACCTTGCCCTCCCTCCAATCAAATTTAAATGCCCAATTGTCAATTCCAGTTTAGATGACTCAGGGTCACTCAAGAATTCTGTAGGTGTACTACTCAAACCCCTGGTGCCCACTTGGGTGCTTTACTCCAATTAGATCTTTTAAATGACTGAAGCCATTGTTCCAGTTTTAATTGTTGCCATAATTCTAGCAAGGTCTTATTAGTCTGCCCTTCTAATATTACCCTATCTGGACCTGCTGCCAGGAGATGGCCCACATATAGGTTTGAGTGACGTGAGCTTCATCTTTCCCTTCTCTCTCATCCTACATCATGGCCTACACCCCTTTATGCTTTATGAGTGTCCTCTGTCTCAGGCTTTCCCAGATCAGCAATTTTACAGGAAATTACATTGATAGGCTGTCCCACACATAGGGCAAACATCCCTATTTTATATCTTTGTATTCCCAAGAGTCCAAACAGGGCAAACATCCTCATCTTGCCCATGGGTCCTATCATTAAAGATGGCACTGCATTTGTTTGACCTTGAAACTCTTGTTGTAACTCAGCATAGAGCTGTCATCTGTTGATGGTCCAGATAAATCTCTGGCACTGGGCTATACTATATGAGCTTCTGCCATAATCCATTCTAAAATAGTGATTCCCTATGTAATGAGTGGATGGTCAGTGCAGTCCTGTTTTTCATTTTCAGCTCCTTGAGCAAAACTCCAACCACCTCAGCATTCCATCATCAGACCAACAAAGCAGCAATGGATTCACAGGCCATTTGCCTAAACTTAGCACCCAGAAGAACCACCACTTCCAGAGTGTAAAGGTGGAACACTAAATACTCTACCACCTCAGGGTGCAGGGGAACCCTTGGTTGTTGGGTTTTTATCTTTGGGCAACCATTGAATGGGCCTTGAACAACACCAGAAGTTCGGTGTTGTGCTTTTCACTAGTAGAATCAACCGCCACAATCAACAGTTGTTTCTGGCATCAGGTATAGCTCAGAAGGTGACAACCCCTCCTTTTGGGGTTAGAATGCTATCTTCCTTAGTTTCTGATCATTTTTCATCTCCTCTAAGGTGTACCATAGGCTCCATTCTTGGAATCTAGCATTAGTTTCCTCTCACAAGGCAGTTTAAAGACCCATCCTGTGGCTATAGCCATTGCCCGGACCTTCTTCTTACCCAATATTTCTCCAAAGCTATCAATGCCTATCCTATAATAGTGGGGGAGCCGTCCATTTAGGCCCATTCTTTGGTGGTGGTGGGGCATCCAGGCAAAAAAAGACTGGCAACTGAGAACCACACACTTGTGATCTGCCACCCATGAGTCCCACCTTCTGGCAGGGTGCAAGACTCCATACTGGCCTGAGATGAAGCCTGCCAATTATGCCAAGTGTAATGCAGGGACTCAATTCCACAAAGATTATGTCTGGATCTGGACAGACCAAACAACATTTTCACAGCTTAGATTCAAACTCCCTTATTCTCACAGTGGTGGGTGAACACATACAGGAAATCTGCTATGCTATGGCAGCAGACAAAAATGGAAAGAGCATTTTACTCTGTTCTACCCTCAATTTCTTGCATATACATACATACAACAGTGACACTCAATCAAGAAGGGACACAACATAATTATGTCAGCTTTTGGGTGACTGACTAAAAAAAATGTACCAGTTCAAGTCTGTCAGTTGTCATGACAGCAACAGAGTCTGATCCATTTCCCTAACATTGATCAATACAGGATGGGCCTGGTGATACAGTGAGTTAAGCCACCACTTAGGATGCTCACATCTCATATTGGAATTTATGGTTCAAGTCTCAGCTATACTTTTAATCCAACTTCCAACTAATGAGTCTTGGAAGGCAGCAGATAATAGTTAAAGTACTTGCACCCCTGCCATGCTTACAGGAGATCTGGATGGAGAACCCAGATCCTCACTTTGGCCTGGCCTAGCCCTGGCTGTTGAAGGCATTGGGGAGTAATCCAGCACATAGAAAATGTGTGTGTGTGTGTGTGTGTGTTGTCTAGAAGAAGAGATCTTAAGCATAAAGGACTATGTTAAAAACTAAAGGGTGACACATACACCCACACACATATAATATAAACACTGCTCATAAGCAAGCTGGGGTGACTCTGAAATAACAGAAAAAAAAATGGATCTCCAGAAAAATAATGTTACCAGATGAATAGACAGGTATTTTACCATGATAAAAACATAACATCAGAAAGACACAGCGCTGATATATATCCATGTAATAAAGAGCTTTCATATATCAGAAGGAAGAACATTCAGAATTGAAAGCAATTTAAATTTCAGAAAAACAGTTGGGCATTTGGTCACTCTTTTAGAGATTTAAAGAATATTAGGGCAGAAAATTAGTAAAACATGATTGATCAAAGCTATACATTGATGTAATTGACAGATAGTATTGCCAACAGAATACATACTCTTCTCAAAGTGCATGGGGAACTCCAAAGACAAAGCCTATTGAATATATCCCAGTAACTCTAAAAGGATTGATGTCAAATAAAATTTGAATTCAATTAGAATATAAATGAATTGAAGACAAGCGTCTTAAAATACCAAAATTTTTGAAAATGTTAATGACATGTTTTTAAATAACACCCTGGGTTCAAAAACAGAACATTAGGGACCTAAGATGAGTTTCATACCTGATTCTGATTCTCTTGATTCATTTGGCTCTTCACACTTTTCCTTTCATTATTTCACTATTTCTTTCTACACCTGTCATTTGTTGCTGTGCTTGTTGTAATTGTGGGCATTCCTATCCTTATCTAAAATCAGATATATTGTTTACAGGAGGGACACAGTATTTGTACCTGGAAATGGGCAGAACTCTTTGCTTGCTAAGGTTTTTTTTTTTTTTTTTTTCCAGAGGGGAAGGGACACACACACATACACACACACACACACTCACAGAGGGAGAGAGAAAGAGAGAGATATCTTACATGCATCCGCTCAGTCTCCAGATGGTCACAATGGCCTGGGGTGGGCCAAGTCAAACCCAAGAGCCAGAGGCTTCATCTGGGTCTCCCACTTGGGTGGCAGGAGCTCAAGTACTTACACCATCTCCCTCTGCTTTTCCCAGGCCACTAGCAGGGTGCAGGATCAGAGGTGAAGCAGCAGGAGAATGAACCAGTGTCCATATGGAATGCCAGAATCTCAGGCAGCAACTTTACCTGCTATGCCACAATGCCGCCCAGCTTGCTGGGTCTTTAGTGTGGAGTGGATTGAGTCAGTAATAGATCAGGGTTTGGCTTTTGTGACAGATATGGAGGCTGTTAGAGAACCACAGGACTCAAAAAAAACCAAAATCACATTCATTTTTTTTAGAGGTAGTAGTGTAGTAGGGGAGAGGGATATTCTGTTTTCTTATAAGTTTATACAGCTTTTGCACCTGTGCCAGATAAACAAATATTTACATCACATATCTCCCTGGAGGCTCCCTTATTTCTTCATATTTGAGATAATTGGTTGCCTTATAAACAGCTTTTTATTTCTTAGGGAGAATCTTAGCTTTCTGTGTTGTTAGCAGAATCTCTATTGTTTTAATTTTCATTTCTGGTTGACTAACATAATTGAACATTTTTTCATGGGCCTTGTCTGATTTACATCTTTGGTAATGTGTTTACTCAAATATTTTGCTTTTTAATTGGTGATGGGTAAGAGCTGTTTGCACGTTCTGTATACATTTCCTTTGTCAAATATACATTGTGCAAATTTTCTCCCATTCTGTATCTTACCTTTCGTTTTTACTAAATTATGTCTTGAGACATGATTGTTTTGTATTTACTCTTCTTGATATTCATTTATTACCTAGTAGCTGTGAATTTCTGTGTTCATTAAATTAAAAAAATGTTGACAAATATTTCTTCAAATATTTTCCACTGTACCATCTATATATTTTCCTTTATAAATTATTCAAATACTTGCCCATTCTTGAATTTCTGCACATTTGTATGGATATATGGATGGGTTAAGTCATAATTCATGTATCCTTTGTGCATCAGATTTGCTTTTTTTCTCTTAAGATTTTTATTTAATAATCCCTATCAGGTTACTCAGAAATAAAATATTGGACTCATTACTGTAATTTACTCAGATTCCAGGACTGAACTAACTTTGTTAGTCATTTCTATTTTTCCTCAGTTTCTGAAAATTTCTTGGTTTCTGTTCCTGAGATTTTGTCTTTGACTTCTGTTTTCCTAATCACTATATTATAGGAAATGCTCATTTTCCTGGACAATTTTGGAAGGGAGGAAAAAGAAGTAGTATTTCAACTCCTAATATTGGTCTCATGAACAAGTCCTGCTTTTACAATTATAATATGAAGTTAGAGAGTTTGTTGTTGTTACTGCTGTTGCTTTGACTGCTATTAGAAAGTCTGTTAAACCACTTTTCCTAATAATTCATTAGAGACAGATACCCTGCAATTCAGCTTTACACTGAACTATTTAATGAAATATAGATTTTTGGTACTTTTTTTTTTTTTTTTTTTTTGACAGGCAGAGTGGACAGTGAGAGAGAGACAGAGAGAAAGGTCTTCCTTTTGCCGTTGGTTCACCCTCCAATGGCCGCCGCGGTAGCGCGCTGCGGCCGGCACACCACGCTGTTCCGATGGCAGGAGCCAGGTGCTTATCCTGGTCTCCCATGGGGTGCAGAGCCCAAACACTTGGGCCATCCTCCACTGCACTCCCTGGCCACAGCAGAGAGCTGGCCTGGAAGAGGGACAACCGGGACAGGATCGGTGCCCCGACCGGGACTAGAACCCGGTGTGCCAGCGCCGCAAGGCGGAGGATTAGCCTGTTGAGCCACGGCGCCGGCCAGATTTTTGGTACTTTTTAAGCTTAGTATTATTTGAGTATTTCCAGGGAATGTATGTCACTTTTGCAATTCAAGAACTGAAATAAATATGAAGCACATTTCACATAATGAGGGGAAAAAGTAATTCATTTAACAATTGACTCTCAAAATCTGAACAAAAATTGATTCAAAGTTACAAATAAGCAGTTACATATGAAAAATATTATTGGAGTTGGTGAATTCAAGAGACTTCCATAGCCATGGCAGCTCATGACAAGAGTCTCGAGTGATTACTGACATCATAAATAAGAGTGTCACTTGTTAAATCAACAACGGGAGTCACTGTGCACTTACTCCCCATGTAGGATCTCTGTCCTTAATGTGTTGTAATATGTGAATTAATGGTAAAACTATTACTCAAACAGAACTCTATACTTGGTGTGTCTATGTGGGTACAAACTGTTGAAATCTTTACTTAGTAAATACTAAGTAGATCTTCTATATATAAAGATAATTGAAAATAAATCTTGATGAGGAATGGGATGGGAGGGGGAGTGGGAGATGGGATGGTTGTGGGTGGGAGAGAGGTTTTGGGGGGGGAAAAGCCACTATAATCCAAAAGTTATACCTTGGAAATATATATTTATTAAGTAAAAGTTAAAGAACAAACCTTACAAAAATTGGGGAGGGAAGTAAAAAGGAGACCCCTAATATATATTCATATTCATATGTGAATGCATGTAAATATATATGTATATATTTGTGCTTATATTAATAGATAATAAAAATTCTCTTTCCTATTGCATATAAAAGAAAGATATTATTACTTAAATTTTAATCAAGTAAATGTGTACTAGAATTATATATTAAAATTCACATCTTTGATTACTAAAATAAAAATAATATCATCTAGTGTTTTCAAAGTAATAAGCATAAATCACCATACACTATTTGAAAAGTTATTTTGTATATATAATGAGTACACACACGTGTTAGGGGCACAAAATATGTATATAAATTTAAAGTATCCAAAAGTTAATTAGAATAATAAAGATATGTGGGGGAGGCTGAATCTGGAGAGGCCTAGAAGAACTTTCTAGGCCTGCCTCAAGTTTGAGGACCTGTCTGCCTCCCTTGTGGTAAACA
This sequence comes from Lepus europaeus, assembly GCF_033115175.1. Lineage (NCBI taxonomy): Eukaryota > Metazoa > Chordata > Mammalia > Lagomorpha > Leporidae > Lepus > Lepus europaeus. The sequence continues at coordinate 101,550,747 of NC_084829.1, forward strand.
ACCCAGCCCTAGAGTGCTGTTACTTAGCAACCGCTGAGGTGATATGATAGGATTGGCTAAAACTCTTTTGCATCACATCACCCCACCCTTTACCTGCATCTGCTCTGTACCTCAGCTCTATAAACACCTCCCTTTTACAATAAAGTGAGATCCTTCTTCGACTGGGCTCCCCACCACGTCTGATTGTCTCCCGGGATTCAGGAGGGCTGGGTGGCGGGTGGCGCACTTCCCCTCCTCAGCCAAGGCAAGCTGCAGGCAGCCTGCCTAATTCTCTGGCGGTGATGAGGAAGAGTTACCGCAAAGATGTGTATGTAAAGATATCTATAAGACTGAAAATATTTTATAATCATGCTACAATGCCACTTAAAATAACATACCAGTAGGAAACTACCCATATACATAAATGTAAATCATAAAAACTATTAATATGCAATATGAAACACTAAAATTAACTTTAGATACCTTTTATGTAAAAATTATTATATAGATAAATGAAGAATCAAGACACATATGAGATTTTGTTTATATATATATATATATATGTAAATATAGTAAGACTAGCTTTTTAACCTACTTATTAAGATATCTGTATCCCACATTGGAGTACTTAGGTTACATTGCTTGCTCCAGCTCCTTACTTCAGCTTCTTGCTCATGTATCTTGGGAGGCAGTGATGATAACTTAAGTAATCGAGTTTTGGCTCTAATCCCACCCCAAACCCACTCACTTGGGGGGTAAGCTAGCAATAGGAGAGAACTATCTAATAAAAACATAATTTTAAAATAAAATAAATAATGATAAACTTCTAAATAATGAAACTGGGCTTACCTAAAGGTTATTAGAATGAAAATGCAATAGAAGGAATTTTAATTTTTATGCATTTGTGTTCTATGTGTGTGTATTTGTATTTTCTGAATTTTCAAAAATGCTGCATTAAACATACTGTCTTTTATAAGTAAAAAAAATTGGTTGTTTGATTATGTTTTAAATATGGAAAGACAGAATAACAGAAGAGTAATTATTGAGTGCAGAATGTGCACATAGCCAGAGGAGAAAATAGAGCTCCAATTGCTAAGCAAGTGTGAGTATATTGAAAAAGTATTAGCATTAAAAAGAACTGAGGAGGGCAGGCCCTGTTGCACAGTGGATTAAAGTCCCAGTCTGCAGTGCCAGAATCCCATATGGGCGCTGATTGAGCCCCGGCTGCTCCACTTCCAATCCAGCTCTCTGCTATGGCCTGGAGAAGCAATAGATGATGGCTCATGTTCTTAGGCCTCTGCACCCATGTGAGAGACCTGGAAGAAGCTCCTGGCTCCTCGTTTCAGATCCACTCAGCTCTGGCCGTTGCGATCACTTGGGGAATGTACCAACAAATAGAAGACCTTTCTTTCTCTCTCTGGCTCTGCCTCTCCTGTAACTTTGTCTCTCAAATAAATAAAATAAATATTTAAAAAAAAAAACATAAAAACCTGAAAAACCAGAAAGACACAGAAGCAGAAAGTTTCAAATAGAAAGTAGAAAAGTTAAGGAAAAAAGGGCAACTAAACACTTACATTGATGCTTTTTTTAAAAAATTTATTTATTTGTTTATTTATTTGAAAGTTACAGAGAAAGAGAGGCAGAGAGAGAGAGAGAGAGAGAGAAAGAGAGAGAGGTCTTGCAAAGGACAGAGCTGAGCTGATCCAAAGCCTGGAGCCAGGAGCTTCTTCTGGGTCTCCCATGCTGGTGCAGGGGCCCAAGGACTCGGGACATCTTCTACTGCTCTCCCAGAGCATAGCAGAGAGCTGGATCAGAAGTGGAGCAGCTGGGACTTGAACCGGCACCCATATGGGATGGCGGCAGTGCAGTCGGCAGCTTTACCCACCAAGCTACAGCACCACCCTGGGAGACCTAGATTTGAGAGGAATACATAAATGACAGCTCTGTAATATCGAAGGAAGTCAATTTCCTTCCCTTTGACAGGACCGCCTGGGGCTCCTGAGTGCAGAGGGTCTGGTTGGTAGGAATTTGTAGGAGAATCCCTAGGCCCTTGCAGTCCTGTTGGATCATCTGAGGAGGGGTGCCCAACCCCAGAGTCCTTGGTCTCTGGGCACAGTCATCCCACCAATGATCCCCATTGTAATTAGTGCAGGACCATAGGATGTAGGCATTGCCAAGGACTTGGGCCATATTTTACTGTTTTCCCAGGTGCATTCACAGGGAGCTGGATCAGAGGTGCAACAGAGTGGTTTCCAACAGGTTCCCATATGGGATGCCAGCACTGCAGGCAGTGGCTTTACCTGCCAAGTCACAGCGCTGGTCCCTCTATTGATTATAACATTAGTCATGAAATGACTTATTGGCTAATTTTGTAATTTGCGCTGATCAAATAATTTTTCCAATTCATCCAAGTTGTGATATAATGTACATAAAGTTACACACTACTATTTCTTCCTTTTGAAAATATGTGTAGGATTTGAAAGTACATCTCCATTTTTCTTCCCAATTCTAATCATTTGTTTTTGTTTTCTGTCATTCTCAATCAAGCTCCAGATACACCAACCTAATTAGCCTCTCCCAATAACCATGCTTTGTGTAGTCATTTTTTTTCACTTTGGACTGTATCCAATGACATTATCTTTAATAGAATAAGATAAGCACCATGGAATATCACTTCAGAAAATATGATTCGTGACTGTAGCTTCTTTCTTGTTACAATATGTGCATGATCTTCTCCCCCTCCTCCCAATCCCCTCACACAGTCTCTGTCTCTGTCTCTATGTGCATCGTTCTATCAATATGTTTCTCCTTCCACATTTCTTCTTCCTCCATCTCACTTTGTCAGCCTTTGAGAACCAAATGCTCTCAGTCTAACAATCTACAAGCTACTGAGTACTGTCAACAGACACATGGATGTATATACAACAGACACATGGATGTATATACAACAGACACATGGATGACATGAATGACTGCAAATATTTATTATCTGAAGCTACTAAATTTTGGGGGCATTGCTAATGTAAAAAGGAGTGACTAATATAAATACCTGAGGGATGTACAATGGAAATTAACTGCAGGATTCCCTTCAGAGACAGGACTGTAAAGAGCATCATTCCACCATTTACAATGAGGACAACACTGTATGTATTACAAACCATTTCTATTGAAGCTATCAAAATGCTGAGATCCTGAACAAACATTTAATAAGAAATCTGGATACAGACAGGTGCTTACTGGGAAAAACAAGATTGAGCATTTCCTTTCCTGAGACAAATGTTAATATATCTCACCAAGGACAATAAGATTCAGCTAATTATTAACAAAATCTCAAAAGCCACGTCTATAATTTTAAGAGAATTTGAAGCCCCTATAGGGGAAGATATTTGATATCATGTCATCTTACAAATCTTTTGATCTAGAGACTTTGCCAGGCACTCACAGGTAATACAGGTAAGAATCTGGAGATAGCTTTCTTATGATCCTGGTTGTGGGAGAACAGCATTTACATTAGAAACTCCACCAAGAACATTTTCCCCTTGTGTCTGGTATTAAATGCATGCTTTGCATGCTTACTCTGTATAGAAGGAAGACAGCTAAAACCGTAGCCTGAGAATACAGGTGGAAATAATTGTGGAATAATACTATGCCCCAACATACACACACTGAGAATCCATCCAGACTCACCTTGCTGGAATCTTCCAGCAGGAATGATAGGTATGAAAACTGCAGCCAGAAGACTGATGAAAGCCTGCTGGAGGTGGAGAAGGCATATAGGAAACATGTCTTGATGCTAGAACAGAAATAAGAGCTAGGACCAGCATTTTATCTGGATGATATTAGAAAGCCTTTGAACTATGCAATCTCAGGGCATATATATTCACAAACTCTGATTAAGATTGAAACAAAATCAGATAACTAAAACTGAATGTCAAAGAACGTGCCCATCTTCTGCTCAGCATCATGCTAACAAGGATAAAATCAAGAATCACAGCAGAATACAATGAGATAGCTACTTTCTGTGGGACAGTAAAATGAAAAGTACAAAGCAAAGATGGGAGCAGATATTAAGAAAAATCCTCAGGAAAGTTAGGTCTTACCATAAATAAAGCCATCAATGAAAAGTTAAAGTCTCTGGTGTGTTGAAGTTAATCATAGCAATGTCAAATTCAACTCAACTCTTAACCAGAGCAACACAAACCCGCACAGTAAAAGTCCACAAAAAGAAAGGTGCACTCATCTAAAACCTAAAAATTATTTATAATAATTTTTGCTGTCCTATACACAGGCCCTGTTTAATAATAATAATGATAATGATAATTTTATTTTTTTAACCTAGAAAATGTTTATTTAAGGTATACAAACTCCATGCATTTCATAAATAAAACTCTAGGAACAAAGTGATTCTCACAAAAAACCACTCTCCCACCCTTCTTCCTCTTCCCTTTGCAATTCCTATTCTTATTTTTAACTAAGATCTATTTCAATTAACTTTTTACACATAATGTTGACCCTATACAAAGCAAACAGTTCAACAGCAACAACAAAAAACTTCCTCAACAGTCAAGACAAGGGCTGTTCAAAGTCATTGCATCTCAAGGTGTCAATTTCACTTCTATAGATTATCTTTTAAGTACTCTATTAATTACCACAGATCAGGGAGAACATACAGTGTTTGTCCTTTTGGGACTGGCTTATTTCATTATGTTGCAAATGACAGGATTCCATGATCTACATATTCTATAATTCTTTATGTCACTCTTCAGTTGACAGACATGTGGGTTGATTCCATATTTAGCTATTGTTAAATGAGCTGCAATTAACATGGGGTACAGATAACTCTTTCATATGCTTATTTTATTTCCCTGGGGTAAATTACCAGGAATGGGATCCTGGGTCGTATGCTAGGTCTATATTCAGATTCCTGTGGCATCTCCATACTGTCTTCCACAGTAGTTGTAGCAGTTTACATTCCCATCAACAGTAGATTAGGGTACCTTTTTCCCCACATACTTGTCAGCATTTGTTGTTTGTTGATTTCTCAATAAAAGTCATTCTAGTGGGGCTGAGGTGAAACTTCATTGTGGTTTTGAATTGCATTGCTCAGATGGTTAGTGATTCTGAGCATCTTTTCTTGTGTCTTTGGCTTTCCTCTCTTGAAAAATGCCTGCTTAAGTCCTTTGTCCATTTCTTAACTTGGATGTTTGTTTTGTTGTTTTTGAGTTTCTTGAGTTCTTTACATATTCTGGATATTAATCCTTTACCTATTTCATGGCACTGAAGCAAACCTTTCGTGGACTTTTCTTAGCTTGGAGGGTTTTTATTACTGATTCAGTTTCCGTCTTGGTTATTGGTCTGTTTAGATATTCTGTGTCTTCATGGCTCATTGTAGGTAGGTTGTATGCATCCAGGAATCTATTCATTTATTCTAGGCTCCTGATTTGTTGGCGTACAGTTCTTTGTAGTAATTCCTGATATCTGTAATTTGCAATCGCAGTCTCCTTCAATTGGCCATGCAGCATTGTTATTCTGTTTGTGTTAGCCTCTCTTCTCAAAAATTTGAAAAGAAATATCTGAGGATAACTTTCGCCATTTGATTTGTTTTCTTGGTACATAGAGTCCTGCACTGTCTCATCTTTGATATCTATAGTTTTGTGTGGTTTTGTACGTAATCTCAGAGGGTATGTCCAGCACCAGTTATAACTAGAAGCAAAAATTTCTCCATCAAATTGTTAATTATTATATTAATAGTTAATCTTTAAATTCAATTTTTAAAAATTCCATTACCTTCTGTTTCTTGGTCTCTATACACACCTTCAAAGTTTACTTGCATTTTCAGCTATGTTGATGCATACAAATTTATAATTGTTGGAAATAATACATTTTGTGAAGTGACACATAGCATCTATCATTTATGCTTTTTTCACTTTTCTGATGCTCTTATATCTTTATAGAATTAGTGATTTCTGACCGTCAGTTATGCATTACACTTGGAACCTGATTTCTAGGAATTATTGAGGTCTAAAGTGGAATGCGCAATTTCTAGAGATTTGTGTTTGAGCTCAAAGAGACATAGGAGAACTATGGTCTCCAGGACCACTCTAAATTAAAAGCAAAGATTGAGTTTTTATTGACCAACAGCTAATGTGAATTATGCGTACACATCTGTGGGAGGGTCATCTCAGAGTTACAATTCCATTGGGGAAATTTTTAACTCCTGCATAAATCAGCAACAAGGCAATTTCTTTGTTTAACCTTCCATGTACAGAGGGAAGGTCAGTTTCATTTCTGTATCATCTCACAATTTAACTGCATTTACTTTGTCCTCTTTCCTCCACAGACCTTGAGGTCACATAAATAGTTGAATAAGCTCCCTAGTTTTTGCAATCGTCTTCAGAGTTAAAGGTTTCACCTCTCGTTCCCTCTGAAGACCCATGCCTTCATTGACATTTTTTGCCTGAGAGTAGATCACAAATTTGTTTTTTAAAGACATTCCGGATGTATTAAAACATATGTTACACACCCTTCTTGGATTTTTGCCTGAGAAGGGTTCCTCCAATATCCTAGTCAATAAAAATATAATCATATAATTTTTGTATCACTCTTTAAAGATATATTCAGAAAGTACAGCCTATCACATACTTGCTTCATCCCTCCATTCATCCTACACAAAAACAAACTCAAAATATATTAATAAAATATATGAAAGCTGTAAACATAGTACATAGAAGTATGAAACTACTAGGAAAAAAACTTAGAGTAAACACTTCAGGACAGTGTCATAGGCAACTATTTTTGTGTAAGACACAAAAAGCACAGACAACAATGCAAACATAGATAAATGGCTTATATCACATTAAAAATCTTCTGCACAGCAAAAATAACAGTCAATAAGATTAAGACAACTGATACAGTGGGAAAAATACTGGCAAAATTTAATATTCAGAATATATAAAGAACACAAAAATCTCAACACTGACAACAAATAATTCAATCCAGTTAAGAAATGGTAAATACTTAGCTGGCAGGGGAGATACCATGATCATGCAGGTGGTTTTCCCAGGGCAAGGCTCTTCCATTGCATTGCAGAAGTGCTGACCCTTGTGATTTTCCCAAATGTGGGAAAATCGACTGCATAATTTGTGGTAGTGGGGGACTGTGTTTGCTCTCTCCCCTATTAAAAAAAGAAGAAGAAAAGAAATGGTCAAAGTATCAGAATAGACTTTTCTCTGAAAAAAAAAATTGGCAACACATATGTGAAAAAATGTTCAATGTTATTAGTCATCAGGGAAATTCATTTCAAACTCACAGCAGGTGTCATCTCAATCCAGTTAGTATAACTATGATAAAAAGGCAAGAAATAACACATGCCAGTTTGGATGTGGAGAAAAAGACACTCACATAATTTCAGTGGGAATGCAAATTATGAATGTTATGGAGAACAATATGGTGCTTCCTCAAAAACTTTTTTTTTAAAGTTTGACCACATGACTCAGCTATCACTCTTGTGCATATATATCTGAAAGAAATGAAATCTGCATTTGAAAGACACTTGTACCCCCTTGTTCATTGTAGCACTCTTCACAATAGCCAAGATTTTGAATTAAAACAGACATCCATCAATAGGTTAATGGATAAAAAGTGTTATTTATGCAAAATGGAGTCAGTAATAAAAATAAAATCCTGATGTTTGCAGCAAAACAATGGAACTGGAGATGATTACTTTAAATGAAATAAGCTAGACACAAATCAAAAATTATCATACAGTCTTCCTTGAATATAGAAGTTTAAAAATGAAGCCAATCTGAACTTGATGCAGGTCGGCAATGGTTGGGGGAGGATGAATGGATGGAGGATATTGGTACCAAAACACTCAGATAAAAGAAAGATTTTGGCCTCCATAGCACAGAGTGACAATTCTACTTCAGGCAAAAATGTCAATGAAGGCACTGATTGCCATCAAGGAGAAGAGCTCAGCTGAGTGGAATTACTTATCTTCTGCATTAAAAACAAAAAAAGAGGGAGAGAGGATTTACCACACCAAACCTGGGTATGTCACATTTGGCACACCCGTAATCCTGAAGAACTGAACAGAGCCCTCTGGCCACACCCACGAGAAGCCTCTAGAGATTCACCAAAAGCAGACAGTCCATTTAATCTAGAGCCATAGTATAACAAGAAATACCACCAGAGTGAAAAATAATAATAATAATAATAATAAGAAGAAGAAGAAGAAGAAGAAGCAGCAGAAGAAGAAGGAACCAAGGTATATCTCCACAATGTCAAACAGTAAACTCAGTAACTGAGAAAAACAAGAACAAGGAAGAAATCATGATGCTCCCAAATGAACATGGCACTCCAACACAAGATTATGAAGATGATGAGATAGAAGAAATGCAAGATACAGAATTAAAAAAAAATTATGATAAGAACCTTTAGAAGTTATCAAAAGCAAATGCATGAACTATAGAAATCCATACTGGATAGGATAGAAAATCTCTCTCATGAAAGTGAAATCTTAAGGAGGAATCAAAATGAAATGCAGAAACTAGTAGAACAGGAAAGTGTGATAGTGATGAGAAATCAGAATGAAATGAAGAATTCAATAGAAAAAATGAAAAACATATATGAGAGCCTTAAAAACAGAATCAGTGAGGTAGAAGAGAAAATATCAGATTTAGAAGACAGAGCACAGGAAAGCACACAGTCAAACCAAAGAAAAGAAGAGGAAATTAGAAATCTAAAAAATATTGTGGGAATCTACAGGGTACTATTAAAAAAACCAACATTTGGGTTCTAGGAGTTCCTGAAGGCATAGAGAGGGAGAAAGGTTTAGAAGGCCTTTTTAGTGAAATACTAGCAGAGAACTTCCTGGGTTTGGAGAAGGAAAGAAACATCCAAGTACAGGAAGCACATAGAACCCCCAATAAACATGACCAAAAGAGATCCTTACCATGACACGTTGTAATCAAACTCACCACAGTGAACCATCAAGAAAAGATTCTTAAATGGGCAAGAGAGAAATGTCAGATTACTTTCAGAAGATCTCCAAATAGACTCACAGCAGACTTCTCATTAGAAACCCTACAGGCTAGGAGGGAATGGCGAGAGATAGCCCAGGTACTAAGAGAAAAAAATGCCATCCCAGAATATTATATCCTGCAAAGCTATCATTTCTGAATGTAGGTCAAATAAAGATCTTTCATAGCAAACAGATATTGAAGGAATTTGTCAACACTCGTCCAGCCCTGAAAAGATGCTTAAAAATGTGTTACACACAGAAACACAGCCATCAATATGAAAGACGGTAAAGGAAGAAAATCTCACAGTAAAAGATCACAGGAAATTCAAAGCATATATTAGAAATAACTTTGGAAAAATAGCAGGGCAGAGTCATTACATATCAATAGTCACATTGAATGTTAACGGTGTCAACTCTCCAGTTAAAATATACAGACTGGCTGAATGGATTAAAAAACAAAACCCATTTATTTGCTGCTTCCAAGAAACACATCTTTCCAACAAAGATGCATGAATACTGAAAGTGAAAGGTTGGAAAAAGATATTCCATGTCAACAGAAACAAAAAAAGAGCTGGCATAGAGATCTTAATATCAGACAAAATAAACATTAACACAAAAACTGTTAAGAGAGACAAAGAGGGGCATTATATAATGATTAAGGGAGTAATTCAACAGGAAGATGTAACTATTATAAACGTATATGAACTTAATTACAGGGCACCGGTTTATTTTAAATATGGGTTAAGGAACTTAAAGGGAGACTTAGACTCCAATACAACAGTATTGGGGGACTTTAATATTCCACTTTTAGCAATAGACAGATCAACCAGACTGAAGATCAACAAGGAAACAGCAGATTTAATCAACAATATAGACCAAATGGATCTAACAGATATTTACAAAACTTTTCATCCTACAATTACAGAATACACATTCTTCTGAGCAGTACATGGAACCTACTCTAGGATTGACCACATACTAGGACATAAATCAAGTCTTAGCAAATTCAGAAGAATTTGATCTGCAGCAACCAGACCCAAAACTAGTAGGAGAAGAGAAATAATTAAAATCAGAGAAGAAATCAATAAAATTAAACGCAAAAAACATTACAAATGATCAGCAAAACAAAGAGCTGGCTTTTTTGAAAAAAATAAACAAAATCGACACCCCACTGGCCCAGTTAACTAAAAAAAAAAAAAAAAGATAAAACACTCAATTCAATAATAATCAGAGATGAAAAAGTAAATGTAACAATAGACACCACAGAAATAAAAAGAATCATCAGAAATTACTACAAAGAGTTGTATGCCAGCAAACAGGGAAATCTATCAGAAATGGATAGATACAACCTACCTAAATTGAACCATGAAGACATAGAAAACCTAAACAGATCCATAACTGAGACAGAAATTGAATCAGTAATAAAGGCCCTCCCAACAAAGAAAAGCCCAGGACCAGATGGATTCACTGCTGTATTCTTCTAGACGTTTAAAGAACTAACTCCAGTTCTTTTCAAACTATTCAGAACAAAAAAAAGAGAGAATCCTCCCAAATTCTTTCTATGAAGCCAGCATGACCTTCATTCCTAAAACTGAAAAAGATGCAGCAGACAAAGAGAATTACAGACCAATTTCTCTGATGAACATAGATGCAAAAATCCTCAATAAGATTCTGGCCAATAGAATAAAATAACAGATCAGAAATATCATCCACTCAGAACAGTATGATTTAGACCTACTATGCAGGGATGGTTCAATGTTTTCAAATCAATCAATGTGATACACCACATTAACAAACTGCAGAAGAAAAACCATATGATTATCTCAATAGACGCAGAGAAAGCATTCAATAAAATACAACACCCTTTCATGATGAAAACTCTAAGCAAATTGAGTATAGAAGGAAAATCCACTGCTAGCATTCTATTGAATGGGGAAAAGATGGAAGCATTTCCACTGAGATTTGGTACCAGACAGGAATGCCCACTCTCACCATTGCTATTCAATATAGTACTAGATGTTTTAGCCAGAGACATTAGGCAAGAAAAAGAAATTAAAATGATACAATTTGGGAAGGGAGAAGTAAATATCCCTCTTTGTAGATGATATGATTCTTTATTTAGGGGACCCAAAGAACTCTTCTAAGAGACTATTGGAACTCATAGAAGAGTTTGGCAAAGTAGCAGGATATAAAATCAATGCACAAAAATCAACAGCCTTTGTATACACAGGCAATGCCAGAGCTGAGAAAAAACTTCTAAGATCCATCCCATTCACAATAGCCACAAAAACAATCAAATACCTTGGAATAAACTTAACCAAGGATGTTAAAGATCTCTACGATGAGAATTAGAAAATCTTAAAGAAAGAAATAGAAGAGGATACCAAACAATGGAAAAATCTTCCATGCTCATGCATTGGAAAATCAATATCATCAAAATGTCCATTCTCCCAAAAGCAATTTATAGATTCAATACAATACCAATCAAAACACCAAAGACATTCTTCTTAGATCTGGAAAAAATGATGTTGAAATTCATATGGAGACACAGGAGACCTCGAATAGATAAAGCAATCTTGTACAACAAAAACAAAGCCAGAGGCATCACAATACCAGATTTCAGGATATACTACAGGGCAGTTGTTATCAAAACAACATAGTACTGCTACAGAAACAGATGGATGGACCAATGGAACAGAATAGAAACACCAGAAATCAATCCAAACATCTACAGCCAACTTATATTTGATCAAGGATCCAAAACTAATCTCTGGAGTAAGGACAGTCTATTCAATAAATGGTGCTGGGAAAATTGGATTTCCATATGCAGAAGCATGAAGCAAGACCCCTACCTTTCACCTTACACAAAACTCCACTTAACATGAATTAAAGATTTCAATTTATGACCAGACACCATCAAATTATTAGAGAACATTGGAGAAACCCTGCAAGATATAGGCACAGGTAAAGACTTCTTGGAAAAGACCCCAGAGGCACAGACAGTAAAAGCCATAATTAACAATTGGGATTGCATCAAATTGAGAAGTTTCTGTACTGCAAAAGAAACAGTCAGGAAGTGAAGAGGTAACCAACAGAGTGGGAAAAATTATTTACAAACTATGCAACCGATAAATGATTAATACCCAGAATCTACAAAGAGATCAAGAATCTCCAAAACAACAGAACAAACAACCCACTTAAGAGATGGGCCAGGCTCAACAGGCTAATCCTCCGCCTTGTCGGTGCCGGCACACCGGGTTCTAGTCCCGGTTGGGGCTCTGGATTCTGTCCTGGTTGCCCCTCTTCCAGGCCAGCTCTCTGCTGTGGCCTGGGAGTGCAGTGGAGGATGGCCCAAGTGCTTGGGCCCTGCACACCATGGGAGACCAGGAGAAGCACCTGGCTCCTGCCATCGGATCAGCGCGGTGCGCCGGCCACAGCGCACTGGCCGCGGCGGCCATTGGAGGGTGAATCAACGGCAAAGGAAGACCCTTCTCTCTGTCTCTCTCTCTCTTACTATCCACTCTGCCTGTCAAAAAAAAAAAAAAAAAAAAAGAGATGGGCCAAGGCCCTCAATAGACATTTTTTCAAAAGAGGAAATCCAAATGGCCAGCATACAAATGAAAAAATGTTCAGGATCACTAGCAATCAGGGAAATGAAAATCAAAACCACAATGAGGTTTCATGTCACCCTGGTTAGAATGGCTTACATAGAGAAATCTCCCAGGCCGGCAGCGTGGCTTAACAGGTTAATCCTCCGCCTTGCGGTGCCGGCTCACCGGGTTCTAGTCCCGGTTGGGGCACCGGATTCTATCCCGATTGCCCCTTTTCCATGCCAGCTCTCTGCTATGGCCTGGGAAGGCAGTGGAAGATGGCCCAAGTCCTTGGGCCCTGCACCCGCATGGGAGACCAGGCGAAGCACCTGGCTCCTGGCTTCAGATCAGGATGTGATGCGCCGGCCGCAGCGGCCATTGGAGGGTGAACCAATGGCAAAAAGAAGACCTTTCTCTCTGTCTCTCTCTCTCACTATCCACTCTGCCTGTCAAAAAAAAAAAAAAAAAAGAAAGAAAAAAAAAAGAAATCTCCCAACAACAGATGCTGGCAAGGATGTGGGGAAAAGGGACACTAACCCACTGTTGATGGGATGCAATCTGGTAAAGCCACTATGGAAGTCAATTTGAAGATTCCTCAGAAACCTGAATATAACCCAGTCATACAACCCAGTCATCCCACTCCTTGGAAATTACTCAAAGGAAATTAAATTGCCAAATCAAAGAGCTGTCTGCACCACAATGTTTATTGCAGCTCAAATCACAATAGCTAAGACATGGAATCAACCTAAATGCCCATCAACAGAAGACTGGATAAAGAAATTATGGGATATGTACTCTACAGAATACTATACAGCAATGAAAAATGAATTCCGGTCATTTGCAACAAAATGGAGGAATCTGGAATATATCATGCTGAGTGAAATAAGCCAGTCCCAAAGCGATAAATATTATATGTTCTCCCTGATCTGTGACAACTAAATGAGCACCTAAAAGGAAACCTTTTGAAGTGAAATGGACACTATGAGAAACAGTGACTTGATCAGCCCTTGTCCTGACTGTCAAGGAACAACTTACTACTTTATTCCTTTTAGTATTTTTTGTTAATACCATTGGTTGAACTCTTTAATTAACACACTATTAATGTTATTTATTAAGTTTCAGTGATCCCTGTTAAATATAAGAGTGGGAATAAGAGAAGGAGGAGATGTACAGTTTGGCACATGCTCAATCAGACTTGCCCCAAATGGTAGAGTTAGAAATGTGCCAGGGGATTCCAATTCAATCCCTTCAAGGTGGCATGTACCAATGCCATCTTACTAGTCAAAGGGATCAGTTTAAGTTCACAATTGATCACAATGATAGGATTAAGAGTCAAAGGGAGCCCATAAACAAGACTTATGTCTGCTAACACTAACTGAGAGAATTAAAAAGGAGAGAACAATCCAACATGGGAAGCAGGATACACATACTCATAGAATGGCAGATGTCCTAAACAGCACTCTGGCCTCAGAATCAGCCCTTAAGGCATTCAGATCCGGCTGAAAAGAGCATGAGAGTATTTCAGGCATGGAAAGCCAAGACACTGTGGAAAAAAAATGACCTAAATTTAAGTTTTCTGTGAGTGAGATCCCAGTAGAAAGAATGGGCCATCAAAGAAGGAAGTACCTTTCTCTAAAAGGAGGAGTGAACTTCCACTTTGACTATGGCCTTCTCTAAATAAGATCAGAGCTGGTGAACTCAAGAGGGTTCTGTAGTCTTGGCAGCTCATGACAAGAACCTCGGGTGATTACTGACATCATAAATAAGAGTGTCAATTGTTAAATCAACAAAAAGGAGTCACTGTGCACTTACTCCCCATGTAGGATCTCTGTCCTTAATGTGCTGTACAATGTGAATTAATGGGTTACGAGTTAACTAGTACTCAAACAGTACTTTACACTTTGTGTTTCTGTGTGGGTGCAAACTGTTGAAATCTTTAGGTAGTATATACTAAATTCTGTATATAAAGATAATTGAAAATGAGTCTTGATCTGAATGGGATGGGAGAGGGAGTGGGAGATGGGATGGTTGCGGGTGGGAGGGTGGTTATGGGGGGAAAAAGCCACTATAATCAAAAAAATATACTTTGGAAATTTATATTTACTATATAAAAGTTTTAAAAAAGAATAACGTATTATATATTATAGAAAAACTGAAAGATTCCATCCATAAAAAAAATAAGTAAATGGAAAGGCTAGTTGCCTTGTTTGATTCTTTACAGTGTACATATATGCTGACTATTGTACTGTATCCATTAAATGTTTATGTTTTGAGTACAATAAAATGCTTAAAATAGAATATTTTTCAAATCAATTCCAAAACAATGAAATCAAAATTCAAGATTCACCAAATAATTGAGAACCTACATACTTCAGTATGAACTCTCAAGTTAATTATATTACAAAAGATCTTAAGATTTGTTAAAGAAAATAAATGAAAAGGAGAAAGAATTGACTACATGCATTTATAACCTCAATCAAAAGTAACAATAATTGGTCAGCTAACCTAAAAAGAGGAAGATTACCCCATTGTTTCCAGCACTGTGGTGTAGCAGGTAAAGCTGCTGCCTGCAGTGCCAGCATTCCACATATGTGCCAGTTTGAGTCTCTGCTGCTCCACTTCCAATCCAGCTAGCTCTCTGCTGTGGCCCGGGAGGGCAGTGGAGGAGGATGGCCCAAGTGCTTGGGTCCCTGCACCCGCATGGGAGACTAGGAGGAAGTACCCGTCTCCTGGCTTTGGGTCAGCGGTGCTCCGGCCATAGCAGCCATTAGGGGAGTGAACCAACAGAAGGAAGACCTTTCTCTCTGTCTCTCTCTCACTGTCTATAACTCTCTCTGTGTGTCTCTCTCTCACTGTCTAATTTTCCTGGCCAAAAGAAAAAAAAGCAAATGAAAAGAGCAACTGATAAAAATACAATTGTCATCAGAGTTTAGATACCACTACAGAACTGTGGCAGGTTAAGTAATTCTTATAGTGGGAGTATACAGAGCAATGTAATAAATAATGCTAGAATAATTTCAAATATTTTATTTTCCACAAGAGTTTCTGGAAGAGAGCATGTTTTGTAGCTGACAGAAGGAACATGGAAAAGCAGCCCAGAGGTGAGGCTTCCAGCATGAGTACCTGTAGTTTGGGTCTATTCCATAACTTTTGTACACACCAAGGATGGTAAATTGCTTCATCTCACAAAATTATGCTGTGGTAAATATAGTGTATGGTGCCACTTAAGTCACAAGTGCTTCTTCTTCAGAAGTGACTCTGAAAATGGAAAGCCCACCAGTGGCTCCAACACTGCTGCATGACTTGCTACCTAACAATAGTTACTTTTCCCTGAGAGTCAAACTTAAATAACATCATACATCAAATCCCATTGTAAGAAATGTGAATCCAGATGTACAGGCTGCTATATGTCCCTAGGCTTTAATGTTTAGTGAAGTAACTCAATATTCTCTTTGCTGATCAGTCTAGATAGTGTTGCAGAGTGATTGTTAGCAAAGGCTCTTAAATCTAAAACCTGGGTCCACATTCTGGTTCCACCATTTAGTAGATGACATATTCACTCATACAGTCAATGTGATACCTTTAAAACTTGATCAATATTGATAGTCAAGTGAATTTCCCACATTAGGGAAAATAATTTAATGATTTTTTAGTGTTTCCTTATCTTGGTTATATCATCTGGCTTTTGTATATTTAAATCTAACTTTTTTTTAAAGATTTATTTATTTATTTGAAAGTCAGAGTTACACACAGAGAGAAGGAGAGGCAGAGATAGGGAGAGAAGTCTTCCATCCACTGGTTCACTCCCCAGTTGGCTGCAACGGCTGGAGCTGCACTGATCCAAAGCAGAAGCCAGGAGCTTCTTCTGGGTCTCACATGCGGGTGCAGGGGTCCAAGGACTTGGGCCATCTTCCACTGCTTTCCCAGACCATCGCAGAGAGCTGGATTGGAAGTGGAGCAGCCGGGACTTGAACTAGCGCCCATATGGGATGCCAGCACTGCAAGCCACGGCTTTACCCACTATGCCACAGCACTGGACCCTAAAAAAGCTTTAAATTGATAAATGTGTGTGTGTGTGTTTACAGTGTTTACAGCCATTTCATAATGAATAAGTTCTGAATCAAATTAATTTGAAAACCTGCTTCATTTAAATTGAGTTGACACTATTCCCTGTCTCAGTTATGTAAGTGAACTAATTTCAATAAATATTAAGTCTTTTCAACCAAAAAATAAGGTGTTTTGAACAAGTAAACATTTCCAATAATTCTACTTTATACTTGGAATACTGTATTTCCTTGCCTTCCACGATAACACTCATGGTTTTCTACTTTTCTTATGTCAATATCTACATTGTTGGTTTTCTCAGGGATCCATCATTGGCATTGTTACTTATTTTACAGACAAATCTCTTTCAATTACATCAATTGAGTGGTCAACATTATGTTTATATATCCCAGATTGACAGCCATATTCCTAGCATATACTTTATTTTTAATAGATTATTCAACTTCCTATTTGTGAAAGTGACATCAGAATCTCACTCCAGAGCTTTCCTCTGTCCTTGTCACTAATGTCAATGAAATGAATCCCAATCTATTTTATTAAAATCCAAAGCACATGGGAGAACATCCAATCACCAGATTCAGTTAGTTTGATTCTATCTTTTCTATATTTTCTTTTTCACTCAGTATATATTCATGTCACCATTCTCTTACGTTTTCTTCTGTGATGCAAGTAAGGTTGCAAATTCAATGTTTTGCCTGTGGTCATCTGGTTGCCCCAGCATCATTTGTTAGGGACTGTTCCTAATTCGAATGACTTTGGGAACTTCATTAAAAATTAATTGAACTTATCCATATAGATTTATTGCTGAGGCCCCAGAATTGTGGAGTAGCTGGTTAAGCAGTTCCCTATGATGCTGGGATCCCATATGTGCTTTAGTGATAGTCTCAGCTGCTCCATTTCCAATCTAGCTCCCTGCTAATGTACCTGAGAAAGTAGCAGAGGATGGCCCAAGTGTTTGGGCCAATGCAGCCACATGGAAGAACCAGAAGAAACTGGTGGCTTCAGTTTGGCACAGCCCTGGCTAAGGAGTGAATGAGTGGATGGAAGATATCTGAGTGTGTGTGTGTGTGTGTGTCTTCTTCTGTCTCTGTACCTTTACATTTCAAATAAATAATTTTTAAAAATAGATTTATTTTTGGGCTGTCAGTTCTATTCCATTCATCTTTGTACTTATCCATATGCCAATATCATATCATACTGTTTTGATTTCTATAGTCATACAGGTTTTTCTTTAAATTTTTACAGTCCCCAGGCCAGAACTGACTCAGCAGATTGAGCCATCACCTGCAACACTGGCATATTACATGAGTGCTGGTTCAAATCCTGGCTGCTCTGCTGCTGATCAAGTCCTGGTCTAATGTGCTTGGAAAAGCAGCACAGTTTGCCCAAGAACTTTTGCCCATGCCACTCACATTGGAGACATAGAGTAGTTCCAGACTCCTGGTTTTGGCTTGGCCCAGCCCTGGCCATTGAAGACATTTGGCTAGTGAACAAATGGATGGAAGGTTTCTTTGTGTAACTCTGCCTTTCAAATACATAACATAAATCTTACAAAAAATTATAGACATATTAATATTGTGCATATTTATGAGACTCCATGCAATGTTCTATTATTTGTGTGCTTCAAGTAACATACAATCATGATAAAACATATATATTCTTTCAAAAATTTAACATATCCTGATAATGAAGCATCTAAGATCCTATCCTCTAGGTTGTATTTAATAGAGAAATATACAGTACATTTGCATTTCTTATAGTCACCCTATTGTGCGATAGAACCCTAGAACTTCCCTTCTAAATTCACTCACCTCTGATAACCACCATTATTATTTTTAACATCTAAGAGATAACCTATATTTTACATATCACATATGATTGATCATGTGATATTTGTGATATTTGTCTTTCTGTGTTGGCTTATTTTAACATAAAAAACTCTGATTCTGTGTATGTTGCTGCAAATGACAGGATTTCATATTTTTTATTCCATTGTGCATATGTACTACATTTTCCTTGTCCATTGATGGATGTACAGTTAGGCATTTCCATTTCTTGGCTTTGTGAATAGTGCTGCATAAAATTCTGAATGTAGATGTCTCCTAGACAGATGGATTTTATTTCCATGGATATACATCCAGGAGTGGGATTGCCACATCATATGATAATTCTATTTTTAGCTTTTTGAGGAAACTCCATACTAATTTCTACAATGACTGCACTAACATAGTTTTCCCCAAGAATTTCTACATCCTCACCAATAATTTTCATCTTTTGTCTTTTTAACAACAGCCAATTTTACTGGAACAAAATGATTGCTCCTTGTGGTATTGATTTACATTTCACTGAGGACTAGCCATGTTAAGCAATTTTTCGGATACCTGTTGGCCATTTGTATGTAAAATGTTTAAATTTTTGGTCCACTTTTAAACTGAATTTTTTTTATTGGCTATAAGTTGAGTTATTTATATATTCTGGACATTAGTCCACAGCAGATGTGTGGTTTGCAAATATTTTCTCCCATTCTGTTGATTTTTGCCTTTGCTGTTCAAAACCTCTTTGGTAAAAATCCATTTGTTTGTTTTTTCTTTCAACTTCTCGTGTCTGTTACAGAAAATCCCTGCCCAATACACGTCTTGAAGTGTTTTCAATAACTATGCTTCTAATAGTTTGTTTCAGTTTAGGTCTTTAATTGATTTTGAGAGATAAGTGCCTATTTCCCTTTTTCTACATGCCATTATTCAATTTTCCCAGTCATGTAATAAAAATAATATCATTTTCCAATGCATGTTCTTAGAACTTTTGTCAAAGGTTGGCTAGCTGTAATTGTGTGGATTTATTTCTACGGTCTCTATTCTGTTCCATTGAATTATGAATTGGTTATTTTTATGCCAATAACATGTTTTAATCATTGTAGCTTTGCAATTTATTTTAAAGTCAGGTAGTATAATTTCCCCCTGCTTTTGACTCTTCTGAGTCATGTGAAGTTCCATGGAAATCTTAGTAGTCTTCTTTCTAGTCCTGTGAAAATTGTCACTGAGATTCTGATAGGAATTGTATTGAATCTGTAATCACTTTATATGGTACTTATTTTTAATGATATCGGTTCTTCCACTGCATGAACAGGTAATATCTTTTGATTTTTTAGTGTTAATTTCAATTTATTACATCAATATTTTACAGTTTTCACTATAGAGATCCTTCACTTACTTGGTTACGTTTATCCCCATATATTTTATTTATTTTGTAGTTATTGGAAATGGAATTGCTTTCTGAATTTCTTTTTCAGATGATTCAGTTTTGGTGTATAATGTCAATTAATTTTGTATAGTGATTTTATATCCTGCAACTTCGCTGAATTTATTAGTTCTAAAATGTGTTTGGTAGACTCTCTGGGGTTGTCTGTATATAAGATCATGATGCCATCTACAACAATGCCAATTCTATTGCCTCCTTTCATGTCCATGTCTTTTAACTCTTTGTCTTGCCTAATTGCTAGAAATCTCAATACTATACTGAATAAAAGTGGTTATAGTGGGCCTCCATGCCTTGCTCCAAATCTTAGAATGAAACACTTCAGCTTTTTGCCATTCAATATGATGCTAGCTGCTGGCTTTTTATTTATGACCTCATTATGTTGAGGTATGTTCATTCTATACCTACTTTATTCAGAGCTTTTATAATGAAGGGATGTTAAATTTTTATCAAATGCTTTTTCTGCGTCTACTGAGATGATCAGAGGATTTATGTCCTTTATTCTGTTGAAGTGATGTATCACATATTTGATTTGAATTTGTTGAATCATCCTTAAATCCCTAGGGTGAATTCTGCTTGATCATGAATATATTGTAATGTATATTACATTTGATTTCCTAGTATTTTGGGGGTGTTTTGTACAGCTGTGCATCAAGGATATTGACCATGTTGCATTTTTGTCTGGTTTTGGAATCAAGTTAATGCTGGTTTCATAGAATGAATTTGGAAGAATTCTTCCACATGTAGTTTTTGAAAGAGTTTTTTTTAAAAATTATTAATAATAAGAGAACAGCGTTTATTCATTCCATAGGTACAGTTTGAGGAAGACAATCACACTTCTCTCACTTCTCTGCTAATTTAAAGAGGATTGCTGGTCCCGGTGCTGTGGCGTAGCAGGTAAAGCCACCACCTGCAATGCAGGCATCCCAAATGGGTGCCGGTTCTAGTCCCGGCTGCTCCACTTCCAATTCAGCTCTCTGCTGTGGCCTGGAAAAGCAGTAGAAGATGCCCAGGTCCTTGGGCCCCTGCACCCATGTGGGAGGACCTGGAGGAAGCTCCTGGCTCCTGGCTTTGGATCAGTGCAGCTCCAGTCCTTGCAGCAATCTGAGAAGTGAACCAGTGGATGGCAGACCTCTCTCTCTCATTCTCCCTCTGCTTCTGTTTCTTTCTCTGTGTTTCTCAGACTTTCAAATAAATAAATCTTTAAAAAAAGAAGGGTTGTTGTTAATTCTTTTAAAATCGTTTGGTAGAATTCATTGTTGAAACCATTTGCTCCTCAAATATTCCTTGATGGAATTTATTATTATTATTATTATTATTATTATTATTATTGATATAACTCATTACTTTTTTATTGATCTGCATTGGTATTATATCTCCTTATGATTCAATTTTGTAAGGTATGGATTTTTCCATTTTTCTTAGGTTATCAAGATTGTTATCTTAATACTGTTCACAGTAATCCATAACAATCCCTTCTATTTTGCAGTGTCAGTGGTAACATATACATTCTCACTTCTGGCTCTATATACTTGAATTCTCTCTCTTTTCTCTTGGCTGGTCTAGCTAAGAACCATATCTTCATTTCTCTGATTTTTTGGTATTCTTTTTGTAGCCTCTATGTCTTTTATTTGTGTTATGTATTTTATTATTTATTTATTTCTGCCAATTTTGGATTTGGTTTGCTCCTGTTTTTCTAGTTCCTTGAGGTGTAGCAATGAGTTCCTTATTTGAGATCCTCCTCCTGTTTCTGTTGTTGTTTTGATACAAGTATTGAGTTCTATAAACTTCCTTCTTACTATCACTTTTGCTGCTGGGATGTTGTGTTTCCATTTTCTTGCCTTCAAAGAACTTTTTAAACTTCCTCCTTAACTTCTTCTTTGATTAATTGATTGCTCAAAGCAAGTTGCTTATTTTCCATGCATCGTATTTATATAGTTTCCAAAGTTTTTCTTGCTGTTGATAATTAGTTTTATTACGTTGTGGTCAGATATGATTTCCATTTTTTTTGTTGTTGTTAATCTGTTGGGACTTGTTCTATGACCTCTTATGGTCTATTCTGGAAAATATTCCATGTGTTATTGAGAAGAGTATTTATTCTGCAACTGTTGAAAGGAAAGTTCTGTAGATGTCCATTATGTCCAGTTGCTGTAGGTTGGGATTTAACTCTATTTTCCTTGTTGATTTTCTTTGTATATCCTCTGCCCACTTCTGAAAGTGCAGTGTTAAAGTTCCTTAGTATTATTATATCAGAGTCTATCTCTCCTTTTATTTCTGTTATTATATCGGAGTCTATCTCTCTTTGTATATTCTAGTGCTCCAACAATGGGAACACATATATTTATAAATGTTTCCCCTTCTTGCCTTATTAAATCCTTTGTCATTATATAATGACCTTTCTGGTCTCCTTTCACTCCTTTTGATTTGAAATCTTTATTATCCAAATATGACTACTATTTCTTTCTTTGGCCTCAATATGCATGGATTTTCTTGTTCCAGCCTTTCATTTTCAGTCTATATGTGTCCTTAGAAGTGAAATGAGGTTTTTGTAAGCAATATAGTTGTAATTGGGCCCTGCTTTTTAACCCATTTATTCACCCCCTCTCCCTTATTTGGAGAATTTAATCCTGTGACATTTTAGTCAATTATTAAGTAAGGAATTGCTATTTCCATTTTATTAAAGATTTCTTTCTTTCTTTATTTGAAAGGCAGATTGTCAAGGAGAGGGGGAGAAAAACTGATCCTCCATAGGCTACTTCATTTTGCAAGAGCCAGGCATAGGCAAGCCAACACCAGGGGTCCGAAACTCCATCCTACTTTCCCATATGAGTGTTAAGAGTCCAATCACTGGGCTATCTTCTGCTGCCTTTCCAAACAGTTTAGTGGGAACCTGGATCAGAAGCAGAGCTGCTAGGACTCACATCAGCACTCCCTTATGGGATGCTGGTGTGGGAAGTTGTGACTTAGTACGCTCTACCACATTTCTGACCCCTCAACTACCATTTTGATAATTGTTTTGTATTTATTACAGTTCCTTGCTTTCTTTCTCCTTCTTTTACAATCTTCATCTTAGTTAAATGATTTCTTAGTGAAATACTTCGATTTCTTGCTTATTGCCTCTGGTAATCCTATTGTAGATTCTTAATTAGTGGTTACAATGAGATTTACAAAGAAAACTAAACTTTTAGTTACAACGAGATAACTGGATTATAAAGAGAAAAAGAGACCAAATAGTAAAACCCAAAGAGATAATAAGTTTTTATACAGCACTCTACACTTGTGCTTCATTCCTACTCACATTTTATTTTTCAGTCACAATGAGTAAGTATGAGCATTATTTTTCTGTCTAGCAGGCATGATTCTCTCAACTCTTGGTCAACTATCTCATACCATAATAATATTTCCAAGACATTTATTTATTTATTTGAAAGGCAGAGAGAGAGAGAGAGAGAGAGAGAGAGAGAGATCTTCTGTCTTCTGACTCACTGCTCAAATGCCCAAAAGAACCAAGCTGGGCTAGGCCGAAGTCAGGAGCTAGGAACTACGTCTGGGTCTCTCCTGGTATGTTGTAGGAACTCAACTACTTAAGCTATAACCTGATGCCTCTCAGACACTTTTAGAAAGAAACTGGACTAAAAGTCCAGAGTAGCTGGGACTCAAAATGACACTGCAGTATAGAATGTAAGTATCGCAAATGGTGGCTTTATGCACTCTGTCAAGAGCCCTCCCCATGCTCTATAATGCTATTGTGTTCTCATGTCAATTGAAAATATATTATTCATGATCAAATGTGAATATTTACTTACACATATTCCTGAATGAGCCATTCCATCATGCAGGAGAACAAATATTCTTCCTCAACCAAGATGGTTGCAATTTTATATTTTAAATAGGAAAGATTACTAATTCTAACTCCTTTCTAATTAGAAGCTTGGGTAGGTATGTATGTGATTTTTTCCAAATTCATTTGTAAGCCAACATTGAATTTCTCCTGAGGGCTATAGGGAATTTCTATGGACACATCTGAATTATTTATGAGATTCTAGAGTGTGGGTGACATTAGGATATGTTTAAGCAGCCATACAGAGTCCCTCATCTGAGTAACTGCCAAAAACAATCTTTATTTTTACTTCACAGAAAGCAGTACAAAGACATTTTGATTCCTAGAGCTATATTTTCAAGATGCTAATATTTGGCAAAGATTGAGAATTATATACTTTTTTAACAGCCTTCACTAGTGTGAAAATATAACATCTATAATGCTAGTGGAATCCATTGCAATAAAAATCAGAATAAGCTACATGCTGCTCTTTGGTATACATTTAATGCTTGTTTGCACTGGTTGTCTCAACAGGATATTGTAACAGAAATCTTGGAATTTGCTTCTCTGTATAAAAATATATATTAGCAGCAATGTAAAGCAGTAGCTTTCAATCAGTAGGCAAGTAAATACCCTGATCCTACCTTTCAGGTCAGATAGAAGAACTTATTTTTAATTTTCAGAGGAATTACATAATTTATTGACACATTTTGAAAAATATACCAACCATTAAAAATAATTTATTAAACTATGAAATGTAATAGGAAGAACAAAAGTTAACACATTTAATACTTCTAAAGGAGCATTATGCTCTACGTTACATTAGCTCTCACTGTCTATTTCCTGTTTAGTCAAATTGTTATTCTTTTATAGCTATTAGAGTCAAATGAATTCTAATAATGCAATTCTCACAGCATATTTCTTATTAAACCTTAGGGAATAAATGATTATTGGCTCCCTTGCCTCTATTTTCTTCTGTAACATACATAATACAGCATATTCTATTTCTTAACTAATGTGTGACAATCCCTGTTCTCTTGGCACCTATAGGCTATGAGGGCAAAGAGACAAGCAATAATGATTATAATAAATAAATAAATTATGTGGTATGTTAGAATATACCCAGGACTATGAGAAATACAAAATCAAAGAAAGCATAAATGTAATTCAGAATAAATAACTGAAAATATGATTGGGTAGATGTATAGAAAAAATGCATTTGAATTGGAATTTGAAATAAGTGAGGAGTCAGCCAAGAGGGCCTCAAAAGGAAGACCATTCTAGATGGAAGGAAGAGCTAATGAAAGGCCACAGGTAAAAGCATGCCTAGAATATTTAAGAAAGCAATCTAGCCAAAGCAGCCTAAGCAATGGTGGGTGCATCAAGAAAGAAGAATGCCAGATGGAGAGAAAAGCAAGATAGAAATGCAAGGTCAATTTTCTCTCACTGAAATGTAGAGCCATTAGTGGGTTCTGTGAAGTGCATGATTTCATTGAAAGACATTGTTAAAGCACAACTAGGTCTGCTTTGACAAGAGCAGAGATTAAGAAGATAGCAGGGATACCATTTAGGAAACTGTTCTAGTAACTCAGGAAGAGATGATGGGGATGAGAACTAGGCTGGTGTCATACATCATGGCCACATTCTAAGGTTAACTGCCATGGTGAATATAGCAAATAAAGTTGTTGCTTCAAGAAGTTTTGAATTTAGTTTTTTAACTTTGTCTTCCCACTGTGATGTATTATTTTAAACAATAGACAATTATCTTTAAGTAGAAAAAATGGCCAAACTTACAGTTGCATATTATTCAGCTTTGTAAACTGCTATAAGGTAAAACTGCTAATGTGTTTTGTTTGCTACTATATCCTCAGAGCCTGAAAAAAAGACCTGGAGTTTAGTAGAAATTTGATACATATTTAATCAATAAATGTGATTAATATTTTAAAAAGGCTTACTATAAAACCAATATTTCACTAAGGTAATTTATTTATTCATTCATTATAAATATATACTATGTGTCCAATATTGAACTTAGCATAGAGAAATAAAATTTAAAATAGCCTCTGACTTCATGGAACTGATTTTCAGATATACGATAGACAAATGAATAAACATTATTGCTACACAGGATTTACCACACAGTGTTTTGTATGTAAAGAGGGGATGGATTAACACTGTGTAGGAGAACAACAAATATTTTGATAAAATGAGACATTTTAATTTGCATGCATAAATATCATTTCATGATATAAAGTATCAGAAAAGCCAGTGTAACTTGAGATGGATACAGTAGAAATTATCATGATCTTATTCTGAATTCTGGAAATACTGCATACCATTATTATATTTCTTTAAAGTCATGGTATAAACTATGTCATTATCTAGATCTAAATAAAACCACTATTTCATTGTTTGGGAGACAGTTCCATGCAGTGCAAAATCTACCATTAGTTGTTTAGATCAAAGGGAATATAGGAACAAATAGTGTCACATAGATGACCATAAAGCAGTTTACTTTCCCTATTTATGGTGATTTCTATTATTCTTGTTCAGATATTAAAAAGCCTGCTTCTCCCTCTTTCAGTCTTTTATTTAGCACATAACATGTTGTTGTGAACTAAATTCACCCTACTGTGCTGTCAATCTAAGCTCAGAACCTGTGATTACTAGAAACAAGGAAGGAGGAAGAGGAACAGGGACAGAGGGCAGTTGAATAAACATTGTGTAAATATTTGTTTTCATTTAGTTGAAAGAGTGACAGAGAGAGAGGAGAGAGAGAGAGAGAGAGAGAGAGAGAAATTGCACTTGATAATTCTACCCACGAAATGCTTGCAACAGCCAGAGCTGGACCAACCAATGCCAGTAGCCAGGAAATCCATTCAGAATTCCTGTGTGTGCCCGGGGCTCAAACACTTGAAGTTTCAGCTGCTGTCTACCAGGATTTCATTAGCAGAAAACTGTATAGAAGCACAGGTGTCAGGACTCAAACTTGTACTTCAGTATGAGATATGATTGTTACTTTGCATTCCAAACACTTTCTTTGATGCAAGTATAATTTTTTTGTGTGAATTCAGATTAGTAGAAAATAGAGATAACTAAACAGTGTTAATAGAGATGCTAGAATATAGTGTGGCCTGAGGACAGCTCAACCAAGAAAAAGTTAGGATAAAAGACACCAAGAGCTCTCTAAAGAGAGCTAAAGACTGAACAAAATATTTAAGAGTAAGCGATAGGTAAGGAGGAAGAAAAACAAAGACAGCTAATCCAGGTATACAAAATGCACCAACAGAGAATTAGAGATATGAAAATTCAACTATTCAAGATACTAAATATTTTTTTCATTTGTTAAACTTTTATTTAATGAATATAAATTTCCAAAGTACAGCTTATGGGTTACAATGGCATCCCCCCTCCCATAACTTCCCTCCCACCCGCAACCCTCCCCTTTCCTATAAATCATAAATAGCAATGGTAAAGATATTCAATGTGCAAAAAAAACTATTCTCACAGTGTGAAAAATGTCATGAGAATGAAAAATGTATTAGCACTAAAGATTGCATGTGTGTGCTTGTGTGTTCATGTGTGTATACACTTTCAGAAAGCTTGCATGCAGCAGTAGAGGTGAGGGGATAGGGAATGGGTTTTGGAAATGGAAGTCCATTTTAGAGGCATGCTACTTAACAAAGACGCTATTAACTAGGGAGAACTTCTGAAAGCATGGCAACATAGTTACATAATATACCCCTTTCAAAAATCCTTTAATGAAATGTGGAAACTATCACACTATTGGAGAAAGGTTTGTGGCAATAGTGGAAAGTCATGATGAGAACTGATTATGAATGCATAGCAAAACGAAGTCTCCACAAGCAGTTTTTAAAGAAGAAAGCCATTGTAGATTAAAGACTCTGCTTAAGCCATTTCAAAGAATGTAATGGTAAGGGGTGAGATTGGACTACCACTGGTTTAGACTCAATGATCACTGGAAGCCAAATATTTATATTTGTTGATTCCAAGACAAAGATCCAATAAACACAATTGTGATTCACTCAGATATGTCACAGAAATAAAGACAGGTGCAGTATAGAATTAATTAAAGTATTTATCTTTGAGAACATTTGCCTTGACTTTTAAAAAGAAAAATAAAATATAAGTTCGTGAAAATCAAAGGAAGGATCAGTAAAGATACAGGAAAATGTGAGCCAAAGTGAATTTTTAAAAAATATTCAAGCCAGTAAATTTTGAAAACATTGAAAAAAAGATGTCAAATCAAAGAATATTGAAATGAACAAGCTTAATCCATAGAAGAGAAATAAATGAATCTATAAATGATATAAAAATGTGAATAAAGATCTTCTGAGACAAAAATGTGAAATTTCATATCATGATTACACCAACTTTTAGAAAATGACATTCTATTTCCTTAATTCTAAGAAGTAAATGATTTTAAGAAATATTAATTTGATTCAATTATTATGAAAAGGAAACAAAAAGTATCCATAGATTAAATGAATAACTTTATAATGGAATATTAACTTAAGAAACATTAAAATGTGGGGAGAAATTGTCCTATGGAAAAAATGGAAATTCTGATTTTTTATCCCTTTTTAAATCCAAGAACAATATAGAAACCATCAGTTTTTATATACATCCTCACAACTTAAATGCCATAGATAAGAATAACAGATTAACACATAAATGCACATAACCTTATCAACTAATTATATTTATTAACATATTAGAAAAAATAACATGCATATTAAACAAAAAAGAATGTTAAAATTATAGACATGAGACATGATATATAATAAAACCCTGCCATATCAGATGAAGAATCGTGCATAAATTTCTAGTATACAAAACACTTGGTCTTTTCTCCCCTCACCCAATTGCTCTGTAGACTACCATATGACTTAATTCCTTGAAGACAGTAACTACTATTAGTAACTGTCCTTTTCAGGTTAAATACCAAATATGGTTATTCTAGATTGTGTGACTACTTAAGAATTCTCTTACTATATTGGAATAACTTTCACTAACACAATCCACAGAATTTAGATCACAAGCATTCTGAGACATTATCTATCCATCACTAATTTTCTACATTCTAGTTTGGGTTATGTGCTATTTTTCTGTCCAACTGCATTCTCTTCTTCCTGGCTGCATTGTCTACCTCCTAAAAATGAAAACATTAGCCTTTCCTCAAATAGGAACTGAAGCTAAATAGAAGGTGAATGCCAATTGCCAAGTTATTATACTCAAATTTGAACATTGGGCATATTATATAGAGTATGCAGCACAATATTATTATACTCAAATTTGAACATTTGACATGCTATATTAAAATATACAACATATTCGGGTTCTAGGAGTTCCTGAAGGCATGGAGAGGAAGAAAGGATTAGAAGGCATTTTCAGTGAGATATTAGCAGAAAATTTCCCAGGTTTGGAGAAGGACAGAGGCATCTTAGTACAGGAAGCTTATAGAACCCCTAATAAACATGACCAAAAGAGATCCTCACCACGACACGTTGTAATCAAACTCATCACAGTGAAACATAAAGAAAAGATTCTAAAAGGTGCAAGAGAGAAACGTCAGATTACTCTCAGAGGATCTCCAATTAGACTCACAGCAGACTTCTCATCAGAAACCCTACAAGCTAGAAGGGAATGGTGAGACATAGCCCAGGTACTAAGAGAGAAAAACTGCCAGCCCAGAATATTATATCCTGCAAAGCTCTCATTTGTGAATGAAGGTGAAATTAAGACTTTTCATAGCAAACAGAAACTGAAAGAATTTGTTGCCACTCATCCTGCCCTGCAAAAGATGCTTAAAGATGTGTTATACACAGAAACGCAGAAACACGGTCACCAATATGAAAGAAGGTAAAGGAAGGAAACCTCACAGCAAAAGATCACAGGAAGCTCAATTTCTCTTTGACATAGAATTAAACTCTGATGCTCTGTTAAAGCGTTAAAGTAATCTAAAAACAAAAAGCAATTCAAATCAATTGGCAATCTATAAAAAGAGTTAAAGATTTTAAAAGCTATTATTAAAATTGCTATATTGATCTATTATGCTATGTTATATGTGTGTACATATTGTATGTCCACATAGGAAATTTTATTAAGAGTTTTATTTTAAATGGCTTATAAATAAGATTGTCCATAAATTTAAGCTGCTAAAATCAATCAAAGATACATTTTAATTTGTATGACCTGAATCTGTGTATCATATGTTTTAAACCTGTTGGTAGAAAGAAACTAAAAACATTTTATATGGTTGTGCCTAAGTTTAGTGGTTAAACAAACTATACCATGTTAGATATTTAAGAGGTGTTTTCAAATACATGATTCTTAAAATTTATAGAAGGCTTTGGACCTTCTGGTAAATGTTTTCTTAAGTTGTTATCTAATGGTTGAAACGGTTAGCTAAGTATTCATGTAATATTGCTATTGTCAGCAAGCGATCTAGGACTTGCTCCCTCATTTCTCTATTCTAAGCCCAACTTGTTCTTTCATTTCTCTATTCTCTTCAAGGTAGGAAACTAATTCTATTATGAAGGAATCTGTAGGACACACAATTTAATCTTTAGACCTTATAAAAGAGACGGCTAACATTTTTCTGTAATAGCATAGCCAAAATAAGAACTTAAATAATAATCTCATAGCTAGATTCACTTCGCCATCAGCCAAGTATACAGTAAGTAGAAAAAAGCTCCCTTTCAGACCAAAGGGAAAGACAGTTTTAAAGTGAGAATATAATTTTCCTCATGGGCATTGTCTACCTTAGAAAAACTACTACAGAACATGCCTGTGACTATAGACTCGTCGTTCAGGCCACCGAAGATTAGAGATGGGACTTGGGCACTCCCCTGACTTGCATCCCCTGGTCTGCTTTAACACAAACCAGGAGGAAAAGAAAGCTAGGCATCAGAAGCAATGGGTGGCAGGCCTATTAATGGCTGATCTGTACAGTGATCTGCCCTCAAGGAGACCCAACAGGCCAGTCCACTGCAGTGGCTTTCAATGTGGTAAGCCTGGGCTTCAGCAGAAGTCAGCTTGTGAAGAGCCCTGGCAGCTCTGCCAAGAGTTGGATCACTGGAAATGGACCTGCCCTGGAATCGAAGGATGCCCAGGTCAGAGCCACAGATCTTATTGGCTCTAAGCTGAAAAGCCCTTCACTCAGCCCAACTTCCAAAGTGACCACTGCAGCTGAGGGGATGGTCAAGTAGGGTCAGCAACATTACAGGCAGAACTGTCAATTTCTTGTTAGAGATGCCACCTGCCTTTACCTGGCCAGCTCTCCTCCCAGGCCAGCCAAGTAATGAAAGTCAACAGAGTGCCTTCCCCTAGGAGGTTCACACCTCCCTTAGGATATACCCCATGTGAAGAGATAGATAGGTCTGGGCCTCTTAACTTACAAGGCCTAAAGCCCACCAGATTATTATCAAGCCCCTTCTATCAGGTTCTATTTGCCTCTCAATCAGAAAACTTAATTGTAGCTTAGACAGCACCTTTCTTAGCTCCTCTAATAATGACTCTGTCCTTTGTTCTAGGCCCTGTCTAGTGCACTTGGGCCTCATTCCTTTGTAATCATAACCTCTACTCTACCACCAATGGCTCTACTCCCAACCTGTGTGTACTGATGGTCCTCTTCCCCACTTAATGCTGTATAATTGTTCAAACCTGGTAAATGCCACTCTTAGGATCATTGGTTACTATCCTCACTCTGTCTTTTATGACCTTGTCTAAATATGATCAGAGTCGGCAAACTTGGAAGGCTTCCATAGCCTTGGCAACTCATGACAACAGCCTAGGGTGGTTACTGGCGCCATAAACTAGAGTGTCAGTTTGTTGGGTCCATAACAGGAGTCACTGTGCACTTGCTCCTCATGTGGGATCTCTGTCCTTAATGTGCTGTACATTTTGATTTAATGCTATAACTAGTACTCCAACAGTATGTTTCACTTTGTGTTTCTATGTGGGTGCAAACTGTTGAAATCTTTATACTAAATTGATGTTCTGTATATAAAGAGAATTGAAAATGAATCTTGATGTGAATGGAAGGGGAGAGGGTGCGGGAGAGGGGAGGGTTGCGGGTGGGAGGGAAGTTATGGGAGGGGGAAGCCATTGTAATCCATAAGCTGTACACTGGAAATTTATATTCATTAAATAAAAGTTAAAAAAAGAAAAAAAATACAACATAATATCATATCTGAAGAAGATATTTAGATCATAAGTGGAAAGCTACCTAGCTGTAGTATTGATGAGGAAAATATGAGGGAGGAAGAAAGGAAAACAGAGAAAGAGGAAAAAGAGGAAAGAGAGATGAGAAATGGTTGCCTACTGAGCAGCAAACTTTCTAGCTAAACAGGTGGTTTTTCTTGGCAAAGAACATAATCATAAATTTTATTAATCATAAATTTTATTAATCATAAAATTACTTAATGCTGTTTGTCTTTTTCATAATGTATCTGTAATTCTGATATTCAAAGAAACACCTATAATCATATTATGAAGAAAAATAAATGAAAAGGAAATATCTGTTTTCCTTCAAAAGTAATTAACATTACTCATATTTTACTTATAAAATACAACTTTATTGACTATATATATTTTTTCAATTCATAAATTTATTTTACTAAAATTGCATATTATAAAATATTTCAATATATTTTTCTGTTTATCCTGCAGTGTATTGGACAGAGGGAAACTGCAAGGAAGCTCTCAGCTTTACTCACAGCTCTAAGCAAAGTAGGAATTATGCAAATAATTTTAAAGTCTGATTATCAAAGAACATCAAATATAATAAACAGTTATATATGGGATGTACGAATTTATTGCAAAATAAAAATCTCAACAAATACCCCAGAATAAATTTGTTATTTGTCTTGATTCTTCATCCTCTTAAAATTCCAGCTCTGGAACTCCTGCTAGCTATAACAATGTTTCAAACAGAACTTAATAGAAAATGAAGATTGGATCTCCTTTGATCAAGAATTAATGGGTATACAAACCAAAATAAGAAAAAGCAAGGCTAGACCTGGAAGCAAGGGAACAGAGATGTGAGTGAAGGGACTACCTTCCTGTATTGTTTATAAACCAGACATTCTTGAGCCAAAGACTATAGCACATAACGAGAGAGTCTCTCCAGAGTCTCAGATTCTGGCTACAGAGAAAAATAAAATGCATTCTTTAGCTATAGGCTCTGAATTGCTACAGCACAGCCATCTGAGGAGACTGGAAATAGTGCTTTTGACAAAATCATATGCCTTTGCCAATAGTCTAGCGATTAAGAGTGTGCTATTTGGCAGTGGATCTTGGGCCACAATTTCCACTACACTTGACTTCGACTTAGGCAAACGTATGATTTCAAAGTTGTTTGTATAACTCCATCTTGTATCTTCAGAAAGCTGTGTTTCCACACTTGGAAAAGGACAACCAAGGATTTAAGCATCATCTTTTTTTACTTATCACCAATTTTTACCACCAAACCTTGAGGTGCAATGTGCAATGTGTGCATACATGCGTGTGTGTGTTCCATTTGAATATTTTACAGTTATTTTTCACTACACTCTTCCGTCCAAAATCATAATAGCTCTATCTTTGTCTTAAAGCTACTGTAAGACAAAAAGCCAAACATCCTCAATAAAATACTAGAAAACAAAATCACTTATTAGTTATAAAATAGAACAAGTGATTATTAAAACTATTTTTCTACAAATTCTCAGCAGTAGCAAACTTAAAAAAAATCCACACTGAAAATCGTGTAGTCTTTTCAACTCTCACACAGAAAATAGGTTTGGATTACAGGTCTGAGACTTATTATTCAATATTTATTAAGATAGACATGTGATTTAAAACTAAGATGAGAACAGAAAATGCAATCATAATCCATCTGTTTGGCATGTCTGTGAAAAGCTATTATGACCAGTTCATTATACTATTTACTATGCTAATTGAAACTCTGAAGTGTTGGAGGTATAGGTAAGATTCTTTAGGCATATAGCATATACCATGATAAATTCATTAAGACAGTCCATTTTAGAACTCATAATTATCCTACAGTACAAAATTACCTATGAAAACTCACAGAGTGAAAACAGATGATCAGCATTTAAAGAGAACAGAGAGATGTAACACGCATGCCTCATTTATCCATTTGGTGTTCGGTTAACAGATTACCAATCAAACAAGTCAGGATCACTCTCAGAACTAAAGTGGTTATGCCTGAGTTGGAGTCATCTAAGACATACCACTGATCTGTCAGTCCTGCCATTTCGTCCTTGGTGTCAAAAAAAAATGTTCAAAAAAATATAAAGCCTGAAATTGTGGCTAAAATGAGAATAATTTTTCCTTTTAAAAACTGCAAATAAATTTGAGTGAAATTCTAATAAGAAATTCAATGTTTTTAAAATAAAATTGATTATATTTTTAATCTATGATATCAGAACAAGACAATAGCTTTTTTGGGGTGAACATTTAATGCATTCAAGTTATGCTGATAAATGTATTTCTACCTTAAAAGTTACATTTCATGGTAATGGATTTTTAAATAGGTGACTAATGTTTTTGACAAGCTTGAAATTTCTGGAAATGTTCTCTCATCCATTTGGAACAAAATGATTTAGCGTGAATCTCTGGGTCACGATATTCATAAGTCTTTATAAAAAATTAGGGAGTAAGTTTTCTAACTGTTATTTTTAGATAATGTAAGCTTGCTTGAGTTATACTTGACTAGTTATGTTCTGGGTTCTACAAAACAAATGAAATATTTGTGCTTTAATTCCAACCCTCAAGCATTTTAATGTTTTATAAAATGTGGTACTGATTTCAAAAATCTATTTCAAAATACAGCCTGTGTATGTCTACTGATGATTTTAGAAGGCAACCTATATATCAAATATTACAGAACATGCAAAGATATTTTACATTGGAAAAATGGCTAATCATGTCAATTATACACATTAAGGTACTTACTAAAGGAATATAATGAAGCTCAGTATATTCACATTTCAAAAAATTGTAGTAAATAAGTGCAGCACCTCACATTTTCTTTTAAAATTTAAAGTGGACCACAGATTTAATCATTTAATGTAACAGGAAATAATATTTATGTTGTCATTGTTTAAAATACATGATTTTGTATCTTGCTAGCACTTCAACTAAAGCAGCTTAAGCTTAGCTCCTCTACAGCTAACTGTAAAATAATTATTCACATTCATTTCTATTCAGTTACTGACTCTTAATAAATTATGATTTTTGCTCTTAAAGCAATTCAAGCATATCTACTTCTCCAATTTTTTAATAATATGTAAATATTATCAAATGAAATTTTCAAGTAGCTAAGATTTAGCAATGGTTACAAATCTAGTAGGTATTTTTAGTAATTTCTTTTTATTTGGCCATTAGTCGTGTACACTTTAGTCATGGAATAATATTAGATAGCCAAAAAAAAATATTGTTTTCTCAGAGGAAGTCATCTGAAAGAGTCCCATTGCATAATGTTATTCCTGGATGTTACATATGTGAATTAACAATGAGGTTCCTTTCTGTAAGCTAAGATACTGAAGTGATGCCTGTTTCATCACAGAGACTCATTCTGGGTACAAAAAGTAGCATAATAATCTGCCTCAAAAAATGAAACACTAGATTTTTTTTTCTTTTTTGCTAACACCATCCATTTAGTCTCTGTGGATCAGCTGCCATGATCCCATAATTTATGAAGATCTTTTCATATTCTCACCCATTACCAATGCAAGTGCAGGGGTGGACAACAATGGAAGCAAATAGGAACTGTTTGATCAAGGGATCACAGCAGAAATCATCTCCCACCCCTAGGTGCTCTTATCTTTACCATTAGGCATTTGATTTCCATTTGCCAATATGACTGTTCCTTTCGGTACTTTAGTTTATCATGTGTTACATTTTTCTTTTTTTTTTAATTTTATTTAATGAATATAAATTTCCAGTGTACAGCTTATAGATTACAATGGCTTCCCTCTCCCATAACTTCCCTCCCACCCGCAACCCTCCCCTCTCCCGCTCCCTCTCCCCTTCCATTTGTATCAAGATTCCTTTTCAATTCTCTTTATATACAGAATATCAATTTAGTATAAAGATTTCAACAGTTTGCACCCACATAGAAACACAAAGTGAAACATACTGTTGGAGTACTAGTTATAGCATTAAATCAAAATGTACAGCACATTAAGGACAGAGATCCCACATGAGGAGCAAGTGCACAGTGGCTCCTGTTATGGACCCACAAATTGACACTCTAGTTTATGGTGCCAGTAACCACCCTAGGCTGTCGTCATGAGTTGCCAAGGCTATGGAAGCCTTCCAAGTTGCCAACTCTGATCATATTTAGACAAGGTCATAAAAGACAGAGTGAGGATAGTAACCAATGATCCTAAGAGTGGCATTTACCAGGTTTGAACAATTATACAGCATTAAGTGGGGAAGAGGACCATCAGTACACATAGGTTGGAGTAGAGCATTGGTGGTAGAGGTTATGATTACGAAGGAATGAGGCCCAATTACGCTAGACAGGGTCTAGAACAAAGGACAGAGTCATTATTAGAGGAGCCTAAGAAAGGTGCTGTCTAGCTACAATTAAGTTTTCTGACTGAGAGGCAAATAGAACCTCACAGAAGGGGCTTGATAATAATCTGTTGGGCCTTTAGGCCCAGACCTATCTATCTCTTCACATGGGGTATATCCTAAGGGAGGTGTGAACCTCCTAGGGGAAGGCACTCTGTTGACTTTCATTACTTGGCTGTCCTGGGAGGAGAGCTGGCCAGGTAAAGGCAGGGGGCATCTTTAACAAGAAATTTACAGTTCTGCCTGCAATGTTGCTGACCCTACTTGACCATCCCCTCAGCTGCAGTGGTCACTTTGAAAGATTGGGCTGAGTGAAGGGCTTTTCAGCTTAGAGCCAATAAGATCTGTGGCTCTGAACCTGGGCATCCTTCGACTCCAGGGCAGGTCCATTTCCAGTGACCCAACTCTTGGCTGGCAGAGCTGCCAGGGCTCTTCATAAGCTGACTTCTGCTGAAGCCCAGGCTTACCACATTGAAAGCCACTGCAGTGGACTGGCCTGTTGGGTCTCCTTCAGGGCAGATCACTGTACAGATGTGTTACATTTTTCTTCATTGAATACCATGCATGGCTCCAACATTCCTCTACATGTTACAGTGACATACAGATTGCTTCCCTTTCTGAAAGTGCATCCTCTTTTTGACTACACAACAACAATCACAGCAACTCACACTCCTCCCCCTATTCTTGCTTTGTTCCCATGCCTGCTATGTAGTTTCCTACTCCTCCTCATTTATATTCCTACCATGACACTCTGGGTGTCGTCTGGTTGCTCTATGAAGGGTTGCTTGGCACTTTATGCATTTTCTGTATTTTCATAACTATTATTTCTATGTGTATTTTAGGAATCATTACACTAATATTCAGAACACCAATAAAGTTGTCCTTGAGATGCTTGTGACATGAACCCATGTCCTTCTAAAGGTACAGCAGGAATTCTTTCTGCAGTGCTGTTAAGATGGAAAATCTTTTCTAGGAGGAATAATCTTTCTGTTCTTAACTGCATTTTCTTCTATAATCTATTCTCCACTTCCTAAACTTACTTGACAGTAGCCTGGATTTAGGGCTCACCATCATTTTATCACCAAGATAAAATTAGTAGGAAGTAGAAATATCTGCCATTTTGATCAAAATGCCATGACAAAAAATATAAAGGAGGAAGATTCCATTTTTCTTGTACTACAATCTCATTTATATGTCATGAATTGTGAAAATTCTGTCCTAGCCTTTATAAACTTTTATTTCTCTGTTTTTCTTCATTCCAGATTCCAAACTTGATGACATGGCTTATTCCACTCTCCAAGGCTCCCAACACTCAACAATATTAAACAATTCTCCCATCCAAACACTATACAAACCCAAAGCAATATCCATATGAAAATATCCATAACAAGAACTCACTCTATATTGTTACATATTTCTTTGACATAGATGGGTAGGTTTAAAGCCTAATATTCTGCCTGCCTGCTCCATTGTTTACTTTTGAAGTCATAAAATCCCAGGAAGTCTCTTTTTACTTGTTTGGAAGACTACTGCAGACTGCATTAACTTAGGCACCCTTAAGATTAAGAGAAAGTAGTGGGTCCTTGCACTTCTGGACAAATAATAATTCATTCCTTTATTAGAATATTATA
Source organism: Lepus europaeus (assembly GCF_033115175.1). Lineage (NCBI taxonomy): Eukaryota > Metazoa > Chordata > Mammalia > Lagomorpha > Leporidae > Lepus > Lepus europaeus. The sequence continues at coordinate 101,588,715 of NC_084829.1, forward strand.
ACAAAAAATCAGGGCCTGCGCTGTGGCTCACTTAGTTAATCCTCCACCTTGTGGTGCTGGCATCCTATTTGGGCGCCAGGTTCTAGTCCCAGCTGCTCCTCTTCCAGTCCAGCTCTCTGATATGGCCTGAGAGGGCAGTGGAGGATGGCTCAAATGCTTGGGCCCCTGCACCAGCATGGGAGACCAGGAAGAAGCACTTGGCTCCTGGCTTCGGATCAGTGTAGCTCTGGCCATAGCAACCATTTGGGGAGTGAACCAACAGAAGGAAGACCTTTCTCTCTCTCTCTCTCACTGTCTATAATTCTACCTGTCAAAAAAAATAAAAATAAAATAAAACAAAAACTCAAATTTAAAATTTATGAGGTTCATGAAAAGCCACTCAGAAAATTATGATGTGACACTTGGCTAACAAATATAGCAGTGGCAAAATTATCATAAAAACACAATCTGAAGCCAGTCTACTTCATATCTCACTTTCAAAGGTTTCCATTTATTTGCACGTTCTAAAGTGTCAAAAACCGTCAGCATATTTTTTGACCAAAAGTATGTTTTTCAAATTCCTTAAGTTATTTTTAGCAAATAATACATATTTTTAAAACCCAGTGACATATATGTAAATTCTTACCATTTTATATGCATGTGTTTGAAGTAATAGAGGTGGGGCCAGCTATGTGGCATAGCAGGTAAAGCCACTGCCTGCAGTGCAGCATCCCATATGGGCACTGGTTTGAGTCCCGTCTGCTGCACTTCCAATCCAGTTCTCTGCTATGTCCTGGGAAGGAAGTAGAAGATAGCCTTTGCACCCCTGCACCTGCAAAGGAGTCCTGGAGCAGGCTCCTGGCTCCTGGATTTGGATAGGTGCAACTCTGCATTGCGGCTGATTGGGATTCTACCAGCAAATGGAAGAACTCTCTGTCTCTCTCTGCCTCTCCTTCTCCCTCGGTGTAACTCTGAATTTCAAATAAATAAATAAATCTTTTAAAAAAGTAAGTAAATAATAGAGGCAGATATTATATATATATATATGCATATATATATGTAAATCACTATTTAAAAATAATTTAATTTGCTTATAAAAGTAGTACTTTTCTGGGGCCTCAAAGTAGTAGCACCCAAAATGGAGACTGTACATGCTGAGTTTATAAAAAAAGTTAACTTACATTTATATGTCACTGATAGTTTTACAAATTATTACAGACTTTTAGGTGACACAGAATTTCCTTTGGCATATTTATTCATGTAAATATAGTTCTTTCTTTATTTGACTTTTAATTTAAATATGCAAATTTCCATAGGAAATCATACTTAAATATTGTTATGTAACTATAGTCAAACTGAGAGCGAACATTTGAGCTGTATGTAATTCGATCATGACAAGCATTACAGATGTTCACCAAAATCATAAACAAGATCTGCTTTAAATCTACATAAAACAGTTTTATGTAATTCATAAGTATTCATATCCAATGTTGGATCAGTTATAATACATTTAAATTATGCTAAAACATTAAACTAGGAATAGTATAAAAATAAATAAAGTAAAATAATACTTTTCATGAATTCATGTTTTTTGTTATGTATTTCATGATTTTATCACTAAAATTAACACTATTTTATATAAATTAGTATACCTACATCTTTGCATATGGGCACATTTATTTCCCCAGAATAATTTTTTAGTAGTAGAATTTGTACAGGAAATGTTTCAGTATATCTCAAATGTTCATTTTCAATACTTCAATACAGTTGCATTATTATTTATATGACTAATTTGGTGGTAATTTACCCAGAAAGCTCCTTGATTTGACTTGACTTGATGGATATAGTCATATGACTAAAGCCTCTTGGTTAAAGGACCACTTCAATCCTGTCAAAGGAGAAGTTTTATTTCTATTTGATAAATTTACATATATTAACTAATGATAATGATAATTTTCTTAGTTTAAATAAGGATTAGGTTAAGTTATGATAGCCATCAGTAGTGCAAGACTGATTTCAGACCAAAAAACTCCTTATATTAATGGTAGCAGAATAAATAGCATCTTTTTAGTCTATTAAACATTTTATGTGACTTTATGAAAGTTTCATGTATTTCATATATACAGATTTAGGAACAGAATGATCATTCCAATGCTACCCTCCCTCCCACCCACATTCTTACCCTCCCTCCTTCCTCTCCCATTCCCATTCTTAATTTTTACAAAGATATATTTTTAGTTTAATGAATGCTTTAAAGATAACCTTACACACTAAGTAACAGAGTTTACCAAATAGCATGAAGAAAAAAAATACTGCTCCTCAACAAAAGAAACAAGGGCTTAAAACAATCATCAAATATCAAAATATCCATTTAACTCCAATATATTACATTTTAGGTATTCTATCAGTTGCTTTGGGTCAGAGAAACATATGGTATCTTTTAGGGACTGGCTTATTTCACTAAGTATAACGGTTTCTAGCTGTTTCCATTTTGTTTTAAAACACAAGATTTTACTTTTTTTAACCACTGAGAAACACCACGTAGTGTACATATACCATAATTTCTTTATCAATTCAGCAGTTGACGGAAATCTGGGTTGATTCCATATATTAGCTATTGGGAATTGTGCTGCAATGATCATGGGGGTACATATAACTCTTCCAGATGCTATTTCTTTTGATTGGGTAAATTCCCAGGAGTGGGATGGCTGCATCATATGCTAGGTTTATATTCAGATTTCTGAAGTATCTCCATACTATATTCCACAGTGGCTGTACCAGTTTACGTTCCCACCAACAGTAGAGTACTGTACCTTTTTCCTTATATCCTGACCAGCAATTGATGTTTGTATATTTCTGGATGAGAGCCATTCTAACTGGAATGAGGTGAAACCTCACTGTGGTTTTGATTTGCATTTTCCTAATGGGTAGCAATCTTGAGCATTTTTTCAAGTATTTATTGGCATTTGAAATTCCTCTTTTGAGAAATGCCTATTCAAGTCCTTTGCCCATTTTTAACGGCATTAATTGTTTTGTTGCTGTTGAGTTTCTTGAGCTCTGTATAGATTCTGGATACTAATCTTTTATCAATTTCATAGTTTGATACTATTTTCCACCATTTTATCAGTTGCCTCTTTACTAATTAGAGTATTTCTTTTGCAGTGCAGAAGCTTCTTAGCTTGAAGTAATCCCATTTATCAATTTTGGTTTTGATTGCGGGTACTTATGGAATCTTAAAAGAAGACTTTTCCTATTCCAATGTCTTGCAGGGTTGTCCCATTATCTTGTACTAATTTGATGGCATCAAATCATAGATTTATGTCTTTGATCCATTTTGAATAGATTTTTGTGTAAGCTGTAGAGTAGGAGTCTAGTTTTATACTTCTGCATGTGTAGGTCGAATTTTTTAAGCACAATTTATTAAATAAACTGTCCTTGTTCCATGCTTGATTGTAGCTCCTTTGTCAGAGATAAGTTGGTTGTAGATGCATGGATTAATTTCTGGAATTTATATTCTGTTTCATTTGTCTATGCATCTGTTTTTGTGCCAGTACTTGACTGTTTTAATTATAATTGCCTTGTATTATATCTTGAAGTCTTGTGTTGTGATACACCCAGTTTTGTTTTTGTTATATAAGATTTTTTTTAACTATTCAGAGTCTCTTGTACTTCCATATGAATTTCAGCATCATTTTCTAGATCTTGAGAATGTTGGTGGTATTTTGATTGGGATCACATTGGTATTGTAAATTGCTTTTGGTAATATGGACATATTATAATATTGATTCTTCCAATCCATGAACATGGCCATTTTTGTGTTTTTTTCTCCTTTTTTACATAATGTTTTGTGATTTTCATTGCAGAGAACTTTGAAATCCTTGGTCAAATTTAATTCAAATTATTTACTTTTTTTTGCAGCTATTGTGAATGGGATTGATCTTAAAAGTTCTTTCTCAGCCATGTCCTTGTCTGTGTATACAAAGGCAATTGATTTATGTATACTTATTTTATATCCTGCCAATTTACCAAACTCTTTTGTGAGTTCCAGTAGTCTCTTTGTGGAGTCTTTTGGATCCCTTATGTATAGAATCATATCATCTGCAAATAGGGATAGTTGGATTTCCTCCTTCCCATTTTGATTCCTTTTATTTCTTTTTCTTGACTAATGGCTCAAGCTAAAACTTCCAGGAATATATTATATATCAAGGGTGAGAGTGACATCCGTTTCTAGTTATGGATCTTAGGGAGAATGTTTCCAATTTTTCCCAATTCAATAGGGTGCTGGCTGTGGGTCTGTCATAAATTGACTTCACTTTGTTGAAGAATTTTCCTTCTATACCCAACTTTCTTAAACTTTTCACCATAAAAGAGTTTTGTATTTTATCAAATGCTTTCTCTGCATCTACTGAAATAACCATATGGTTTTGTTCTTCATTTTCTTAATGTGATTTATCATATTTATTGATTTGTGAATGTTGGAGCATCCCTTCACTGGGGATAAATCCCATTTGATCAGGGTAAATGATCTTTCTGATTTTTTTGTTTTATTCAATTAGCTAATATTTTGTTAGGGATTTTTGCATCTATGTTCATCAGGGATATTGATCTATGCTTCTCTTTATCTGTTGTTTATTTTTCTAACTTAAGAAGTAAGGTAATGCAGGCTTCATAGGATGAGTTTGGTATAGCCCCTCCATTTCAATTGCTTTGAATAGCTTGAGAAGAATTGGAGTCAGTTCTTTAAATATCTGGTAGAATTCAGTGTTGAAGCCATCCAGTCCTGGGCTTTTCTTTGTTGAGATGGTCTTTATTGCTGATTCAGTCTCCATTTCCTTATTGGTCTCTTTAGGTTTTTCTATGTATTCTTGACTCAAATTTGGTACATGTTATGTCCAGGATTTATCATCATTTCTGATGATTCTTTTTATCTGTTGCTATCTTTCCCTTTTCATCTCTAATATTATTGATTTGGGTCTTTTCCATCTTTTATTTTTGTTTAGTTGGAGAAATGGTGTATCAAATTTGTTTTTTTTTTTTTAAAAAACCAGCTCTTATTTTCACTGATCTTTGTATTGTTTCTCTGATTTCAATTTATTTTCTTCTCTAATTTTAATCATTTCTTTCTTCTTTCTAATTTGGGGTTTAGTTTGTTGTTGTTTTTCTAAGTCCTTGAGTTGCATTGATAGCTCATTTAATTGGTACATTTCCAGTTTCCTCATGTAAGCACTAATTGCTATAAACTTCCCTCTGTTAAAAAAAAAAGATTAATTTATTTATTTGAAAGAGCTACACAGAAAGGAGAGGCAGAAAGAAAGAAAGAAAGAGAGAGAGAGAGAGAGAGAGAGAGAGATCTTCTATCCACTCCCCAATCAGCTGCAACAGCTGGAGCAGTGCTGATCCAAAGCCAGTAGCCAGGAGCTTCTTCCAGGCCTCCGACGTGGGTGCAGGTGCCCAAGGACTTGGGCTATCCTCTGTTGCTACCCTAGGTAATAGTAAAGAGCTGGATCAGAAGTGGAGCAGCCAGGTCTCGAACCAGTGCCCATATGGGATGCCAGTGCTATAGCACCGCCAGCCCCTAACCTTCTCTCTTAATACTTCTTTTGCTGCATCCCATAAGTGCTTTTTTTTTCACAGGCAGAGTTAGACAGTGAGAGAAAGAGACAGAGAGAAAGGTCTTCCTTCCATTGGTTCATCCCTGCAAATGGCCACTACGTCCGGTGCGCTGCGCCAATCTGAAGCCAGGAGTCAGGCGCTTCCTCCTGGTCTTCCATGCGGGTGCAGGGTCCAAGCACTTGGGCCATCCTCCACTGCCTTCCCAGGCCACAGCAGAGAGCTAACCTTGAAGAGGAGCACCCAGCACAGAATCAGGCGCCCCAACCGGCACTAGAACCCAGTGTACCAGCCCTGCAGGCAGAGGATTATCCTAGTGAGCCGCTGTGCCAGCCTGTATCCCATAAGTTTTACTATGATGTATTGTCATCTTCATCTGATTCCAGAAGTTTTTGGATTTCTCTTTTGATTTCTTCTATGACTCTGTTCATTCAGGAGCCTGGTGTTCAGTCTCCATGTATTTGCATATGGTCTAGAGATTCTAGAGTTAATGATTTCCAGCTTCATTCCATTGTGGTCAGAGAAGATGCACGACATGATATCAATTTTGTTGAATTTGCTGAGACTTGCTTTCTGGGCTAGCATATGGTCTATCCTAGAGTAACTTGCATGCACTAATGAGAGAATGTTTATTTTGCAATTGTGGAGTGAAAAGTTCTATAGATATCTGTCAGGTTCATTTGTTCCATAGTGTAGATTAGCTCTGTTGTTTATTGATTTTCTGTTTTTCTGTTCAGTGGGGAAAGTAGGGTGTTGATGTCCCCCATTATAATTGTATTTGAATCTGTGTCTCCCTTTAGATCCATTAACATTTATTTTATATAACCACTTGCGCTGTAATTGGGTTCATATACATTTATTATAGTTACATCTTCCTGATAAATTGATCCTTTAATCATTCTAAAATGCCAGTTTTGGGTTAAAGTCTATTTTGTTTAATATTAGGATGGCTACACCTGCTTGTTTTTGCTTTCCATGAAACAGATGGTAAGTCTTACCTCACATCTGTACTCATTAGGATAGTTAATTGTTTTACATGTAAAAAATGTGAGTCAATTCATAAGAAAGCTAAGTCTGATTAATCTTCACTGAATGTTTGAAAAGTGTAGGCAAATGAAAATCACAGTTTCTCCTTATATTTTTAGCACTCATATTGGGAGACTTGATAATGCAAGTAATATCTTCTATGATAAAATTCCACATCCTGAGCTACATATATATATATATATATACACACACATGCATATATATATATATATATATATATATGTATTCTGAGACATAGTGAGATTTGTTTCATTTCTGAGAGAAATACATCAAATTTTAAAATATCAGTTTATAAGTCTTCTAAGAATTTAATAGAGCATCATTTGAATTAAAATACTAATTGAATATTTCAATGAAATCATTTTTGGTAAGTTATAATGCTACAATATCAGTTTGTTTTCTTCAATCTGAAAAATTATGCTTAAAGAAATAATAAATTGACATGCATTACAGATCAAATTATATGTAGTAACAAATTGTTACTGGGAAAATGTTCATACTTCAGGTGAGGAACTAATTCATAGGGGTTATGTGTCTTAACAATAGGATTAACCACTAAGATTGAGGAAAGTCAGAGGGAATGGTACCAATCAAGAGAAAGCAAATAAAGATGATCCTAACAAAAAGAGAACCATTGTGTGGGAATTATAGTTACTTGCTTTATATGAATGTACCTTTCAATGCAAAGAATATTCTAGCCATGGTAATCCCTCTAACTCATGAAATTTTTCAGTTGAGTTTAATGGAAATTTTTATTGTAAGACCAGTACATTCAACAAGATATCTAACAAATGAAAGAGTATTCAAATGGAAATTTGGGTTGGTGCAATTTTGTTAATTAAGAAAATAAGAATGTATGTAGTTGACAGAAATAGAGACAGACTTCTCTGGAAAATTACCATTCTTATTTTTGTTTAAAAAACTCCTTAATATTATTTACAAGAATTAATCTATGACATTTGTATATGCCTGGTAAGTTGATATAGGTGTTGCATAGAATTTCCTTGAGGGCCGGTGCCGTGGCTCAATAGGCTAATCCTCTGCCTAGCGGCGCCGGCACACCGGGTTCTAGTCCCGGTCAGGGCGCCGGATTCTGTCCCGGTTGCCCCTCTTCCAGACCAGCTCTCTGCTGTGGCCAGGGAGTGCAGTGGAGGATGGCCCAAGTACTTGGGCCCTGCACTCCATGGGAGACCAGGAGAAGCACCTGGCTCCTGCCATTGGCTCAGCATGGTGTGCCGGCCGCAGCGCACCAGCCGCGGCGGCCGTTGGAGAGTGAACCAATGGCAAAAGGAAGACCTTTCTCTCTGTCTCTCTCTCTCACTGTCCACTCTGCCTGTCAAAAATTAAAAAAAAAGGAATTTCTTTGAGGATTAAATATATAGTATTAAATATTATATACAAATACAAGCCGGCGCCTTGTCTCAATAGGCTAATCCTCTGCCTATGGCACCGGCACACCGGGTTCTAGTCCCCGTCAGGGTGCCAGATTCTGTCCCGGTTGCCCCTCTTCCAGGCCAGCTCTCTGTTATGGCCCGAGAGTGCAGTGGAGTGTGGTCCAAGTCCTTAGGCCCTGCACCAGCATGGGAGACCAGGAGAAGCACCTGGCTCCTGGCTTCGGATCGGCGCGTTGTGCTGGCCGCAGCGCACCGGCTGTGGCGGCCATTGGAGGGTGAACCAACAGCAAAAAGAAAGACCTTTCTCTCTGTCTCTCTCTCTCACTTTCCACTTTGCCTATCAAAAAAAAAAAAAAAAAGAAAGAAAAAGAAAAAAAGATATTATATACAAAAACAAACACAGCCAATGTGAAAACAAACTCTTGGATAAAAAAGTGTGGTTGAGGTGACAGTATTGTGGCAAAGCAGTTAAAGCTGTTGCCTGTGTCACTGGCACCCCATATTGTCACTGGTCAAAGTCTGAGCTACTCTACTTCTGATTAGCTCTATGCAAATGTGCCTGGCAGAACAGTGGAAGATGGTTCAAGTCTTTAGGGCCCTATAGCCTTAAGGACTCAGAAGACTCTCCTTGCTCCTGGCTTTGGATCAGCCTAGCTACAGCCACTGTAGCCATTGGGGAGCCAGTGGATTCTCTCTCTCTCTCTCTCTCTCTCTCTCTCTCTCTCTCTCCTTTTCTTTCTCACTCTAACTTTGACTTTCAAATACATAAATAAAACTTTTCTTTTAACTGTGTTTATTAACAGTCTGGTAAAGGTGTGTGGGCAAACCAACAGGGAAACTCTCTGTACTGATAATCAATAGAGGGTAATTTTAAAAAACAACAATAGCTATTCAGGGTGATATTAGGAACAGTAGGATTGAAAAAAAAGTGAGGAGAGTATACACAAAATTCAATTGTATGTGACTTAACTTCAAGAAGAGAAATGCACATATGTAATTTTGAGCAATTATTGATAATATGTAACTCAATAGTTTAGATAATAATTACCATTGATGAGAGTATTTTTCAATGATGATCTACAGAATACTTAATAGTTCTGTAAGATAGTATAAAAATTTGATTTTTTTAACTTTCATTTAATAAATATAAATTTCCAAAGTACAGCTTTTGGATTACAATGGCTTCCCCTCCATAACCTCCTTCCCACCTGCAACCCTCCTCTCCTTGCTCCCTCTCCCATCCCATTCACATCAAATTTCATTTTCAATTATCTTTATATACAGAAGATCGATTTAGTATATATTAAGTAAAGATTTCAGCATTTGCATCCACACAGAAACAAAAAGTGTAAAGTACTGTTTGAGTACAAGTTAACACGTTAATTCACATAGTACACATAAGTACATTAAGGACAGAGATCCTACATAGGGAATAAGTGCACAGTGACTCCTGTTGTTGATTTAACAATTGACACCCTTGTTTATAGCGTCAGTAATGACCCGAGTTCAACCAATAGTATTAAGTAGAACAAAAAAAAATACTAAAAGGGATAAAGTATTAAGTTGTTCTTCAACAGTCAGGACAAGGGCTCATCAAGTCACCGTTTCTCATAGTGTCCATTTCACTTCAACAGGTTTCCTTTTTGGTGCTCAGTTAGTCGTCACTGATCAGGGAGAACATATGATATTTGTCCCTTTGGGACTGGTTTATTTGACTCAGCATTATGTTTTCCTGATTTCTCCATTTTGTTGCAAATGACCGGATTTCATTGTTTTTTACTGCTGTATAGTATTTAGAGTACATATCGCATAATTTCTTTATCCAGTCTACTGTTGATGGGCATTTAGGTTGCTTCCATATCTTAGCTATTGTGAATTGATCTTCAATAAACATTGTGGTGCAGACAACTCTTTTGTTTGCTAATTTAATTTCCTTTGGGTGAATTCCAAGGAATGGGATGGCTAGGTTGTATGGTAGAGTTATATTCAGGTTTCAGAGGAATCTTCAAACTGACTTCCATAGTGGCTTTACCAGTTTGCATTCTCACCAACAGTGGATTAGTGTCCCTTTTTTCCCCCATATCCTCGCCTACATCTGTTGTTGGTAGATATCTGTATGTGAGCCATTCTAACCTGCACATGTTTTTAATAGGTTTCCATATCACTTGCTTCACTGTACAATCATCTGTTTTCCTAGTCTTCATGTCCCTAGCATTCCAATCACCTACTGCATACAATGGGTGACATCTCTGCAGGAATCCTACATCTAATCCTCAAGATCATGTCTCTCTATTAAATATGGGAACTCCATGTAAGCCATATCTTAATTCTCCTCAATTTCGTCAATTGATCATTGGAAATGAAATATTATTTTATCCATTGCAAGATGGAAAAAGGCGACTGAAAATGTCAGGATGGTTCTTTTAAAAAGAAGATATATTATTTATTTGAAATGCAGAATTACACATACACATACATACACACAGTCACACACACACACAGATAGAAACAGAGACAGAGAAGATGTTCCCTTTAGTGGTTCTTTCCCTAGATGACTGCAACAGCTGGATCTGGGCCACTATAAAGCCAGGAGCCTGAAATTCTTCTGGATTTCCTATGTGGTTGTGGGACCAAGCACTTATGACATCTTTTGCTGCTTTCCCAGGTGCATTAGCAGGGAGCTGAATTTGAAGTGGAGCATCTAGGGCTCAAATTGGCACCTATATGGTATGCTAGCAGCATAGGCAGTGGCATTAGCTGCTATACCTCAGTGCCAGCCTCAGGATAGTTGTTAAAATGGGATAGGAAGGGAGAGAACGATCCAACATGGGAAGCAGGATACACAGCAGACTCATAGAATGGTGGATGTCCTAAATAGCACTCTGGCCTCAGAATCAGCCCTTAAGGCATTCGGATCCAGCTGAAAAACCCATGAGAGTATTTCAGGCATGGAAAGCCAAGACGCTCTATCAAAAAAAAAAAAAAAAAGAATGACCTAAATGAAAGATCTCCACCAGTGAGATCCCAGTGGAAAGAACAGGTCATCAAAGAAGGCGGTATCTTTTCTCTGAAGGGAGGAGAATACTTCCACTTTGACTATGACCTTGTCTAAATATGATCAGAGTCAGTGAATTCAAAAGGCTTCCATAGCCTTGGCAACTCATGACAAGAGCCTAGGGTGATTACTGATGCCATAAACAAGAGTGTCAATTTGTTAAATCAACAACAGGAGTCACTATGCACTTATTCCTCATGTAGGATCTCTGTCCTTAATGTGCTGTACATTGTGATTTAATGCTATAACTAGTACTCAAACAGTATTTTTCACTTTGTGTTGCTATGTGGGGGCAAACTGTTGAAATCTTTACTTAATATATACTAAACTGATCTTCTGTATCTAAAGAGAATTGAAAATGAATCTTGATGTGAATGGGATGGGAGAGGGAGCGGGAAAGGTGAGGGGTTGCGGGTGGGAGGGAAGTTATGGGGGGGAAAGCCATTGTAATCCATAAGATGTACTTTGGAAATTTGTATTCATTAAATAAAAGTTTAAAAAAATAGGATAGGAAGCAACAAATATGAAAAATTATACCCCAGAATTGTTAATATTTAAAAAATGCACTGATATTTTCTCTACTTAAAGCTACCCAAAGGTTGAAATTATGAAGGACTGTTTTTTAAACATATAATCAAATTCACTAAAGTGCAGAATATTTAAGACTAATAAAGGAATTATGCATATAATCAAGATGTGTGCACTAGGTGAAAACTAAAATAAGAAAATATCTAAACTAAGTCAGGAGACCTACTTTATCAGACTTCTAATTTGGGCCAAATATCTCCAGCTGCCAGGGGCTTGTGCTGTTAAATAATGTGCATATTTTGGATACATGCCATAAAGGTTTAGAGAAATGCTTCAGATAAAGTTGATGACTCTTCATCAGTTATCTTGGGTGTGTTTAACAGGCTAAGGTATTGATATAGAATAAGCCTTTCATTGTCTTCTTTTTAAGGTTGATAACAAAGGAGCCTATCTATTTCTCTCCTACTTTCTATTTTATCTACTTTAAGAACCACCCACATTTCTTAGTGTTCACAGTGTTGGATTATGTTACTGAGTGCCAGGTAGTGTTAACTGGTTTAAAGAAGTAATAGTAGGTTAATCTCTCAAATGGGCACAGGTTCTAGTCTCAGCTCCTCCTCTTCCAATCCAGCGGTCTGCTATGGCCTGGAAAATCCATAGAAGATGGTTCAAGCACTTGTGCCCCTGCACATGCATGGAGAGACCTTGAAGAATCTTCTGGCTCCTGGCTTCAGATTGGCCCGGCTTTGGCCATTGCTGCCATTTGGGGAGTGAACCAACAGATAGAAGACCTTTCTCTCTGTTTCTCCCTCCACTGTCTGTAAATCTACCTCTCAAATAAATAAAATCTTTTAAAAAATTCTAAAAAGTAACACTTTAGACTTGGAAGGAATGAATTCATTTTTAGTGTACTTTGCTGATCAAGTACCCTGGCATTTTAGCTTCAAATTGAGGGTATCTGATTATCAGAGGTGGGTGTAAATATTTTAGTTGCTTTAATGTTAAGGTCAAATTAATGCAGAAAAAAATGCTATATTATATGCAAGATGGTTTGTCAAGATTACACCAGCCAGTCTATTTCATCTAAGCTGCTACCAGAAAAAAATGGTAGATCATCAAAGAGCCTTTACCAAAAATCAAATTCGTGTATCCTTACCTGTATGAATAAAAAACAGCCTTGCGTGAATCCTGTGCTTCAGGACCAAGATTTCTCTTTACACAAAAGTTTTTGAAAGTCAACAACTGAGAGAGTTGTCTTTGGCTTTTATTAAAGCTAGAAATAATTGTTTCTACTAAGTATAATGTAGCTTTTAAATACAGATTTTCTTGGAATTTTAAGAATATACATATATTTGTATTTTAAAATCAATTTTGAACAATTTATCTATTTACAACTACCTCAATTCCCTTCACATTAGTGGGGAATAGGTATCACCTTTTATTTGTAGAGTGAATACTAGATGGAAACAACAGATAAAAAGATAAATGCAACCTGTTTACTATTGCTAATAAAATCAGTTCTGTGTTATCTCTAATTCTGCATTCTTAAACCATATTATTGATTTGTAGTTATTCTTGAAAACTTGTACCCAACTACCTCTTCACTTTTTAAAAATTTTTATTTATTTAATTTTTTCAGAAGACAGATATCTCCCATCTGCTGGTTTAATCCCCAAATGCTCTCAATGAACTGGGAGGGGCCCTGGCTCAAAACAGGAGGCAGAAACTGAATCTAGGTTTCCCATGCGAATGGCAGGAAGTCAACTCCTTGAGTTACCACCTGCTGCCTGCCAAGATGTGTATCTGAAGGAATCTAGAATTCAGAGTGGAGGAGAACTGGAACAGAGATTCAGATGTAAGAATCCCATGCTGTGTCTTTATCACTAAACACTTTATCACTAAACACTTAGCACTAATTTACTCTTTGTACTTCCTGAAACAGTTGCTTTGAAGTTTTCTGGTTTTCATGTGATACATGATAATATTTCTTGATTTTGTAAGCATTAATATCTTTCAACACTTCTAACAGTCTCCTCTATGAAATATAGCAAGGCAAGTACAAATATAAATAATCTTTCCACACGTTTCTGGCTGAAATAGTCAAAACAGTGGTTCACTCATCTCTCCCCACTTCATTTACTGCACCTACTCATGGGTTACTTCCAAATTTAAATTAATTGCAACTCATCTTCAGAACTCTGTGAATGCTCCAATATCTTCTTCGCCCTTTGCATAAAACTTATGAGAAGATTGGACCTAAGACCGATAGAATCCCTTGGCTGGCGCCGCGGCTCACTAGGCTAATCCTCCGCCTTGCGGCGCCAGCACACCGGGTTCTAGTCCCGGTCAGGGTGCCGGATCCTGTCCCGGTTGCCCCTCTTCCAGGCCAGCTCTCTGCTGTGGCCCGGGAGTGCAGTGGAGGATGGCCCAAGTGCTTGGGCCCTGCACCCGCATGGGAGACCAGGAAAAGCACCTGGCTCCTGCCATCGGAACAGCGCGGTGCGCCGGCCGCAGCGCGCTACCGCGGCGGCCATTGGAGGGTGAACCAACGGCAAAAGGAAGACCTTTCTCTCTATCTCTCTCTCTCACTGTCCACTCTGCCTGTCAAAAATTAAAAAAAAAAAAGACTGATAGAATCCCCATACATTTTACACAATTCATTACTTAAAAAATAAACACATACTACTTGAGGGTGTCACTGTAGTGCAACAGAGTAAGTGCTGCTTGCAACACTGGCATCCCAGATTGGAGTACTGTTTCCTTTCCCATAAGCTCTGCTTCTGATTCAGCTTCCAGTTAATAATGCATCCTAGGAAGATAGGGGAAGCTGACCTAAATATGTAGCCCCTTGCCACCCATGTGAGAGGCAGATGGAGTTCCTGACTCCTGGCTTCAGTATGGCACAGAACTGGCTGTTGCAGACATTTGGAGAGTGAACCAGAGGATAAAAAGATTCTCTCTCTCTCTCTCTCTCTCTCTCTGTATGTCTGTGTGTGTTACGTTGATTTCAAATAAATAAATCTCTAAATAAAAATATGTAATAACCCACATACCATTAAAACAACATTCACTGCATTTCCTGGCAAGCTAGATGGGATCATTGGTTCTTGACTACATACAGTAGCTCATATTTTGGGGGTATTATTAGGTCAATGCTCCCCTACTTCTTTTCTCTTGAATCTATTCTTACATTTTTCTCCTGTGCTGTTTTTCTTTAGTTTCTTATATTTAAATATTTCTATTAGCACATAATTCCTTGTGTCTGCTCCACTGGAAAAATAAGGTCTTTTCAGTAAGGTGCACATGAGGGTACTTCGAAATTGTTTATGGAAAAATAGAATGAAAAGATAAGTTTATTTTGGTTCAAAAACGATACATGTTTGCACATACCTTTTAAAGTACTCTTATATTTTATTACTATGATTATGCATAAACATATATTTGCTGATAATGATTCTATGGCTTCTGTCTGTAGAATTTGATGTAGAATATACTCAGAGATCCAATATTGAGCGATTCAGAATATATTTTTTTCTTAATCATTCCTGATATTTCCTATTTATTTTCTTTATAAAGTTGACTGGAAAAATAAAAGTACAGGAAAATTGGAGACAAGAGTAGCTAATAACCCAGAGAAGTTAGAGTTTGTAATTTCAAAATTAGAAATAAATATGAGACAAAATTCTTTCTATCTCTTTTGCATAACCTCTTGGGTATTTATGCACCCATTAGGCTTCTCAGAAGTTCCACTTTAGTTTGTTAAAGAATGACCTTCAGTACAAAAACAAGGCTTCAAAATGTTCTCTATTTTGTTTCATATTCATGCCAGTAAATGTATTGATATCAATAGAATTATCTAACATCAGTCAACAGTAAATTGTTTATATGCTTTGCCTTCTAAATAAACACATTTGCATTTGCAATTTATGTTTATTTCATCTCATATAATTTATTTTCTCCACCACAAAATATAATATGACACCACAAATTTCAACAATAACAATATAATACATTAAACTACTGATCCTGCTTACCTGTTTATTTTTCTGTTTAGTTTAGAAAAATCTAACAGCTAAAGAAATGATATTTCTTTGTAATAAATTCAGGCAATTTCCAAACAGCATGCGATATTCAGCTGCATTGTCCTCATGATGGACAAATAGGTAATTAGAAAAACCCAGAAGGCTGACACAAATGTCATACAAAATATGCCCAATGTTGGTATCTTTAGACACAGATAATTGTCAGCTGACTTACTTGTCACATAGTAGCTGCATACTCTTAAGCAATTATTTTGTTTCAAACCTTCCATTTTCTTATCTATAAAGTTGATGCATTAACATGTATCTGTGTTAACTAATGATGAGTTCTAGGAATCTTATTTTTACTACACTTTTGAGCTGCACTGAATTTGATTCACAAAGAGGTGTAGGAGTCTATTGCCCAAAACAAATATGTTTCATAAGATTGTTTTTATGTAAAATGTTAGCTTTATTATGAAATTAAATATTTAATCATCAATTTCGGGGAAAAGTTGCATTAAGGGAAACCCTAAATAAAATCAAATTTCCAAAGAGAGTAAATCATTTCAATCCGTGTTTTGGGTACAGCTTAACTATAAAAATTATTCCACTGATTAACATTTTTCATCTTCACATCTGTATTCCCTTCTCCTTGAGATATTTTGTGCGGTCAACATTTCTGTTAATGTTTGAGAACAAATATTTACTACACAACTACTCATAGAAATTTTTCTCTCACCCATCTTCCTACAAGAGAAATGCAGAAAAGACATTAGAGCAATGTTCCAAATGGAACTTATATTTGAATGCATTAGAGTCGGTGCCAGCGTCTTCCATGATACTGAAAAAACAATGTCTGATCCTGGTGTTCATTTAATATACCTAGATATACTGAAAATAAAAATATATATATATATAAAACAAACTGACTAGATACATATTAAAATAAATTTGCTTTGAGTGATTAATGAAAGTGTTAAGAGTAGGGAAATTCCTAAAAGGAGAGATAAAGGAATAGGATGTTAACACATGAAGAAGAAGAGGAAGAAGAGTGGCTTGTAAAGGGAGGGGAAGGGGGACAAGTAGCATCTTTTGTAGAAATTGGCAACCAAGAAATCTCTGGGTTCGGGGGTTCTATTATTAGACGTCATGTGTTAGGGGTTGTTACGAGTCTCTCACACAAACCTGTGACTGCCGAAGGAAGCCATCAATTGAGAGAGAACCAGGATTAACTCTACTTCCACAGCTGAAACAATGAGGTACCTGGCTTGACAGATTGCTCTTCTGTGCAAGAGGAAGTAGAAGTGGCAATTTCTCCTTAGAGTTTTTAACACTAAACAAGATTGCATATTGACACTAACTTTAAAAAGAGGCAATAGAAAGGAATAAATAAATTAAATGTTTTCTTAAAATGCTTGAAAGATGCCATAGGGAAATAAAAGATTATTCATGATAGGAAAAATAGTCAAAACATTAACAGTAGAGGGAAAATTTCTCTAGCTCATTATGAGTAACAGTGACTTGATCAGCCCTTGTCCTGACTGTTGATGAACAACTTAATACTTAATCCCTTTCAGTATTTTTTTGTTCTACTTAATACTATTGGTTGAACTCTTTAATTAACACATAATTATTCTTAGGTGTTTAAATTTAACTGAAAAGTGATCCCTGTTAAATATAAGAGTAGGAATAAGAGAGGGAGGAGATGTACAGTTTGGCACATGCTCAATCTGAATTGCCCCAAACAGTAGAGTTAGAAATGTGCCAGGAGATTCCAATTCAATCCCTTCAAGGTGGCATATACCAATGCCATTTCACTAGTCCAAGTGATCAGTTTCAGTTCATAATTGATCATAATGATAAGATTAAGAGTCAAAGGGATCACATAAACAAGACTAGTGTCTGCTAATACTAACTGATAGAATTAAAAAGGAGAGAATGATCCAACATGGGAAGGGAGAGACACAGCAGACTCATAGAATGGCAGATGTCCTAAACAGCACTCTGGCCTCAAAATCAGCCCTTAAGGCATTCAGATCCGGCTAAAAACCTCATGAGACTATTTCAGGCATGGAAAGCCAAGACACTGTGGCTAAAAAACAAAAACAAAAACAAAGACACCTAAATGAAAGATCTCCACGAGTGAGATCCCAGTGAAAAGAACAGGACATCAAAGAAGGAGGAACTTCCACTTTGACTATGACCTTGTCTAAATAAGATCAGAGTTGGTGAATCCAAAAGGCTTCCATAGCCTTGGCAGCTCATGACAAGAGCCTAGGGTGATTACTGACGTCATAAATAATAGTGTCAATTTGTTAAGTCAACAACAGGAGTCACTGTGCACTTACTCCTCATGTAGGATCTCTGTCCTTAAGGTGTTGTACAATGTGAATTAATGCTATAACTAGTACTCAAACAGTATTTTACACTTTGTGTTTATGTGTGGGTGCAAACTGTTAAAATCTTTACTTAGTATATACTAAATTCATCTTCTGTATATAAATTGAAAATGAATCTTGATGTGAATGGGATGGGAAGGGAGCGGGAAAGGTGAGGGTTGCAGGTTGGAGGGAATTTATAGGGGGACAAAAGCCATTGTAATCCGAAAGCTGTACTTTGGAAGTTTATATTTATTAAGTAAAAGTTTAAAAAAATAAGCATAAACTGAGCTAATGCACTGTTTCTCAGTATGGGATTTTACTTAGTCCACTTCACTACTTGTAAAGAATGTGTCTCAACTGTGACTCAAATGATCTTTCTAAAAAAGCATATGAATCATATACAATGATTAATTCACATATCTATTTAAAAAATTCTATTGGTCATGCTAAAAAAGGTTGCAAGCCCTTGGACTTAAATATTTCTATAATGGCTGTTAAAATCAATTCTGGCATTATAGTCTCCAAGAATGAACAAAAAAATCTTTAAAATGTGAAAGAAAAATATATAGAAACATAAACCAATAATTCAAACTATTATATACACTAATTTTAAATATATGAAAACACAATCTTTATCAACATAGAAAGTTTAAATAAAATTATACCATAAGACTATATAACACTTGTCAGATTGATTAAAAACCCAAATATTGACAAAACATCTGATAACAGAATTTTGGAGAAATAGTTCTTATATAATGCTGAGAGAAATGCAAATCATTGTAGTTAGAGAGGAGGAAATGACAGTATTTCTCAAAAGTGAGCTTTCACCCATCTTTGGGTCAGCAATCTCATTTGGTGAATGTATGCTTAAAGAATACTTTAAAAAATTAAAATGCCTATGAAAATGTTATTGTAACATTATTGGAAATTACAAAATATCAGAGACATTCTGAATAAATATTCATGTAAAATTGCTTGAAAAAACGTGGTGCTAAACATAAGTAATATACAGCTGTAAAGCATGAGATTAGTTTCTTGAACATATATTAAGCGATTTGTAAAATATAAATACAAAAAAAGGCACATAAAGATATTCATGCAATATAGAAAGGGAATTTATATGTGTGTAAACACAGCTACTTATACACATATTTATCATAAAATAAACAAAGGTGAATATCTACAATGCAATACAAAGAGACACAAGCAAATCTATTTTGAATATTCAACATTTTGCAAAAACCACATAAAAGGTCAGGGTAAACTTTTCATTATGTTCTATATCTTTTTGTATCTTTTAAAAATTATTTTAATTAATTCTTAACAGTTCCAGTGTGACTTGTAGATACAATTCTAAAAAAAATAATGATAACCCCTTCCTCCCTCCCTTTCTTCCCTTTTCCCTACCACACTCCTTTCTTCTCCCTTTCCATTTTTTTAATTTTAGGAAAGCAGTAACATATTGTAAATTTAAATTACAGTACAAATACTTAATACTTAACCAAATTAAAAGTTTAACAAGTAAAAAGCAAAGAGACTCTAGCTTAATGGGAATATAGACAACAGCTGTGAACAATAATTGACTTGAAAAATCAACATCTCACCCATAGATAGCAAAATTTAACATAATCATAGATCATTAAAACTATAGTAGTGTAACATTCTTTGTTTTTAAGACAAGTGAGCAACCTTAAATTCTCACTAGTCTCTTTCTCTCTCTTTTTTTGAATCTAGAAACCGTTTAATTAAGGTCTAAAAATTTCATGTATACAACTTTAGGAATGTAATGATTCTTCCCACCTTACCCTCCCTCCCACCCACATTCTTAGTCTTCTTCCTCCTCCGTCTCCTATTCCCATTTTATTTTGTACAAAGATTTATTTTCAATTAACCCTATACACATAAGATTAACCCTACACTAAGTAAAGAGTTCAACAAAAAGCATTAAAAATTAAGCTATTGCTCAACAGTCAAAACAAGGGTTATTAAAAGTCATTGCATCTCAAAGCGTCAATTTCACTTCTGTAGATTACCATTTATGTTCTGTATCTTAAGTTGGTAGCTAAGTATATAATTTACTGTTATCACTTCATATATATTATGCATATAATTTCACATATGTGAAATGTTTAATAATATAGGAACAGACTAGGATACATTCAGGGAGTAAAGAATGCAGGCTCTGGAATCAAATAATGTCCATTTGAATTCTGTTTTTTTTTTTAAGATTTATTTATTGATTTATTTTACAGGGTAGGTAGGGTTACACACAGTGAGAGAGAGAGAGAGAGAGAGAGAGATCTTCCTTCCGTTGGTTCACTCCCCAATGACTGCACCGGCCAGTGCTATGCAGATCCAAAGCCAGGAGCCAGATGCTTCTTCTCGGTCTCTCATGTGGGTGCAAAGGCCTAAGCTCTTGGGCCATCTTCTACTGCTTTCCCAGGCCATAGCAGAGAGCTGGACTAGAAGAGGAGCAACTGGGACTAGAGCAGGTGCCCATATGGGATGCCAGCGCCGCAGGCGGAGGAATAACCTACTGCACCACAGTGCCGGTTCCCGGTTTTCTGAAGCAAAAGCTAACACTTCATGTTTCAGTTCTGAATTTAAGAAATGAATGTATAAAAGTATGTTCTCAAAGGTGTTCCTTCTGGTGCAGCAAATTAAACCACCGCTTGAAAAGTGGAGTACTGGGTATTCTGCTTTATATTCACATCCTCGCTAATATGCCTGGGAAAACAGCAGAAGATAGTCCAAGTACCTATGACTCTGCCATATATGTGGGAGACCAGAATGGAGTTCCTGGCTTCTGGCTCCTGGCCCCTGGCTTTAGTTTCTTTCTCTCACTCTCTGTCACTCTGCATTTCAAAAAATTAAATCAATAAGAAAGTATCCAGCAATATCCTTTTAAGGAGTAGTTATTAGATATAATTTCTTAGAATAATGTCCAATAAATATTAAGTGATCAATATTAGTAGCAAAAGCACAGAAGCAATTTCTCTAGGAACCAAAATCCAGGTTCAGTGATGCCTGAAAACCTTGTTATTGTAATTGCATCCTTTAATAGGAAATAACAGTGCTTCTCTACTGGGGGTGACATTGGCATCACTGTTGATCTGTGCAAAACTATAAAATAATAAAACACAAAGAAGGGGTGGACATCAACAAATACAAACTTAACAGAATTTTTAGATATCAGGCATGGGTTTCTGTAAGTTCAAATTGTCCTTGTTAAGAATCCCAGTGACAGGAACACCGAAGTAATGTTACAACTAAACAAAATAATTCTAAGTCCTTTACCTTAGAGAATTAGGCCTCCAATTATCATGTATTCAGTTATGATAATGATCCCTTACAAATGGGGCTATTTTTTATTATCAGTGGAGATCTTATGTAAAGCATATGCATTTCATTGTTAATATTCAATTTATAATGGCTATTATCTTCTGTTCTCATAAAAGGCTGAAAAGTTATGTAAGAAAAGGAACAGGAATACATAAGAGAACATAGCTAATGCAATTTAATCTCATTTTTAAACAGATCTGTAATTTTGGTAGAATTTTAAATTCTACTTTGGAAATCATTAGGCCAAAACCTATAAAATATTACCTATTTTCAAAAAGGTAATTGAAGGTCTTAGTACAATTTAAAATAGTGGATTTATGCTGCTGTCTTGCACACACAAATGAGTGCCCTTGTGAATTGAAATATATTCCAGCATGTTTATCATAGAGTCTGCAATTGCATGCTGATCAACGTCGCTCACTCATTAACAGAAAGGGCTCCTTTCTTGAGCTTTCATTTGCATGCTCTTCTAAAAGCTCCTCGATTCCTTACTGTTCAAACAGCCAATAACCTTTGTAATCAACAAGAAAATTAGAAGCAGGTGGGAGCTTATTTTTAATGATGCTGAGACCAAATTGCTTAACTTAAATGTGAACTTTTTTCTTCCAATCCTTTTTAATGCCTGACAAATATTAATTACGTGAAGTCAGAGACTCTGACTTTCCCATTGTCTCTGATCAAGCTCTGTAGCTATCCCTTTGCTTTTCTTTTTAATTAATATGATGAAAACACCTCCCCTTTATCACCCTTCTTTTTCCTGTAGTCTCCAGCACAAACATGATATCCTTGGGGTTTAGCTAATGTTCTGGCAGCTTTTACAAATTTACCTAGTTGACTACAAATGAAACTGATTGAGGGCATTCCCTACTAGATGGTAATTATTTACTTTAATGAGTGCATATTAGTGAATTGGAAATAAAGTTTCAGCTTCATAAATGGCAAATATTGGCCCTATTTCTGTCTGTTTTGGTTCAGAATATTCTTAATCATATTTACTTCAAATAAACGCATTTCTCTGGGGCTTATCAGAAGTAAGGTCAAATGTTTTTCAGATTTATATTTCAAACGAAGCCAGCGCCACGGCTCAATAGGTTAATCCTCCGCCTGCGGCGCCGGCACCCCAGGTTCTAGTCCTGGTCAGGGTGCCGGATTCTGTCCCGGTTGCCCCTCTTCCACGCCAGCTCTCTGCTATGGCCTGGGAGTGCAGTGGAGGATGACCCAGGTCCTTGGGCCCTGCACCCGCATGGGAGACCAGGAAAAACACCTGGCTCCTAGCTTTGGATCAGCGCGGTGCACCGCCCGCTGCAGCCGTTGGAGGGTGAACCAACAGTAAAGGAAGACCTTTCTGTCTGTCTGTCTCTCTCTCTCGCACTGTCATATTTCAAACAACAATGAATTAAATAATAAAGATGGCCAGTTATAGTTATTTCTGGATTATTCACAAATATGTGCCTCGAGAGTATACAACAAATGAATCTCAGACCAGGCTTTCTACACTATTCTGCCATTTTCCGAATACTCATGAAAAACATGCTCAGTGAAATTAAATACTTACCAAAATGAATCATTAAAATCTATCAAGATGAATAGAAAGTAACTTAATATCAGTCCAGAGTTTTGGGTTTACCACAATTCTTTCTCATTAATTGTAAGCAATATAGTATTCATTATATATTTACATCAACATTTACATCTATTCCTCATGTATTGATTACTATTTTAAAGAAATTGATAATGATATTATTGGTCTGAAGCAAGCAAAATGTGTATTTTACCTACCATGTAAAACAGAACATACAGTTTTGGGTAAGAAAAAAAGAATCCTAATAAATATTTCACCTTCCACTTGAATTAATCTACAAAGCGTTGCCACTATTTTATAAGACTCAATCGTCTATTAACATTTTGTCAAAAGGACAAGTTCTTTTCAGCTATCCAAACATGTACTGCAAAAGATTCAATGTCATTTTGAAACATTTACTCCTAACTATATGACAAGTGTTCAAAAAGCTCATGCACGAGTAGGAATTGTGACACTGTGGGTTAAGGCACCACTTGGCATTCCAGCATCCCAATATTACAGTACAGATTTGATTCCCAGCAAACCGGCATTCCATCCAATTTTCTGATAATGAATCCTGGGAAACAGCAGATGATACCTCAAGTACTTGGGTCCCAGCTGCTCACTTAAGAGACCAGGACAGTGGCTACTAGCTTCACACAGCCCTGGCTGTGAAGCATAGATGGAGAACATTGCTCTCTGTCTCTCTTTCTCCCTGGAGCTTCCTCCCTCTTTCTCTGCTTTAAAGAATATGGCAACATACATATTTTAATAGTTCATGGAAATGAGTCTATTAAAATTTTTGTGTAGATTTCAAAGTATATTTACAGCAAAATGAACTTATCTGTAATATCATTTTCTATAAGTTTTTTGAGGTACCCCTGTATATTAAGACACACACACACACTTAAACACACACACACACCACAAAAACTTATGGGTGCTATGTCTTAAAAACTTCAAATCAAGTAAAAGCCTGCTTTAGAGCAAATGAACTCTTGAAATCAAAAATCAAATTCACAATTTTTTAAAGATTTATTTTATTTTATTTGAAAGACAGAGTTACAGTGAGAGGCAGACAGAGAAAGAGGTCTTCCATCTGATGGTTCACTCCCCAATTGGCCATGATGGCCGGAGCTGTGCCCATCTGAAGCCAGGATCCAGGAGCTTCTTCTGGGTCTCCCACATGGGTGCAGGAGCCCAAGGACTTTAGCCATCTTCCACCACTATCCCAGGCCACAGCAGAGAGCTGGGTCAGGAGAGGAGCAGCCGGGACTAGAACTGACGCCCGCATGGGATGCTGGCGCTTCAGACCAGAGCTTTAACCTTCTGTGCCACAGTGCCAGCCCCAAATTCACAAATTTCAATTTTTCTCTATTTATATTTATAAATTAATCACCAAATAATCTGAGGTACTTAAATAATACATGAAAGCATGTTTTGTTAAATATAATGTAAAACAAAGATGACAAAAAAGAGTTAAGAAATTCTTCTTACCACAAGTACTAACCTACATTTTTCACAGAGTTCCTAATATAACTATGAGCCTTATGACATCTGGAAGAAAGTAAAAGAAATATAATAAATGTCATAGTTCTCATACTAGGAAAACTAAATATGACAACAGCAGTTATACCTACAACAATGAAACATTTAACACTGTAACGTTAAAGTCAAGATTCAGCTTAACGTTTAAACGCATGCTTGGAGTTCAAAGTTCTCTATGGCAGCAAGCTTGCATAAATGTCACATATTGCTAATGCCACACCAGCATCATAGACTGTTACTTTGGAAGAATCAGAGGACACAGAAAATAACGAAAATAACAATAAACCTATACACAGAAGAGAAGGTTTAACCACTGTTTCTATGGCCTTTTCTATGTTTTTATGGCCTTAGGGATGCTTGAGGATTTGACATTTAATTAATTTTCCTTGCAATATTAGCTCAAATAATGCATAGCTGGGCACAGTATTAGATTCAAAACAAATGAGAATTCAACTGAAGACTGTATATAAGAACAAGCACCAGTGCTTTATTGTTGGTTAGAGAATGAGTCACCAGTGCAAGTAGATCCAACAGGAAATGAGAACCAGTCATAGTCCCTAGAGGGCATTGTAGACAATTAGATATTAAATGGGAAGGGCTTCAGTAGCTGATGACTTCTCTGGACAGTGCCCATCCAGCCCCTTCTCCTGCAACTAAACCTGTTGTGAATGTTGATATGGAAAATAGTGCTTGAGTACCATGGAGTATCTTCTAGACCACTGGGCTTGCTATACTACACTGTAACTTTGATCTTTCTTAAAACTGTTAATGTGGATTAATGTGCTCTGAGTTTATTTGTCGCTCCAATCTTAAAATCACTGATGCTAGCAGAAGCCAATCGGTATAATTATAACTAAATAGTATTTTAGTATAGTATTCAAATGATCTGGATGAAGCTACGGATTCTGACCTTGGACTGGCAAAAGGAATTAATCCAGAAGGAAAACAATTTTAACAATAAAAAGAAGGAATAGCAATAAATAACAAGAAGGAATCAATTTAAGTATGATCAAGGAATCAATTTAAGTGTGATCAAGGAAGAGAAGTTTTCATAATAAGGTATGGCAAGCCATTTAGAATTTTGGAGGAAGAACATTCCAGAAAGAGGAATAGGAAGCACAAATGTCTGAATCAGGAATGTATTTGGTGTGCTTCATATTTAGAAAACATCAAGGCCATTAGAGTGATCAACTGTGGACCAATCAGGGGCAGAAGCAAAAAGGAGGTGGAGTCAGAGATAATAACTTGAGTAGGAAGGGATATATTTTATAGGGCTTTGAATTCCAATCTGAGAACTTTGGACTTACTTAAAATAAATGGGGAATTTCTGGTGGGTTTTAAGCAAAAAGAGATATAACATACTCTATATCTCATTAGAATCACCACAATTGTTTTGTGAATCCACTAAAAGAGGCATTTCACAAGGACAATTAAAAAGCTATCCCAGGGAGCCCAAACTGTGGTGTAGTGGGTAAAGTCACTGTCTGCAGTGCCTACATCCCATATAGGCACCGGTTCAAGTCCCAGCTGCTTCACTTTCAATCCAGCTGTCCGCTATTGCCTGGGATGCAGTAGAAGATGACCGAAGTCCTTGGACCCTTGCACCTCATTCCTGGCTCTCTCTGTTGCTGCCATTTGGGGAGTGAACCAGTGGATGGAAGACCGACCTCTCTCTCTCTCTCTCTCTCTCTCTCTCTCTCTCTCCCCCTGCCACTGTCTCTCTATAACTCTGCTTTTCAAGTAAATAAATAAATCTTAAATTTAAAAAAAAAAAAAACTATTCCAGGATTCTAAGTAACAGTGAAAGTTATCTTGATCCAGTAGAATAAAAGATGACCAAAAGTGGGAAAGCTGGCATTTTCTGGAGAATTGAATGCAATGAAGACTTAGAGGGCAACCAAAGATGACTCTGAGGTTGTTCATCATAGATGCTGAAAGGATGGAATTGCCATTGTCAACAATAAATTATTTCCTAAATAATTGTTAAAATATCCAGAAAGGTTTTATTTAGACTACTGAGCAGGAAACAGAGATTTTGGTGTAAACTGAGCTCAACTCCATTGAAATAGGAAACTGGAGGTTTTTCTTAAATCCTGGGATATAATTAGTGGAGGGAAGAAGAGATTAGTCAGTGTGATTGGGCCACAGTTTTGTTAATTGCTGTTTATGAAGCTCAGCTCCTACTCTCCCAAAGAGATTGGGAACCAATTGCTCTGTCTTTCTTACAGAGTCCATTTCAAAAGGGAAGATCCTCGGGTTCTTGATAAAGTCTAGTGTATTGAAGAGGAGACATATAATTGGACAGAGGGAGGATTGCCATTTGTATATTTTTAAAAATAATATTTATAAAAAAAGTAAAGCAAGGGACAATAGTCAGGTGTGGGCTGGAACAAACAGCAAATCTTTTCTTAGCAGCCTTGGGCATTCTCAAGTAGACATCTTAAGGGGGCTGGAATTTTATTAGGGGTGGAGCCCTGAGTTAATAGAAACTATGTTATGGTTTATTCACATCCGTTACTGTGATTGGAGCATGAAATAGTTTGTGAAGAGTTGTAGTTCTTATAGGCCAATGTCCAGGCCTGGTCAAGAAGGGGGCTCAGGTCCAGAAGAGGGGGAACCTACCACAGTAAAATAAAGGAAATTTAAAGTTAAGTCAAATGCAGACTAATTCTTTGTTTCCATATACTGATCCTCTTGTTCTGGGAACTGTAATTAAGACACTTTGATTCTAGTATAGCTAGCTTCTATTCAGAAAATTCTTTCCTTGGTGTTCTGAAGTGAACTGATATTTCTTATTTTATTTCATTTTAATAATATGCAACTGTTTTTCTTATTAGAAAGAAACAAATATTAAATTAAACATAACATTATACCAGCCTCACCTTTGGAATGCTTACAGATAATACTAAATTATCTATATCTGATATTCAATGCTAAGTATAATTGGACAATTTTAATAAGGTTATATTTAATCCATTAAAGCTATTTTTCAAAATAAATAAAACTTGATGATCTATTTATAATACCAGCTTAACTAAAAATTAAAATTCATGCACTAAGCACTATAAAAGTTCAAAACAATACACAAAGAGAAAATCAAAGTTAATATATTTCCCATCAGGGGAAAATTATCATAATATTATAAGAATATAAATTTAAGGGAAAATGAGTAAGCAGTTATAGTCACAATAAATGCTTAATGAGAAGTCCAACAATTTTTTAACTACTCCATATTCTTGTTTGGGTGTACCCTTAAAAACAGAACAATATAGCAAGCAGCTGGTGGAATATTCCACTATATTTCTGTTAAATAACATGAAACAATGAAGCAACTTTTCCAAATTTTGTTTTCTAAACCATAATTGCATAACTCATGCTGAAAGATTAAGAAACAAGCAAGCCTATGCACATTCAAATAATAAATATTGAAGCTCTAAATGTCAGGAAACTTAGAAACACTTCCTTTGCAATTTCATATTTTAATTCACATATATCTAGTGTAAAATGTAATAAGTAAGCAAGCATGACAGGAGACCAAAGCACAAATGTTCATGTTTACACTGGCAGATCCTTCCACAACTGATTTTTCATGATGTATAGATAGAAGGCTTGCATTTTTAAAGATCTTCAATTTTTACAAGTGCTTGGGCCCCTGCCACCCATGTGGGAAACCTGGATAGAGCTTTGGAATCCTTGCTTCAGCTGACCCAGTCCTAGCATGGAGAGAGGCGTGATCCAGCAGATGGACATTCTCTAGCTCACTGCCATTTCCTGTCTCTCTCTATTAATCTGACTGCCAAATATATAAATGAATATTTTAAAATAACTATTTTTAAAATAAAATTAAGAAAGTGAAATAATTTTAAATATAATTTTTAAAATAAGTAATTTTTAAAAATTTAGACATCTAAGAAATTTGAAAATTTTTTTCTACTTGTTTCTAAATATATGCTTATACTACATAAGGCTATAAGCAACAGTCTAAGAAACTTCAAAATAATGGAAGTACAGAGATAGAGGTGGAAGTCTTCTAAGTATAGTATTAAAATATAATCATATATGAGATGAGTTCTTCAAGCCTATGAATGGGATAAACAAGAGCCAATGATTGAGTCCAAATGAATATATCTATGCAAGAGACATTTGTCAAAGAGAAGTTAGGGAGTGAAATAACAGATTCATATTTGAACAGTAGGAAATATAAACAGGAACTAGATTAAAATAAGATGAAATTAAGCAATGTATTATTAAGTTACCATTTGGACAGTTGTATCTTAATTTGTAATGGGATTTCAAAATCAATAATTTGGTGTTTAGGAAAGATTAAGCTATTATAAAATATATAATATCATTGGTGCTAAATAATCATAAAAAACATAACACACTCCTCTTTGCTCTCTGATTTCAAATGGTTTTTCTATTTTGTTTTTTGTTTTTTGGCAGGCAGAGTTAGACAGTGAGAGAGAGAGAGAGACAGAGAGAAAGTTCTTCCTTCTGTTGGTTAACCCCCCAAATGGCCACTGCGTCAATCTGAAGCCAGGAGTCAGGTGCTTCCTCCTGGATTCCATGTGGGTGCAGGGGCCAAGCACTTGGGCCATCCTCCACTGCCTTCCCAGGCCACAGCAGAGAGCTGGACTGGAAGAGGAGCAACTGGGACAGAATCTGGCACCCCAACCAGGACTAGAACCCAGTGTGCCGGTGCTACAGGCAGAGGATTAGCCTAGTGAGCCTCGTTGCCGGCCAGAAACTCTATTTTATAGTGACATTGTAAGCATTAAATGTAGTAGAACATGTAGCTGCTACTACTATAATATCCTCTCCCTTGTTCATAGCTTCACTTTCTATAGCATCATTTATCCAAGGTCAATGGTAGCCCCAAATTCTTAAATGGAAATTTTCAAAAATAAAGAACTCATACATTTTAAATTGCACACTATTCTGAGTAGTATAATGCAATCTCACCTTGTCCTGCTTCATACTGCCCAAGATTTGAATAATCCTTTTAGCCCTCTCCGTTATCAGATAAATTTATGTTCAAAGAATCCTTATTTTACTTAACAGCCCTAAAGTATAAGAATAATGTCACTGGCAATTTGATAACAACATATTTTTTATGATTGTTCAATTTTGTCATTATTGTTACTGTCTTGAGCTTCATTTATAAATTATACCTTATAATAGATCTGCATGTACAGGAAAAACATAATCTACCTACATAGGGTTGGATGCTAGTCATGGTTTCAGGTGTCTTCTAGGTGTCTTGAAACATTTTCTTCTTGATAATGCGGAGGTGACTAGTGGCAATACTGCTTATACTATTCTTTGTATAAATCATAGGTATTTGGTAATAGTTAATATTGATATTATTCTAGGTAGTAAGAAAAATAACTGATCTTATATGCAATTGAGTATTGTATTAAATTTATCATTGATATTTTAAAATCTAGATATGATATAATGTCAACCAAGTTTAGAAGGTATAATTTGAGGTTTCAATTAAGCACTTACATGTGTTAGTAAGAATTTTTTTTTTTTTTTTTTGACAGGCAGAGTGGATAGTGAGAGAGAGAGACAGAGAGAAAGGTCTTCCTTTTTGCCGTTGGTTCACTCTCCAATGGCCGCTGCGGCCGGCGCATTGTGTTGATCTGAAGCCAGGAGCCAGGTGCTTCTCCTGGTCTCCCATGCGGGTGCAGGCCCCAAGCACTTGGGCCATCCTCCACTGCCTTCCCGGGCCATAGCAGAGAGCTGGCCTGGAAGAGGGGCAACCGGGATAGAATCTGGCGCCCCGACCAGGACTAGAACCCGGTGTGCCGGCGCCGCAAGGTGGAGGATTAGCCTGTTAAGCCATGGCGCCGGCCAGTAAGATTTTTTTTTAAGATTTATTTATAGGAGCCAGCTCCATGATAGGTAAAGCTGCTGCCTACAGTGCCAGCATTCCATATGGGTGCCGGTTCTAGTCCCGGCTGCTCTAATTCCAAACCGGCTCTCTGCTATGGCCTGGAAAAGCAGTGGAAGATGGCCCAAGTCCTTAAACCCCTCCACCTACATGGGAGCCACCGAAGAATCTCCTGGCTCATGGCTTCAGACTGCCTGAGCTCTGACCATTGTGGCCATTTAGGGAGTGATCCAGCGGATGGAGAACCTCTCTCTCTGCCTCTGCCTCTCTATAGCTCTGCCTTTCAAATAAATAAATGAACCTTTTAAAAAGATTTATTTATTTATTTGAAAAGCAGAGTTACAGAAGGAGAGAGAGAGAATGAATATTCCATCTGCTAGTTTATTGCCCAAATGGCCACAATGGGTAGAGGTTGGTCAATCTGAAGCCAGAAGCCAGGAGCTTCCTCCAGGTGTCCCATGTTGGGGCAGGGAACCAAGCACTTTGGCCATCCTCCACTGCTTTTACCAGACCATTAGCAGGGAGCAGGATTGGAAGTGGAATAGCTGGGAATCAAACTGGTTCCCATAATAGGATGCCAGCCCCAAGAATATTTATAATATGTCACAGGTACCTTTATCATGGTGAACCTGATTTCATTTAATTTCATTTAGTTTCTTTAATATTCTATTTAAATTTATTTGACAGGAATGGATTGC
Organism: Lepus europaeus; assembly: GCF_033115175.1. Lineage (NCBI taxonomy): Eukaryota > Metazoa > Chordata > Mammalia > Lagomorpha > Leporidae > Lepus > Lepus europaeus. The sequence continues at coordinate 101,619,779 of NC_084829.1, forward strand.
ATTTTTAAGTGGAATACAGGTTTGTTGAATTAGGTAATTCTAAATTGTAAAAAGATAAACAAGATTTTCTCATTTGTGGAATTTTTGGTTATGCTTTCATTTTAGTTACATTAGACTTACTTGGTTGGGGTCACCTTCTACAAACAAAAAAAAAGAAAAAAAATATTTTTATGAGACTGTTTTTGAGGTTAATATTAAAGACAATGTATGGAAAGCACCCAGAACATTGAAATTAACATAATACATGATTAATAATTAGTTGTTTTATTATGGATCTGGAGTAGAGGCTGTCATTACACATGTTAACATTTATTTACTGTTTGACCTCCAAGTTGGACATTTTTCAGCATCTCCGTCTCCACATTTGCCAGAAATCTTCAATTAATTCCCAACCCCATGGTATTAAAAGAGAAGACTCTTAAGAATCCTTGCTTATCTTTCAAATACTGTTTCAAAAGCTTATGCCACTCATGTTATCCAAGTGATCAGGAGCCTTCTTTTAAAGACATGAGCTGTGAGTGCCCAATAAATACAGATACAAAAATAAGAGGCCATCAAGTCAACAAATATTATCTTATGTAATTAAGAGGTGTTTCCTGGATATATGATAGAGTTTTCAATCAAATTTTTGTCTATGTTGTTTTTGAACAGGGGCTAATAATCATTGATTTACTCATCATTAAAGATTCCTGTGTATTTCCTGTGCTTCCCCATCTTCCCAATGCCATGACCAGATTCCTCTTTAGCCAAACATTTGTAATTTTGGATTTCAAAGCCAGAGGAAGTAGTCCTCGGTCAAGTATCCCCAGTTTCATTACATTAACACTTCACTCACATCTGCATTCATGCCTTACTACTCTTACACACACACATACACACACACACTCTGAGAGACTACCTCCCAACACACATATAGAGACTACCCTCCACACACACACATTGAGAGAGAGAGAGAGAGAGAGAGAGAGAGAGAGAGAGAGAGAGAGAGACTACCATCAGTTAAATAGGACATACCAGATGCTTTTAAATTAGGTTTTGCAGAATGTATACTTGTGTTTGTAACCTACCTCAAAATTAAAAGCCCAGAAATAGATTTAACATCCTATACCTTTAGGAAATATATAGCAATCAGAACAGAGCTGTGACAACTGGCAGGAAGCCCACATTTTCAATATAGAGAAAGCATCATGGCATAACAGAAAAAATACTAAAATAATATTAATTTAATAGTGAAAATATCTGGGGCCTGGCACTGCGGCGTAGCTGGTAAAGCCGCTGCCTGCAGTGCTGGCATCCCATATGGGCGCCAGTTCAAGTCCTGACTGCTCTACTTCTGATCCAGCTCTCTGCTATGGCCTGGGAAAGAAGTAGACAGCCCAAGTCCTTGGGCTCCTGCACCTGCACAGGAGACCTGGAAGAAACTCCTGGCTCCTGGCTTCAGATCTGCACAGCTCCGTCCAATGTGGCCAACTGGGGAGTGAACCAGCAAATGGAAGACCTCTCTCTCTCTCTCTCTCTCTCTCTCTCTCTCTCTGCCTCTCCTCTCTCTTTGTAACTCTTTCACTAAGTAAATCAATCTTAAGAAAATAGTGAATATATCTTTGTCCAAATCCTGGATTTATGTTACTTTTGTAAACCTTAGCAAATATATTTCTTTTCTGTAAAGAAATGAATTTTTTTTTAGAAAATACTTGTAAATAATGTGAAACAAAGTCTACTGAACACAATTTAATAATAAATTATTTATGGCTCAAAAAACTATATATTAAGGCATGCTTTCTACACTAAGGTACAATATTTTGCTTGACATTATCAGAAGAATGAAAAAAAGTTAAAGTTTTTATTGCATGTTTTTAACTTCTAAACTTAAAGTGGAATTTCAGTGTTTGAGAAGAGATTTCATTATTAAAATCACTAAGTTTCTCTGAAGATGACAGGAACTCATTCTGATGCATATATTCTGGGATAGTTTTAAACCTGATAAATACATTTGTTCATTCATTGAGTTATGAGACTCCAGGATGCAAACTTCTTGTCCTTACTTTCTTCTGTATTTAACATGGTTTTGATAATGCAAGTGGACTAAATTTTAGAGATCTTACAAGTAAAATAATATTTCAGCATTAAAATGTATGCAAAATTCACAATGACTACAAGATAATAGTCACAAAGCAATTAGTTAGTTCTACCACAATAATGTTTCTAATAGAGCTACATGATTAATTTTAACTTATGTCATAAATATGCACATTATTAAATCATCTAACAGGCATATTTACCCAATATAAAATATTACCAAAATATATGCCTTGTGTATGTTAGGGAAAACAACCTGATATATAACTAAGTGATTTATATATGTATGTAGCATGGTAACCATTATACTGAAGTTTATTGGAAGCTTATTAACATATGTCCCAATGTCAAACCATTTAATTCTGTAGCCAGCTTATCAATCAATCCCATCATCAGTCACTAGAAATGGGGGGAAAAAGCAAGTAAACAATAAGATAAACAAGAAACCCTGAAGAAATTAAAGTTTAAGCATGTTGCTTATGGTGCTCTGGCTAACAAAGTGAGAGGGACTTTTTCAGCCTCTCTATATGTGATAGTAAGAGAATGTTCACACAACATTTGGAGTCACTTTTCATTACTATATGTACATCTCAGAGGTGACCTCCAACTAGAAAACAGTAAATAAAGAGTCTCAAATATATATATTTTAGGACTTAGTTCGAGTAAATATCTCAATAATATAGGTGGCAGACATCACCAATAATTCAATGTGAGTCATTTTTTTCATTGCATTTCTTTATTTTTTTCACTTTGGAATATTTCTTTTTTTATTTATATAAGGTGATCATTTTTCATGTATTTCATATATACCGATTTAGGATCATAGTGATCCTCCCCACCCTACCCTCCCTCCCATGCATGCTCCCACCCTACCTCCTCCTCCTTTCTCTATTCTTTCTTTTAGCTTTCACAATGACACTTTCATTTATTTTTTTAATCATAAGCTTAACCCTCAACTAAGTAAAGAGTTCAATAAACAGTAAGAAGAAAAAAAAAATCACTGCTTCTCAACAGTAGACACAAGGACTGTAAACATTCATCGAATCTCAAAATCTCAATTTCACTCCTATACTTTATATTTTTGGTGCTCTATTAGTTATCACAGATCAGGGAAAACATACAGTGTTTGTCTTTTTGTGTCTTAACAGCCGGCAAAATTTGTGTGAGACAATTTTTAGGTAAAAGTGGTGATGTGTAATCTGGCTAACTTGTCCCTTCTCCCTCTCCCTATTTTCTGATTGAAAATTTAATAAAAATACAGAAGCAAAGGTAAAAGCCCACACTCTATTTAATTAGCAGTTTTCCTGTAGACACCAGTGTGTGTAAATGAAAAAGAATCCTGTCCCCCAGATATGATGAAAGCTGTAAGTGTAATTCCTATCTTCCCCGGCTGTCCACCCTTCTCATGTTAGATTTACTGAGCTGGGGAGCTGCTCTGTGGGGTAAGAAGAGCTGCTACAAGATCCTGTCTCTAATTAGTTACCTTTTTATCCATGACTACTCCACATTTTATTTCTCAGGAGTGTTACAGATTAAGGAGCTGCTTCAAACAGAAAACTGCACATTGCATGCTGAAAGATGAGCTAAATAATTAGAAAGAGCTAGAGAACAGAAGAGCATGAGGGGCTGTGCACTTTCTGGGTGTTTGCACACTTTCTGTCAAAAGGAATCGCACTGCTTGCATCACATTTTCCAGGGATACATTCACCTCAGCATAATCAGAGAACTAGACAGCAAGAACAGAGACACTGTCCTCAGCCTTGTAGATTCACTCTGTGCACATCAGTAAGCTTCAGCATAACATCTGAGGAAAAGACTCAAAAGAAGGCAGGTAGAGAGCGGGGGGCAGGCAGAGAACACAGCTGTGCTGCTCCAGGGATGCATAAGGCCTGGATTGACCTCTTCTCATTAAAAGATGAGAGAAGAAAGAAAAATAGCATGGGGTTGGCCTGCGAACAGATCCTGAAAAACAAAGTAAAGAGATATTGTACTGAGGATAGAGATGAACATATTTTTGTTAAAGATTTAGCAGTAATAAGATAGTATTTTAGAAAGCAATATGAGATTTTCAACAAACGTAAGAATGGGGCATGGAAATCAATGTTTTTTGCTAGCCACTAATAATCTCTTTTGAAAATCCCTGAGAAAACATAGAAAATGATAAAATACAACATAAAATCATAAGTGGCAAGTTATAGTTACACTTGTTATTGATGATTCTGTAAGGCATTAGCAAAATTAATAAGGAAGGTGCAACTAAATGTACAGAAAATGAATGGTACTCAAGTTTTACTATAGGATTTATTCTAAGCATTGCCTCAGGACATGGAGTCAGCCAAAACAAATGACAACAAAACCTGCACAAGATACAAAGGTGATAACATCTTCAAAAGAAGAAAATTCATGAGAATATAGAGGAAACATAATTATCAGGAAAAATAAAGTAATAGAGACATGTAAGATCACCATGATAACTGGTTTCATTTGTAGTACTTAATATTAATCAACCTCACCACCCCATTTTCCAATTGTATTCTATGGACAAAAATAGAGTCTGAATGAATAAATAGTCTTTTTCTGATAATTAAAAATAGCTCAGGGGATGTCATTGTGGCACAGTGGGTAAAGCCGCCACCTATGACCCCAGCAACCCACATGGGCACTGGTTCATGTACCGACTGCTCCACTTCCAGTCCAGCTCCCTATGGCTTGGGAAAAACAGTGGAAGATGACCCAAGTGTTTCGGCCCCTGCCACCCACATGGGAGACCCGATGAGGCATCTGTCTGGTCAATGAATCAGCAGATGGAAGATCTCTTTTTTCTGTGTCTCCCTCACTCCCTGTCACCCCTACTTTCAAATAAATAAAGTCTTAAAAATAGTTTAGGGGAACTTCCCACTTGGACTGCCTAGGTTCAAGACACTAGCTCTACTCCAAATTCCAGGAGTAAATCCTGTGAGGCAGCAGGTGATGGAGCAAGCATGAGTCCCTGTCAGCCAGGTGGGAGATGGATTGACATCCCAACTCCCGACTTCAGATCAGCCCCCAGCCGTGCTACTGAGGGCATTTCAGGGGTAAACCAGTACATGGAAGACATCTCTCTCCCTCCCTCCCTCTCTCTCTCTTTCTACACACACACACACACAAACACATACCTTCTCTCCCTTTCTCTGTCTACCTTTCAAATAAATTAAATAAATACAATTTTGAAAAGTAATTTAGCAGACAGGAATCTAATTATTATGAATACAGGGGTGTACTAATTTTCAGAAAAGGAACAATTCTGTATATATTTTTAAAGCATTCTTTATTAAGCTATTAATAAAATTCCACTTCTTAATTGCAAGAGCATCTGTAATCAATATGAAAACAGTGAGCTAAGGAACACAGTAATTAATATATTTACATTTCTTAAAGAATCGTTTTATTTATTTGAAAGGCAGAGTTACAGAGACAGAAGGAACTACAGAGAGAGAGAGAGAGAGAGAGAGAGAGAGAGAGAGAATCTTCCATCCACTCACCAAATGGTCACAATTAGCCTTGGCTGGGCCATGCCAAAGCCAGGGGCCAGAAGCTTCTTTCAGGTCTCCCATGTGGGTGCAGGGACTGATGTACTAGGACTGTCCTCCACTGCTTTCCCAGGAGCATTAACAGGAAGCTGGATCAGAAGTGGACTTGAATAGGCTTCCATATGGGATGCAGAAATTACAGGCGAAGACTTAACCCTCTGTGCCACAAAGCTGGCCCCTTTATATTTATATTATAAAACATTAGGTAATTGATTTGTCATAACACATTTATGAAGTACAGTATTGGAAAATTCACCTGTTGGCAAGTCTACATGTAAGAAAATGACAGCTTATTCAGAATTTGATTTATTGGCATATCCCTCCTCCATTCCAATAGATGATTCTTTTTTCAGAGGTGACTATCTAAGAAACTAAAACTAGGGCAGAATCCAATATTTACATAAAGTACTAAAATAATTATTTCAATTGGTGTTTTACAACTTCCATCTCTCTGCTGAGATTATTGGACTTTACTTCATTGTCTATAAGCACATGGCCATTTTGGAATTCCTTAGAAATTTTTCTGCTGGGGCTAGCAGTGGCACAGCTGGTTAAGCCATCTTCAGCAACACCAACCTCCCATACGGGCACCTGTGTGTTCTGGCTGCTCTGCTTCCCATTCGACTCCCTGCTGACACACCTGGGAAAGCAGTGGAGGATGGCCTGAATGGTGGGTCTGTTGCCATCCACGTAGGAGAACTGAATGGAGTTCCAAACTCTTGGATTCAGCTCAGCTACCAGCTTTTCAGTCATGCTCCCAGCCATTGCAGTCATTTGGGGAATGAAGTGGCAGGTGAAAGATTTCTCTCTACTCTCCCTCTCTCTGTGTAACTTTGCCTTTCAAATAAATTAAAAATAAGTGCTTTAAAAAAGAAATACAAATATTTGTTTGGCTTCTAAATATCTGTATACCAATGGTTGACAAATTATCTTGACAAGGAATACCTTCAGGAGAAGGAACTGCTGTAGACCACCTTTTGAATACCTTATGGTCATGTTTATCCTCTTATTCCCATAGTATTGCTATCATAGCCAAAGTCACCATTGATATCATTTCCATCCTGGATATATGAGCCTGTCCCATGTTCTGACTTCCCTGTGAGTGAGTCTATACCCCTGTCTTGAGGGAGATTATTGCAGATGCTTCTTTTTCATTGTACCATAGGAAGCAACCACTCAAAACTGTTCTTAATTCTTTGTTATGTCCAGTTTTCCCCAACCCTGCTCCAAGATTCACATGTGTATTCATAATGGTATAATATTAGTTAACAACCTTGAGCCTGGCTAACACTTATTTGATCTGTAGCTCTCACCTTCCTGTCTGCTGATGGGATGGGAAATAGTGTTATTTCTTTTTTACTTCAATTTTAACTTATGCACCTAGGAGATGATGCTGTGGCACAGTCAGTTAAGCTGCAGCATCAGCATCCCATATTGGCACTGGGTCAAGTCCCTGCTTTTTCAGTTTCTAGTCTAATGATCCAGTTCCTTGTTAATGTGCCTGGGAAAGCATCAGAAGTTGGCCCAAGTCCGTGGGCCCTTGCACCCATGCCAGAGACCCAGAAGAAGCTTCTGGCTCCGGGCTTTGGTTTGTCTGAGCCTTAGCTATTGTGGCCATTTGGGGTGAAGAAGTGGATAGAAGATCTCTCTTTGTCTCTTACTCTCTCTCTGTAACTCTGTCAACAAATAAACAATTTTTTAAAAAAATTCTCCACCCAGATCTCTGTTCTCCAAATAAAAGATGTTTGTCCAAATTGCTACCAATTTATATTCTACAAATGTTTTATGTGTGCTTATTATATGGTAGACATCATGCTACCTTCTTTAGCAAATAGATGTTATTTATTTCATTTATGTCTTAGACCAATCATATGAGGCAAGTGCTGTTATTATCACCATTTTATCAGAGAAGTAAATTGTGGCACAGAGATTATATAACGTTCCTCTCGAGACAGTCTGACACAACAACCAGTATTTCTAAACACTAACAGTACTCTAATGCAGTTTTTCATTTGTCAAATTCAGAATCAAATCCATTTCTGTAATTAATAAGCTAATCTCTTCTGCACTCCCTGCCTACACATCTCACACTCTCCCTCTTTCTATCTTTCCATATTTTAAGTCCCATGTGCATATGAAATACAACACAAGACATAGAAATATATAAAAACATGATATTTCACCCCATGGCAAGTCATGGACTTACATAAGAAATTCAATTTTAAAGCTATATATATATATATATATATAATTTATATATGTATGTGTATACATATATGTGTATAATTTCCTTCTATGGTCCCTGCTAATTTATTTTAGGTGTCAAAACCAAATAGAACTATAATAAAAGGAAAATCATGAGATCCGTGTAATTGGAGTAAATGGGAGTAACTTCCAAGGTTATTGGAGAACTGGAAGAGGGCTGTAGCATTTGGGATGGTTTCTAACTGTGCTTGCCCACATATGTCTTGCTCACCTGGTTTGCCTACATACCATGTTGGGGACTTATAGAAAATTTCCAGTGGGCCTGTGTTTCATTTAGGATCTGTGATGATTGTGCAGTTTGTCTCTAGCCTTCTTGTATTTAAACAGCACACTCTGTCATGCAGCTCTGCCATACAATGATGTCTCAAGGATCTTCTCTCAGAGGTCCTGAGTCCCCTCACAGGCAGAAAGTAGGAGAGGGAAACAAGACCTGTCTCCTCTTAGATCCCAAATTTAAGGAGGGTGGCCTAAACTGAGGAAACTTCCAGACCAGGCTGTCTGTGAGAATGAGGGAGCAAGTTGATCACACAATACATTTGTTTTCTTTGCTCTTCCATTTCTACCAATAATTCTTTTTTCTTCCATGGAATTAAAGGTGGCCTTGCAATAAAAGTTTGGGACCTTGTACCTAGATCCTAAACTCTTCCTTTTATAGACAAAAGCTTTGGGGCTGATATTCTTCGACACTGAACTCTTAGCCTTTCCCTAAAACTGATGATGGCCCTCATATGAGTAGGTGACAAGAGTGGGTGAGTAGAAAATGCTGGATAATGCCTAACATTATTATTCTGCTCCCTAATATGTGTTCAATATGAACACATAATATTAAGTAAAAATCAAAAGAAAAATCCATGAGCAGCCCTGTCACTGATTAATATTTTGTCTCCATCTACAATGTGATCTTTGAGTTAGGACACTGAATTGCTCAGAAAGATCTAGAATCAGATTATTTTGAAATTGGGTGTTAAAGAATATCTGTCTTCCTAAACAAAATACCCCCATTATACCCAATTTCTCCAAAAGTTTCTCGAAGTAAAATAAGATAGCATGAAAGAAAACTCATGGCCGACGCTGTGGCACTGTGGGTTAAGCCCGGGCTGTAGCAATGGTATCCTATATGGGTTCTGGTTCGAGTCCAAGACGCTCCACTTCTGATCCAGCTCCCTGCTGATCTGTCTGGGAAAGCAGCAGAAATGGCCCAAGTCCTTGGGCCCCTGCCACTCACATGGGATACCCGGATGAAGCTCCTGGCCTTAGCCTGGCCCTGCCCTGGCCATTACAGCCATCTAGGGAGTGAAGCAGCATATGGAAGATCTCTCTTTCTCGCTTTCTCTCACTGGCTCTTCTCTCTCTCTGTAACTCTACTTTTTGAAGAAAGGAAGAAAGAAAGGTTGGTTCTGATTTTGGTTCATCATCCTTGGGAGAAGTAGGATAATGGGAGTCACTTACTATAACAAATATGGAGAATCAGGGAGAAGAGCATTGAGGGAGCAATACCCAGTGTGCACCTTGGGCTGCTACAGTGGCTACTTGGCTTGCTTAAATGCTTCATGGTTAGCAGAATTTGCAGTGCCCCAATCAAATATCACCTCAGCCCATACAGTAAGAATGCCCATAAATGGACTTTTGTGATCTCTAAGCACATGCATTTCAAAATAAATATGTAGACCTAAAAGTATTCTGAGTTTAAATTAGGAATAGGAAATGAGGACAAACTCACCACATTTTTAAAATTCTCTGTGTATTTACTTTTCCTGTGAAATATTGTACTTTTCTTTGTTTAAGTGTTTGATGTTAAGTCTCTATCTTGACTTGCCCTGTCAATGAATAAAGGAATATGTCTACACAGAAGACATACTCATCAACACAAAAGTCAAAGAGAATAGCAAAATATGTGTTAAAATGGAAACAACAGTCACATTTGTAATACCTCAAAAAAAAAATCTGTCACTCACCATCACTTGTGAAGTAGATCAACATTAGAGAGACTGCTTTTATTTTACCTTCTAAATAAATAAAGGAAAAATGAAAATACAGCACAGCACAAAGTAACACATACTAAATTTCTAATTGCTTTCCTGTCTCCCATTTGTTTATAACGTGCTGAGTGCATTGAATGGATCATAACTGAAGAGCATGACAAATGTTTGAAATGCATGCAACGGCTTCAGAACCACTGCCAACATAAAACAGTGACTTCATGAGTCAGCTAGTATTTTCAGTTCTAATTGATGCAAATAGATTTGCAACTATAGGCTTCACTTCTGAGTTTGGCTTTTATTTTTATTGAAGAAGAAACACCCACCAAAATGTTTTGCATTAAGTAGGCATCATTTATAAATCAGTTTCTCAATGTGAGTGTTCATTCTGAAAAGTTAAACTGCTCTGACATCTTTTCTGTCTTAGAGAACATAGTTTGCCTACAGCACGAGGCAGCTGCTCCACAGTGTGCATTTTGGAAACGCTTAGCCAGGAGAAGACACAGAGACAGAGCTAGGTAGCATGGTATGCTGCCTGATCTCTGCTCACAATCTTCACTACTGCAATCGATTTTCGGTGGTGTATCTTGAGGTCACAGAAAATTATTTCCCAACTGCCATTCAGAATAGAGAACATCTCCTTCCATCCACAGAAACTATTGGTGAATAATATCAAAAAGGCAGATTGCTTTGTGTTTTCAGATTTCAGGAGAATGTAAAGTCTACCATTTCCCATTCATCATGTCAAATAAGAAGACTTGCTTTAGACAAACATAAAATATAATAAATAGCTTTCAAATCAACGTAGCTGATTGAGTGTGTATTTTAACAAGTAAACCCAATACACTAAAATGAAAACCAGAACTTACATGGATAATTAAGGTTAGTGAAAAAATAAATATAAGTTTAAAAAAGTATGAAGGAGAAAACAAAGGAAATCAATAACTCCAGGGGGGAAAAATCACTAAAGAGTGTCAAAAAGTCATTGTCTGATTTTGAAGCAAAATCTAATATGGCATGAAGCCTGGGAATGAAGAAGGGAGAAAAGATTAAACAAAGCAACATTCAACTGAAAGCTAATTTAAAAGGAATTTATAAGGAAACTCATATTCAGGAATGAGATACATTCTTTTAATATCTGAAATAGTAATTTTTATACACACAGAGGAAGGCTAATTTCATATGTGATCCTGAAAAGGATTATTGGAGAGTCTTACAATGATAGCTACATAATACCCTGGGAAATAAATGGAAACTGGAATTGATAAAGAAGAGAATGACCAAACTCACAGCCCATACCCAGGTCCATGAATTTTCCTATGTCAAAAAAAATAACCTGGGTAACTATCAGTTGCTGGAGGAAACACCCTTAATTCAGGTAGAGAAGTGGATGCATAGCAGAAAAGGAAAGAGAATGAACTATACACGGTGCCTGGGAACAAATTTGCCAGAGGCATTTGTACAATGACAGTTTTATAAATTCTGTGCTTCCTTATCCTTCTCCAAAAGAAATTTGATATTTCTGATTCTTCATAGGTGAAAAACTATAATCCTTCTTGAATTGATAGCTGAATTCCTTGATCCATGCAAGGTTAACTGTCTATAAACATATACATAAATATGTACATATAGTTTGGGAAGGTAATGGACATTTCAAGACAGAGTAAATGCCGTGAGCAAAGGCACAAAGGCAAGATGATATTGCAGGATAATTGTTAGGAAAAGAATTGCAGATCAGTGTCTCCTCACATGGGGCACCAAAAGTGTTAGGAAAAGAGACACAGAATAGAAATGAGACAGTGTACGAATTTATAGCCAGACCGAATTTATTCAGAGAAAATAAATCCGTAGCGGAGGGTGACCAACTGCCAGCGTGCACATGATAGAACACATGACAGAAGGCATTCAATTATTGTTTTCTTCCTTGGGGAGAACTGGGTAAAAAGAATTCAGATAAGAAAGGGGCAGGATGGTAGCAAGTGCCACTGCTGCCGCTGGTTGGATGAAGAGGGGGAGAGAGGGGAAAGAAAGGGTGGAGTGACCGCCTTGTGGCGCCAGCACACCGGGTTCTAGTCCCGGTCGGGGCGCCGGATTCTGTCCCGGTTGCCCCTCTTCCAGGCCAGCTCTCTGCTGCGGCCAGGGAGTGCAGTGGAGGATGGCCCAAGTGCTTGGGCCCTGCACCCCATGGGAGACCAGGATAAACACCTGGCTCCTGCCATCGGATCAGTGCGGTGTGCTGGCCGCAGCGCGCCAACCGCGGCGGCCATTGGAGGATGAACCAACGGCAAAGGAAGACCTTTCTCTCTGTCTCTCTCTCTCACTGTCCACTCTGCCTGTCAAAAAAAAAAAAAAGAAAGAAAAAAGAAAGGGTGGAGTGAGCAAAGAGGCATGTACCCAAGGTGCCAGCTTCTCAGGTGGAGAGAGAAAGGAGGGGTGGGGAGGCAGAAAGTTTAAGTGAGGGATCCAGGCCTTCTTCCTCTATGAGAACATGGAGTGACGAAAATTGACCCTGAAAGAGGAAGAAAGCTTGGACATAAGAGACCTCTGACCATCTGTCGTTTCTCTGTGTAAAACTATTAAGGTCACAGAGAATTTGAAGATCAAAAGTGATGAATTCTGGCCATTTTGAGCCATTGTCTAATTCATATTGAGGCCAAATTTTAGTGCAGAGCTTAATCACTTCTGTTTTATCTCTCCTTTTAGGCCTCGCTTGAGCAAGCTTTTTAAGAGGCAAGCCAAAGAGGAGTCAGGTGAAATTTGAGAAATTTTGGAACCCATGGATTAGGCAAATTATGGCCTGGGGGAAGAGGTTCCTTCTCACAGGGTGTCCCCCAGGGAAGGATGACCTCAACTGAGAACCGAAATTCTGAGTCCTCCTAAGAGAAGAGAGCAAGGTTCTAAGTGAGCGAAACTGACTGAAAATCCCAGGCCCTACCGGGGGGATGAACCAGTCCAACCGAACACCCTAGGCCCTATGATGCGGGGGATGAACCAATCACAGGCATTGCCCCAGTGACAAAGGCCTCTCTTAGGAGTCCAATGGGTCGAGAATGAGATCCGACATTGTGTGCAGCAATGAGATGCAGGAAGGGGCTCTGGCTGTTGGAAAATGGGAAGCGCAAGGGGGAGTGAGAGCGTGTTCTGGAGAGGTGTCTCTCCGGGCTGCTGGGTCAGAAGGGAAAAAGATTATAGGAAAGAGAAGGTAAGGGGTGGGCAGAGACACTGAAAAGCGGAAGTTCAGAAAAGGGTTTGGAGGAAGGGTGGAGGATCACAGCTCTTACCCAGAGAATGCAGGAGCGGCTGGTTTGGGCGAGATGCTGCTTCCTCGCTCCATTCCTCACACTGCACAACATAAATGTTAGGAAAAGAGTTACAGATCAGTGCCTCTTCACACGGGGCACCATGTTAGGAAAAGAGGCAGAGAGTAGAGAGGAGGCAGTGTACAAATTTAGAGCTAGAGTGAATTTATTAAGAGAAAATAAATTCGCAGAGGTGGGTGACCAACTACCACCCTGCACATGATGGAATACATGGCAGAAGGCGGAACCCCAGGGGCCAGGCCTTTTTATATTTTAGGAGCATTAGGGGTGGAGGTGAGATAGGGGGCAGCCTGTGGAGGGGAATTCCTGGAACTGGTCTTTCAGGTGGCCTTAAGGGGTGGGATATGAAAACAGTAGAGTGTGATCACATGAGATTCAAGGGCAAGGAATAAATTCCAACGTGTATCTTTTGGGCAATGAGGCTGAATGGCTGAGGCTTATATATTTATTTCAGCATTAATAATTTTTTTACTGAAGTTTACAAAGTATAGCAGAGTTATCTAAGAAATTATATAAGATTTAAATGAAAAATTTGATATGCTATATAAGGATTTTGCATTTTAACCTATAGGAAGATACATTTTAAGTATTTTAAGTTAAAATTTAATAGTAGACTCATTAATTATTCTTTATGAGAAAAATCACATCACCTTTGATGTTTTTTATTTTTTTAATAAATATTGTGAGTCAGAAACCAATATTAAATTAACTTTCACAAGAAAACACTTTTCAAATACACATACATAAATCTTAAATGATTCTCAAAGCCATCCATTTACCCCAGATAAATTTTAGAAACTCCTGGCTGAAGAATGAACAATAAAACTAAGAACAATTTTGCATATAGGCAACGAGCAAATTGCACCAGGTTCTTTGGTTTCAAAATACCGAAACTGATTCAAACTAATTTTTTTTATTATGTAAGGTTTTCTTTTAATTAAAAGATAATTCAAAAATACCATATCCATAGATTTACTTTCTGTCATAGAGCTGAATGTGTTAAGTGTTTGGAATTCCATTCTTGCATTTAAAAATGAATTGGGTTGTCCAGAAGTTTAGATGAATTTGCTTTGTTCTTTATCTTTTCCGAACTGAGGATGTGAGTAGGTCATCTGAAAGCACCAGGTTTGATTACAGCCACTCAATGAAGGTCTTTCTTAAGTATTGGTGTTGCACAATGGTTCTTATCTCAGAAGGGAGAGGATGACAGGAGGAGGGAGTGACTCCTGCAAATTGCTGAGACCTTGGAACAATGACAAAGAGAAGCCACAGCCAGAGCCAGCAAGCAGAGAACTTTTTAACACATCCTCTTAAAAGGACTTATTTTCTTCAGTGACAAAAATTAAGCAGTAGAGTGCACACTGAAGCTCAATTGATTGAGCTGCCACTTAGGATACCTGTGTCCCACACTGAAGTGCTAGTTCATGTTTCAGCACCTCGGCTTCCAATCCAACTTCCTTGTAAAGCAAATGAGAAGTCAGTGTGAATGGCTTCCAGAATATTTGGGTCCCAGTCACCTACAGGGGACACCCTGATCAAGTTCCTGGCTCCTGGCTTTGACTTGGCCTAGTCTTGGCTGTTGCAGGCATCTCAGGATGAACCAGAAGAAGGGTGATCTTTTTTTGCCTCTCTCCTTCTCTCACTCACTTTGTCTTCTGAATATATTTGGAAGCACAAGCCAGCACCCATGCCATCACTTACCACAAGATAAAAACATTAGAAAAAATGCTACTTGAGCTTAAATTCTTTGTGTCCCAAATAAACACTATTTTAGAATACCTGTGATTTTTCTTTAAAAGTATTCTTAATTAAATACAATTAATATTTATGCTAAAAATAAGCACAGTTTGTATGTATTAGTGTTTAATATTTGCCAGGCATTGTTCTCAACACTTGACAAGTACTAATTTATTTAATACTCATAATACTCTTATGAGGTGAACACATTCATTTTTTTTTCCATTTTACAAATAATGACAGTGAGCCAGAAAGAAGCTAATACATTAGCCAAGGCCATACAGCTAATTAGTGGGAAGCCGAGATTCCAGTTATCTGATTCAGTGTTCCCGCTCTTTAGCTAACATTAGTACTTCTTAATATTCTATGCTCATGACAAGTGTACTAATATTTTGCAAATAACTATGATTACAAATTTTTCCTCTCAGAACCACATTGTCTTATTTACCACAGTACATATTCTTTGGGAATTGTTTCAGAGATCCTAAGCACTATAAATTTTTCCAAATATAACACAGTGGATATAATTCCTATAAAATGGATATAATTTAAGTACGGAACCTGGGTTCCAAATAATCAGCCATCATATAGAATTTTCCATTACTTCCTTAAAGAAGGTTTTGTCTTAAAATGATTGAGGCTGTGGTGACTTTTGTTATCTTGTGGATGATTTTAGAGTTCTCCTATTGAATGCTTCGGGTTTTCTCTGCATACTTCGTGTCTTGAAATTTCACTATAATATTTTAGTATGAATGCACATATAAGTGCATACATCTGTTTGTGTTATCTTAATGTATTTTTTTCTAATCTGTTAATCAGATTTTACAAATTGTATATCTATCCCCAATACTTTTCTCTCTCTACTTTTTTTTACAAAGAATCATTTTACTTAAATTCTTCAGATTGAACCTGCAGTATTAATAATTTCTATTTCTACTTATTCCTGTTCATATTTTAGCTCAAATTCTAAGCTCTTTGTTTACTTATTTCTTTAATTGGCTAAATATTTTATTTACATTATCTGTAGGGATACAGATTCAATCTTATATGCACAATTCAATCTTATATGTGTGATAATATATACAATATGCATTCTAAAACTCCTCTTTTGAAATTCATTATCTATGTTTCCTTCTGCTTTAAGCTTGGTGTATAAGTTTCTGCACTTCTTCATGGTGTTGCATTTCTACAATATTTTCTGATTTTTCATTATACATTCACCTTTGTGTTTACTACTATTTATTGGATGATTGCTATAGTTGGGGGTCTAAGGGCAGCATCATTCCAGGGTATTTCCAGTTATCAAGTATTTAGCTTTCTTTCTGCCCAAGGGTTCAAGCTTGTCACTAATTTTTGAGGGTAGAAAAAACAATTGTGTTATATGTCTGGTCCGAGATGTGGTGTAGGGGGTGGCTTCCATTAGTCTGACTGATTTTCTTGAGGTATCTCCATCCCAATACCCTGTTGAGTGTTTCCAGATGTCCTGACCCATTCCAGCACCAATCAACTCTTACCTTCAAGGTCTGTGCAGTAAGAATTAGCAACACACTATTTCACATTTTACTGTGTGCCTTCCTTCTTTTATCCAGTTGTTGCTGTTTAGATTTCCAAGATATCCTGGATTTGAGATAATATAAAGCATTTTAATGTTAATCTAAAATAGCCTAATTTCACATTCTGATATGCTTAAAGAATATTAATATTACAATGTAAGGGGCCAGTGCTGTGGTGTGGTAGGTTAAGCCTCTGCCTGCAGCACTGGCATCCTATATGGGCGCTGGTTCAATTCCCAGTTGCTCCATTTCTGATGGAACTCCCTGATAATGGCCTCGGGAAGCAGTGGAAGGAGGCCAAATATGTGGGCCTCTGCACCCAAGAGGGCAACCTGGAAGAAGATCCTGGACCTTGGCTTCAGATCAGCCAAGATCTATCTGGCTGTTGTGGCCATTTGGGGAGTAAACTAGCAGATAGAAAACCTCTCTCCATGTCTCTCCCTCTCTGCCTGTAACTGCCTCACAAATAAATGAATAATTTTTTTTAAAATCACATGGTAAATGAATGTTATCACCCAAATATACATATAACCACTTATAATTTATCATCATTTTGTGCAAAACAGCTGAAACAAAAAACAATTTTGATAGTTTTCATAGATTCAACTCTGTATTTAGAGAATATAAACCCCTAATTATACAGAATTTTCTATATTTCTTAGAATAACATATAACAGTTTGATACAAGGACCTGTAGCTCCTCTAAGTTCATAAGCAACCATGTTACTCAAAAATAAGTCATATGTTGATTATTGATCAGTGTTCAAAAGTCATGTACCGTGTACCATGTGGCTTGCTTCTTTCTTATGTAACTGAGGAAAACATAAGTCTACAATGGTAGTAATATTCCCTAGACACTCATAAAATATAAAGTACTTATTAAATATTAGATATGTGTGGAAAGTCTACTGGAAAAGTGATTAAATCAATTGGTACAATGTAATGCTTTATCCATTTTAGTATATATATATTTTTTGGTTCTAGTACTATTGGTTGAACTCTGTAATTAATACACAATTATTCTTAGGTGTTTAAATTTTAACTGAAAAGAGATCACTGTTAAATATAAGAGTGGGAATAAGAGAGGGAGGAGATGTACAATTTGGGACATGCTCAAGCGGACTTGCCGCAAATGATGGAGTTAGAATCATGCCAGGAGATTCCAATAGAATCCCATCAAGGTGGCATGTACCAATGCCATCTCACTAGTCCAAGTGATCAATTTCATTCATAATTGATCACAATGATAGGTCTAAGAGTCAAAGGGATCACATAACCAAGACTAGTGTCTGCTAATACTAACTGATAGAATCAAAAAGGGAGAGAAGGATTCATCATGGGAAGCGGGATACACAGCAGACTCATAGAATGGTAGATGTTCTAAATAGCACTCTGGCCTCATAATCAGCCCTTAAGGCATTCGGATCTGGCTGAAGAGCCCATGAGAGTATTTTAGGCATGTAAAGCCAAGACACTCTGAAAAAAAAAAAAAAAGAAGAAGAAGAAGAAGACCTAAATGAAAGATCTCTGCCAGTGAGATCCCAGTGGAAAGAACGGGGCCATCAAAGAAGGAGGTACCTTTCTCTGAAGGGAGGAGAGAACTTCCACTTTGACTATGGCCCTGTTGGAATAAAATCAAAGTCAGCAAACTCAAAAGGCTTCCATAGCCTTGGCAACTCATGACTGGAGCCTAGGGAGATTACTGATGCCATAAACAAGAGTGTCAAATTGTTAAGTCAACTACAGGAGTCACTGTGTACTTACTTCTCATCTGGAATCTTTCCTTAATGTGTTGTCCAATGTGAAGTAATGTTATAACTAGTACTGAAGCAGTATTTTACACTTTGTGTTTCTGTGTGGGTGCAAACTGATGAAATCTTTACTTAATATATACTAAATCAATCTTCTGTATATAAAGATAATTGAAAATGAATCTTGATGTGAATTGAACAGGAGAGGGAGTGGGAGATGGGGAGGGTGTGAGGGGGAGGGAAATTATGGGGGGGGGAAGCCATTGTAATCCATAAACTGTACTTTGGAAATTTATATTTACTAAATAAAAAATCAGAAAAAAATAAATAAATAACTTTAAAAAATAAAAAAAAAATTTAAAATTAAAAATAAAATAAATTGGTAAAATTGTTACAAGAAATATCCTGGCTGTCGCCGTGGCTCAACAGGCTAATCCTCTGCCTTGTGGTGCTGGCACACAGGGTTCTAGTCCCAGTTGGGGCACCGGATTCTATCCCAGTTGCCCCTCTTCCAGGCCAGCTCTCTGCTATGGCCCGGGAAGGCAGTGGAGAATGGCCCAAGTCCTTGGGCCCTGCACCCACATGGGAGACCAGGTGAAGCACCTGGCTCCTGGCTTCGGATCAGCGAGATGCACCAGCCGCAGTGGCCATTGGAGGGTGAACCAACGGCAAAAAGGAAGACCTTTCTCTCTGTCTCTCTCTCACTATCCACTCTGCCTGTCAAAAAAAAAAAAAAAAAAAAAAAAGAAAGAAAAGAAAAAAGAAAAAGAAAAGAAATATCCTGAGGGCTCATTTTGGATGCTTTGATACTTAACAAGGAAAATTCTTACAGAGTATTAAAGTTAAATTTTGAATGAATCTGCACATAAGATGGATTGTAAAAGTTAAAAATGGAACTGACATTGGAATGAATGACACGCAATTATTACAATAGAACTCAATGAAGCATACATAACTATATGATGCTCAAAGTTTTACACAATTGAACTTATGCGAAAGAAAAATACATCCATAAAAAATTTTAATTGAAAAGAAGACTGCTCCTGCACATTTAAGCAAGGAAAACTCTTGGGAGGAATAGATTTTACCTTCACAAATGTAAAAACATGATGAACTCCTGGCTGTGATCTCCAAGTCAAATATCATCCTCATAAATACAAAGAAAACATCCCATACAACACCAGGATCAACGTAAGTATTTTGTGTCTATCCATGTAGGAATTGTACATAAATATTAATACAATGTCCCAAACATCACATTGTCCAATGGAAGTATTTTATGTCTCTCTATACTGGAGTTGTACCTGAAAACTGGTAGACAGGTGCAGGGGTTTATCTCTTGAACACTGGACTGTGTACTGTGTATGCCATCTTGAGCATGAATGCCCTATACTGCCACCACTTCTCACAACAGAAAGTTTAGTTATCATTTAGCTTCTGAAAACCTACTAATTAACTAGCTCTAGTCATAAACATAAACATAAAGATCATTTCATGGCATGCAGTTGATAATATAATAAAGTAAGTAATATTTTCTAAATCAATAAAATGCTTACAAATTATAAAATATACCAATTTTTATAATCACTGTTTACATGCAGTTATAATCTTTGTTCCACAGAGAAAAATATGAGAGAAAAATACATTGCCAAATAAAATAATAATGTCCCAGGCATTCATAAAAAGTCCAGGACCCATGCACCATTATATGTCAATTTCCTTGGTGTGATACTGTACCATAAAATTGTAGAACAGCACTGCAAGAGGAAACTGGGTAGAGTATTTTAGGGTATAATTATTATTTAATATATATGGGCTGGTGCTGTGGCAAAGTAGGCTAAGCCTCCCCCTGTGGCACTGGCCTCTATCTGGGCACTGGTTCATGTCTGGGCTGCTCCTCTTCAGATCCAACTCTCTGCTAATGTCCTGAGAAGGCAAATGAAGATGGCCTATCTACGTGGGAGACCTAGAAGAAGCTCCTAGCTCCTGGTTTCAGATCGGCCAAGGTCTGGCCATTGCAGCCATTTTGAGAGTGAATCAGTGGATGGAAGACCTTTCTTTCTGTCTCACCCTCTCTCTGCCTGTAACACTACCTCTCAAATAAATAAAATCTAAAAAAATAATATATTATATAATATGCATAATTTAAGTAGGTTAGGGAAGCATTATTTCTCACAACTATATGTGAATCTACAATTACCTCAATAAAAACGATAACCAAGGGCCTCTTTGGAATGGAAGGGACCCTTCTGTTCCCAAGAAACAGGTCACTATTATGAATTTTTCATCCTCATCATGTTTCAAGCCATTGTATTCCCTCTTGGTCTTCCTACACAATTACTACAAATAAAACAAAATGCACTAAAAAAAAATCTTACAGAAATTACCCAGGAAAATCCATCAAACAACCCTCTCCCACATGCTTATCCAGAAAATATTAGCTACCTAAGGACAGAACTTTTGGAGAAGTCCCTCACCAAATATACTATATTAAATGCCTGATTGTAGCAATATTTCACTTTTATTGATCAATAAATTAATATTGAGAATCAAAAATCACTAAACAAGTAAATGTACTTATATAATAATAATATTAAAGCCTGAATTATACTTGATTTGAACTAAATTTAAAGGTTAAGAGAAGACAAATACCCTCTACTTTTTTTTATCTCATGTTGATATTGTTATTTTAAGAAAACTTTATCACTTTATCTATTTTATTTGAGATGCAAAAAGACTGACAAGAGAAAAATAGACAAAGGGCTTCCATCTGAAGATTCATTCCCCAAATGCCCACAACATCCAGGATTGGGCCAGCTCAAAACAAAAGGTGAAGAACTCGATCCCCATGTTCAACATGTGTGGCCAGGACCCAAATATTTGAGCCATCACATACAGTCTCCTGGATACACATTTGTAGGAAATTGGAATTGAGAATGGAATTGGAATTTGAACTCTGGTGCTGATATGACATATGGACATCCCAAGTGACATCTTAACTGCTAGGACAAATGTCCCCCTGCCCTTGCTCTGCCAATGCTTGTTACCAGTAGAATATCATTTCCTTTCATTTCACTGGACATATTAGAGCTGTGAACAGATAACAATTTCCCAAATTGGGCATAAGCCATTGAATTATTTTATTTACATTTGCTTGCATTTGTTATTTTGGGTGCAACATCACAGTAGAAAATCAGGTTATTTCACACATCATTTCAAATCATCCAAAATAAACATGCACATCTTGAGTTGTAGTATCGCATATTATAGGGAAATATGAAAAATATATATTTTTGTTAAACTCTCCTTTTCATTTGTTTGACTAATAAAATTAACTAGATATAAGCCATTTAATGCTCCATTTCCTTTTATAAAGCTTCAAACCCAAAAATTACAAGATACGTCATTAAAAAGACTACTAGCAGAATTAAATGTGACATACAAAACATTACATCATTCCCCTTTTAACCTTCTAAAGAGAACATGTTCGACTGAGCTAATTTTAGATTTCAGATGAAATGTAATCAAATCATTTCTTGCTCACCTAGGAAAGTAAAAAAAAAAATTAAACTTTATGCTTTAAGCTATAACCTTAGACTACAGAGTGATCTCTTTCTTTTTTTTAATTTGCTGGCAATATAGTAGTTACATCACTTCAGAATACATTAGAATTAAGACAAGATTCACAGAGAATTTTAATTTCTTTGTCTGGTTTTCTGAAAGTTTTTACCAAATGACTATCAATTCCTTGTTAAATGTAGCAGGGATGCAATAACTAGACTTCTGCAGGCTTAAAAACAAAGTATTTACTTTGATAACCTAATCAAACATTTATGCTTATGCAAAAATGTGTTTTGAAACTTTTTTATTTGTGAAATTAGTAATTTCATTTATCACATATATTTCAGGCACTGTTTTAGATAGTGAATTCACTAATAAATAACCTAATTCCTCAAATTCAAAGATTTCTGTTCTAGTAAGATTATAGTCAACTATTAAGCAATTGTATTTAATTATAGGAAATGTGACAACCAGACCAATTACTTGAAGAAGTATCACAACAAAGAGAAAGATAACTAATTCAATATTGGAGGTCAAGAAAAACTTTCTAAAAAATCATATCTGAGATTTCTGTAATGGCTTGCTTTGAGGACTAATGGTATTCATTGAATATGCTTAAGCAAGACATGTTGAATAAAATTTTTATTAAAAATAAAACAAAAAAAATTTTCAAGCTAAAGTATAGACAATGGACCAGAGGCAGAATAGTTTATAAGAAATACTGGTTACTTTATCTTCTGTATATAAAGATAATTGGAAATGAAAAAAAAAAAAAAAAACAAAAACTGGTGTTAAATTGGAAATGGCATAGAAAATTAATTATTTTTAAAAAAATATTATGTAGGATCTCTGTCTTTAATGTGCTGTACACTCTTATTTAATGCTATAACTAGTACTCCAACAGTATTTTTTTTCACTTTGTGTTGCTATATGGGGGCAAACTGTTGAAATCGTTACCTAATATATACTAAACTGATCTTCTGTATATAAAGAGAATTGAAAATGAATCATGATGTGATTGGAAGGGGAGAGGGAGCAGGAAAGGGGAGGGTTGTGGGTGGGAGGGAAGTTTTGGGGGGGGGGAAGCCATTGTAACCCATAAGCTGTACTTTGGAAATTTATATTCATTAAATAAAAGTTAAATTAAAAAAAAAATACTGGTTATTTCTACATTGTGTACAAAGCCACAGCCCAGTAACTCATCCTTGAAGCACCACTAGTTCAAACATACCACAAGTTAGATTGAGTTTCTGTGAGAAGGGAGATTTTGTTCATCAGAGTGATTTATAACGATAGGAACCAACCTCACTGATAATAGAAAGGTATTTGACTTATATCTTGTCTTCATTTTTTGTGACTACAACACCTTCAGAAACTACCCAGAATTCTGAAAATGTAAAAACAAAACATGTGTATATCCTCTTGGTTTAATACTATATTAATTCAAACTCTTATCAAAGTTCCAAAATTTTAACATGATTCCAGGTTTGGAACAGTCCATGTGATGTTCCTATCATTTTTTTTAAATTAACTTTTATGTGTTTATTTTTAAAGTTTTCATTAGTTTTTAACAGATTCAATATAGTTCTTAGATAAAAATTCTAAGAATACATATTTTTTCCTCCCTCTCTCCCCTACCTCCTTTCCACCTTCTCCCTCTTCTTTCTTTTTTCAGTATTTGAGATTGCATATTTAAATTTACTTTATAGTAAAAGGCTTAATGCTTCACCAAATAGGAAGTTTAACAAGTTTGAAGCAAAAAGACCTTAATTTAGGAGGAATATAAGCAATGAAAGTAAGCAATAACTGAATGGTCCTACAATTTTAAGTCATTCCTCTGACTTAGTGTTTAAATGACCATCTCATTCTTATCTTGTTCATTTTATCCTCAACAAAATTTCAAATCGTTTTTGAAAACTCATTTTTCTAACCATTTTGTCTTATTGGGGTAGTATTGGATCTCCATAGTTTGGCCAGATGTTTATCTTAAAACTTCTTTGATAATTTTAATATTTCAAATCCTGCTTTAATTCATGTAACTCCTTTAATTTTGCTATCTCACATCTGTAAGGGGGAAGATAGTCTTATTTAAATTACCTTAAAAAAAAGGAGAACATGTTAACCCAGGTTTAAAAAAGGAATTCAAATACTAGCAGCAGGACTCAGTCTCTTCATGTCTCACCGATTTGCCTCTGTAGACTTGAGTCTTCCAGACTTGTTCTGCTGTAAATACTCGGCTACAGTGTCATGCTCCCCAATTTTGCCCATCAAAATGGGACTACCTTTTTCTCAGTTTCCTAAGGAATTGCTGTGATTGTTCTAGTTTCAATCAGGGGCTCATCACTGGTTAGTTACACACAGTGTTATTGGGTAATATAATGACCTGTCTTCAGAGGACCATAGGGTTAGAAGAAACAGAAGTTTTTGAAGGAAATTAAGATACATAATGTTATATTGACTGAACCAAGACTATGATAGGATAAATAGTTTTAAATTTTATGATTTTTATTTTAAAGACAAAAGAAAGCCATTAAAGATGTTCTAATTGCAAAGATTGAAATCAGATATTTAATTTTAGAATAGTACCTCACCTATGGTGTGGAGAGTGAATTGAATGGGTTCATGAAAGCAGTAAAAATAGGAAGTCTTGAGGGAATCAAGGTATGAGGTGACTTGTAGGTTCAATAACTGAGGTAGAGAAAAGGGAACATAAATCAAAAATCACAAAGTAAGATCTTTAGGATTTGCTATCAGAGATTTGGGGGTGCGACAGTACCCAGAGGAAGAGAAACATATTTCATATAGCTGATGGGAATTTTTCAATTTGGGTTTTGAGTTTAGGATACCTATGAAATATACAGGTAGAAATATCCAGCAAAATATTTTCAGCAAAATGAGGAATTGGAAGTCCAAAACCATGATTCTCCACAAGTAGACAGCAATTCCACATCAATATATAGACCAATTCCCTGTGTGAGAAATCCAGATAGATAAGAGACTCCGACACTTCAAGTAAATATGAAGCCAGGTATGTTGAAACAGTAGAGAAATTTGTGACATTTGCTTTTCAAAGACTTTACCATGATTTCCAGCTGAACATGGCACAATCTGACTACCAGTTGCTTCACTCCTGGCTTTTCTCTTTGGAGGGGTGCCGTAAAGGGTAGGGTAGAAAAAGAGGTTGAAGCATACCTCCAATATTAAGGGCTTGTAGTAGGGGTGGCAGCCCAAGGAACCTCTTTCTTTTCTGCCTCAGTGTGATATGGAAGGGCATCAGGAAATAATATAAGAAAGCATAGACAGGAAAAGACACAGGTTGAAGCCTACTCAACACAATGGCAAAGGTATGGACTACTATGTTCTCACAATGTTTCTCCCTCTGGTTCAACAGGGAATGGGTTGGGGAGGAGGGTTAACTCCCAGTTTCTCTGTGGAGATGGAAAGAGCTGGATGGTCAACATTCTGTGTGTTCAGAGGGCTGCCTTCAGAACTGATTGTTAACTTGCCTGTCCTATAACACAAAGGGACCCAGTATACTCTAGATGCCTGGAGGCCACAGAAAACAACCAAGATCCAGGCAGCCTGCTGCTTGTCTAGATGTCCAATGGCACAGAAGACAGATGCCAATGCTGCCCAGTTATCTCTCTTCAGGAAGAAAATAGAGTGGAATATGTGTCCAATGTTTCCATATTTTAAAAGGCCTCTTAAGAGATTGGTTTCTGTTTTTCTGAATCTGTAGCATCGACAGGAAACCATAGACAACAGAAAAGTCAAGATAGCATAAGTTCCCACAAAGAAATTGGCAGATCCCTCAAAACAGGAATCCATATGAACAAATCCAAGGAAGATTCATCCTTAAAAAATTATTGAAAGACCTCTAGCCTAGCAGGTGAAGATATTTCCTATAAAAATAACCTTTAGGGGCCAGTGCTGTGGTGTAGCAGGTAAAGCCACCATCTGCATTGCCAGCATCCCATGTGGGAGCTGGTTCAAGTCTCAGCTGCTCCACTTCTGATACACTTCTCTGCTGTGGCCTGAGAAAGCAGTGGAAGATGGCCCAAGTCCTTGGGCTCCTGCACCCATGTGAGAGACCCAGAGGAATCTCGTGGCTCCTGGCTTCAGATTGGCCCAGTGCTGGCCATTGCAGCCATTTGGAGAATGAAGCAGCAGATGGAAGACCTCTCTCTTTCTCTCTGCCTCTGTCTCTCTGTAACTCTGCCTTTCACATAAATAAGTAAATTAAAAAAAAAAAAAATAGGATGTCCTTCAAGCTGAGGTGAAAAGATGCTAGTAGTATCACAAAAGGATAAAAGTACAAATCTTGTTGAAAAATATAAACACATTGATAAATACAGAATATCATAATACTGTAGTTGTGGCAGGTATACCATTTTTAGAGGTATCTTATTTAGGATAAAATAGCTCTAAGTATAAAAATATGTTAGCAACTACACACTATTTATGTGTAACTTGTGTGATCAGTTCTGTAAATTGAGGGGTGTAAAAGAGCACTGTTTTGTGTGTGTTTGTGTGTGTGTATATGAAATGGAAGTTATCAATAAAAATGAGAATATCAAGAGAAGGAAAGAAAGATATAAACAGGTAACAAAATTAAAATAGCAAGCATTTCCTTATCAGTAATTGTATTAAAGGTAAATTGACTAGATTCCCCATAAAAATATATAGTGTTGAGGTGGATTCATTGCTGTGGATTCTTTCTGAGAGGAGGAGCGTGGTGGGGGCAAGAGGCGTGAAGTCACCACACAGACCCCAGGAGTTGGGTGAAAGCAGGCCAGAGGTGAGCAGCCCGCAGACTCGTTTATTTCAGTTGGTACAGCAGCTTAAATAGCCAAGGCAGCCAATCTGGTCAAGGGGTGGTTTATGCCCTAACCAATCACAGCCTGTTGCCAGGCAGGCTCTGTTGCCAGGTGGTTTCCTTCGGGGTTTCCCAGGGGGTTCTGAAGCCATTCCTGAGTAACTGATGCTCGCTTGCCAGCATCCATCTTGGCATGGCCTTCTCATTCCACCACAATGTAGAGTGGATGAAGGGTTAAAAAACAAAATACACCAAAAGGCTGTTTACAACTGACTCTTGATTTAAGGACAACACTTAGACTGAAAATGAAAAGATGGAAAAAGACAAGATATTCCATATAAATAGTAACCAAAAGAGAGCAAGTAGTTATACTTCCAACAGACAAAATAGCCTGTGAGTCAAAAACAGTTACAATAGAATAATGCATTATTTAATAATAAAGACATGACACAGACATACATAATAATTATAAATTTGCATGCAAACATAACAGAAGCAAACTATATGAGGAAAATATTAAAATATCTGAAGGGCGAAACAATATAATACTAAGAGACTTCAATACACACTATTTGTGATAGAAAAATGATACAGATATTAATAAAGAAATGAGGTCTTGAACAGCACTGACCAAAATGCCACAAATTTACAGAATATTCCACCCATTAAAAGCACAATACACATACAGAACATTTAACAGGATCAAAGACAGGTTAGAACAAACAAGTCTTATTGTTAACAATATTTAAATCATATTAAATATAAAATCCCAATGGAAATAGAACCAAAAGGAAAAGAAAACTTAAAAATTCACAAACAATGTTAAAATTAAATAATTTGAAAATTAAATGACAGACTCTTGAACAACATATTGAAGAAGGAAGTAAAAGGGAAATGAGAAAATAATTTTTCTTCACCAATAAACTTTGTTATCTCAGGTATAAGAACTTAATGCATTCATATATACCAATTTAGGAACATAGTGATTCTTTCTACCCACCTTCCTTCCCACCCACACTCCCACCTCTCCTATTTCCATGCTTATTATTTACAAAGATCTATTTCCAATTAACTTTATACTCAAAAGGTTAACCATACACTAAGAAAGAGTTCAACAATTTGTGAAAAAAAAAAAAAAAACACTATTCCAAAGATTCCTGCTAGTACAAGCAGGTTTTTTTTCAACTTTTATTTATTAAATATAAATTTCCAAAGTACAGCTTTTGGATTGCAGTGGCTCCCTCCCCCCCTCCCCATAACCTGAGGATCCACTCCATCCCACTAGTGTGTCCCATCCACAGAGAGGTGGAGACGTTCCCAGAGCCAGCTGCCTGCGGCTGCTCCACTTAGACAGTTGGAGCCCCAGAGACTGTGATGTGTTGGGAGGCTTAGGGAACCTCACAATCCCATGTGGGTACCCAGCCCCATGTGAGTCCTCCCAGCCAGACTCAGGCATCTCCTTTTAGCAGGTTGCTGGGCACATGAACAAAAGCTGGTGCAGCTGTTAGCATGTCCAAAACGGTGCCTGCCTCTCAGACAATTGCCATGGCGACAAGGAGACAGAAATGTGCCCCTTATTTTCCTCTAGGTTGGCTAGCACCCTCCAGACTAGACTCACTCCAGGCTCTCCCCACAACCATATCACCAGTCCACGGGCTGCTGTAGTCTGATCTCACCTCTCTCTCCAAAGCCGGCACTCAGACTCTCAGTTGCCAGGGTCCTGTGTTGTGTCGGTGCTTATGCTGCATGGCCACACCGTCCAGGTGGATCCACAGCTTCACTCTTCCTTCTATGGAATTTCCACTGCAGTTTTCTACCTAACTCTCCTGAAATTGTACTCTCTCAACTTTTTTTTTTAAACTGTCTTCCTCTAACCTAGAGCAGTAAGCTCCCTCCCTACCCCCTCATGTAATAATCTCCCACTGAATATATCTTTTAAAAAAGATTTATTTATTTATTTGAAAGGCAGAGTTACAGAGAGAGAGGAGAGATGGAGAGAGATATCTTCCATCCACCGGGTCACTCCTACAAGTGGCTGCAACAGCAAGGCTGAGCCAGGCTGAAGCCTGGAGCCATGAGCATCTTCCAGTTCTCCCACCTTGGATACAAGGGTCCAAACACTTGGGCCATCTTCTACTGCTTTTTCAGGCACATTAGCCAGGACCTGAATCAGAAGTGGAGCATCTGGGACTCAAACGGATGCCCATATGGGATGCTGACGTTACCATCTGCCCCAAATAGAAAATATCTTAAGACAAGTGAGAAGAAAAACACATCTTACCAAAAAGTTAAGCATTCAGCAAAAGAAATATCAAGAATGAAGCTTGTAGTTATAACACATATATTCAAAAGGAAGAACCATCTCTAACAAGCAATTGAATTCTTTTGCCAAAAGCACAGGCAACAAAAACAAAACTGGGACTTTGCCAAATTAAATTGTCTCTGCACTACAGAGGAAACAACACAGGGAAAAGGCAACATATGGGGACTGGTGTTGAGGCACAGCAGGCTTAAGTTCACTTCTGGTGCAATGCTTTCAATTCAGATCCCTGCTAATGTGCTTGGGATAGCAGCTACCCATGTTGGGAGGCCCAGATTAGAGCTCAAGGTATCTGACTTTGGCCTGGCCCAGTGCCAGCCATTGTGACCATCTGGGAAAAGAACCAGCAGATAGAACATCGCCCTCTCTCTCTTCCCCTCATCCCCATTACTATGCTTTTCAAATAAATAAATGTGTTTTATATATATATATATATATATATATATATATCCAAGAGTATGAAAATTATGTTCAAAAACAGATATATA
Organism: Lepus europaeus; assembly: GCF_033115175.1. Lineage (NCBI taxonomy): Eukaryota > Metazoa > Chordata > Mammalia > Lagomorpha > Leporidae > Lepus > Lepus europaeus. Next base: position 101,649,214 of record NC_084829.1, read on the forward strand.
TATATTCCCATGTTTGCTATAGCACTTTCCACAATAGTCAAGATGGTGAAGTAACCTAAATATCCATTAACAGATGAATGGATATAGAATATGTAGATATACATTTAATTATATGTGAACATGTTAAATGAATGTATGGATGTATGCATGTATGTATGACTATGTAAAAATGCAAGCCTTAAGAAAGAACTAAATCCTGTCATATGTGACAATATGGATGGATATTATTAGAAGTCCAGTAACTAGTCAAAAATGAAAAGTTAAGTCATGATTCCACTCAGACCAAAAGCCTGCAAAATTTTGATGGGGAGTATATGTTATAAGAAACTTATACATGTATTTAGAAAAAAATTGCACAAAAACTTGTTTTAAAGTAGTCAAATATCATACAATAGAAAATAGAGCAGTGATTACTGAGGTCTGGGAGATGAAAGTACTGGGAATTTTGTATTGAATGAATATCAAGTTTTATTCATACAATATGTTTATTTAACATATTTAACATATGTTTTATTTAACAGTACTGTATTTTACATGCAAAAATTTGTTCGAAGAGTACATCTCACATAATGTTTTTTTCTAGAATAAAACAAAACTAATTGAAAATTTTTTAAATGTATTAGTTAATTTTCCTTGAGTTTCATCCTTAGAGTACATAGAAGGAAAAATTGATTAAAAATTTTAAAAATGCTTCAAAGAATAAATGAAAAGAAAGAAGAAAAGAAATAGCCATTAGACAGTGGGATATATGGTTGTGAAATCCTGGCCCTATGATGATTTTGAAGGTATTTCAAAAAGTTCATGGAAAATGGAATTAGAGTGTATCCATTTTGTCACAAAAAATGTTAAATACACACATCTAAGAGGTTCATAAAGTTCACTAAAAATGAATAGTATGTAAAGATGCAATATGGCACCTGGAAGAAGCTATAGAGTAGAACAGATGGGGGATTGAAGTTAAAACTCAAGGGTCAGCTAGAAAACAGGAAAAACAAGGAAAATGGAAATGAACCCAACAGACTGAAGGCTAATTGATATGAGTCCTCCAACACTATGCTCCATCTGCTTACTTCTCTTATCCACGTATTCTGAACTTCTTTTTTCTATTTTTCTATTCCATTTGTTTATTCATTCATATTTAGGCCAGTACCAGACTCTAATTTTTTTCCAGAAACCTTTTATTTAAGGTATACAAACTTCATACATTTCATAAATATAATTTTACTATTATGAAATTTTTGATGTTTTCAGTGAAGTTCCAAAATAACTGATTCTAAATTAATTTTAGCCACTCATCGATACACATGACAAATGTGACAGCATGTTTCCAGCTACTGCTACTTCCAAGGTCATTTGGACCTCATTTATATTTTCATTGCACATAAGGTAATTGTTTCCAACAAAGTTACAGTCTGTAATCCACTCTCAACTTTTAACTGTGCTTACTTTGCTCATATAGGTGGTTGTCAAGGGAGTTAGCTAAGTGAATCTCTTATTCATATTATTTATATGATCTTTCAATAATGGACTCACATGATTTTTGAGTGCTTTAAAATGTTTTCAAGTAAAATTTAGGAACAAAAACAGAAGAATTTTGTTTTAGATATAGATATAATTTATGAGTATATATTTATAAATGAAATCTTTATATGCAAGACTCACAATACTTTGAATATGATTGTACCTGAGTATGAATGTAATCTCTATTATCTTCTAATAATAGCTTTGATAAGGGTGTAAAGCTCAGAGACAGGCACCACAGCTATAGCATTATCAATGAAAGATGGTAATTTGCACAAGGACTTTACATAAACCATTGTAACAAATCATAAAAAATGGCTGATATTAGCAAAAGGATATACTTGCATTTTCAGATTTTAAACCTTTAATCCTCTTATAGCCATGAAAATATGGCTTGAAAATATAGTTATTTTTGGTGGTTGAGGAAATACATACTTGGTTGATTTTATATCAGTTCAATGATCTAATTACTAATCAAACAAATACAAACATGCATCTTGTAAACTGACTTTGAACAGGGATTCTGCAGATGGCTAACTACAACCGTACTGAAATTATAAGTTACTTTACTTGAGGGATTGCCTCAGAAAAGATCAATCTTCTCTTCTGTTTTCATTTAGTCAAAATGTACTGTTCCATGTTGTATCACACCAAATATTAATAAGAAGGGAACTAAATTTTAAGTAAAAGAAAAGTTTTAAGCATTTTTTTATAATTTAAAATGTAACTCATCAGAAGGTAATAGCTGGGTTCTCCAGAAAAAAATAATTCATTGTTCCTTCCAAATATCAGGTTGTTTATGGAATATATTCTGGTATTAAAATTTATAATAACTGGTAAAAGATTACTCAGTTTATAAATACCATCTTAGATGATTAAGTGCTAAATTTAAATAAAAATATTTTATGGAGAGTTGCTCTTATACATCATTTAGATCTTACAAATAAATATCATACATTATTATCAAAAACCTCAGTTTTTTTTTTTTTTTTTTTTTTTTTTTTTAATTTTTATTTAATGAATATAAATTTCCAAAGTACAGCTTATGGGTTACAATGGCTTCCCCCCTCCCGTAAATTCCCTCCCGCCCGCAACCCTCCCCTCTCCCGCTCCCTCTCCCCTTCCATTCATGTAAGGATTCATTTTCAATTCTCTTTGTATACAGAAGATCAGCTTAGTATATATTAGGTAAAGTTTTCAACATTTTGCCCATATAGCACTACAAAGTGAAAAAAACTACCATTGGATTACTAATTATAGCATCAAATAGCAATGTACAGCACATTAAAGACAGAGAACCCACATGATTTTTTTTTTTCAAATTAATTAACTTTCTATGCCATTTCCCCTTCAATACCAGGTTGTTATTTTTTTTTTTTTCATTTCCAATTCTCTTTATATACAGAGGATCACTTCAGTATATCATTAGTAAAGAGCTCATCAGTTTGTGCCCACACAGAAACGCAAAGTATAAGGATAAAGTATTACATTCTATACCTAGAGTCAGGACCTAAGCTGATCAGGTCATTGTTTCTTATAGTGTCCATTTCATTTCCGTAGGTTTCCCCTTTGGTGCTCAGTTAGTTGTCGCCGATCAGGGAAAAGAAATGATATTTGTCTCTTTGGGACTGGCTTAATTCACTCAGTATGATGTTTTCCAGATCCCTCCATCTTGTTTCAAATGACTGGGTTTCATTGTTCCTTACTGCTGTATAGTATTCTATGGAGTACATGTCCCATAATTTCTTTATCCAGTCTACTGTTGATGGGCATTTGGGTTGGTTCCAGGTCTTAGCTATTGTGAATTGAGCTGCAATAAACATTAATGTGCAGATGGCTTTTTTATTAGCCAAATTAATTTCCTTTGGGTAAATTCCAAGGAGTGGGATGGCTGGGTTGTATGGTAGGGTTATGTTCAGGTTTCTGAGGAATCTCCAGACTGACTTCCATAATGGCTTAACCAGTTTGCATTCCCACCAACAGTGGGTTAGTGTCCCTTTTTCCCCACATCCTCTCCAGCATTTTACTAAACCATACATGATAGCATGGCAAACATGAGACCAAATGGTGAATCACTTCTTAAATCCAGCCATTTCAAATTTTTTAAGATAATAATAAGCTTCTCTAAACTTAATATTGAAAGCAGAGAAAATAAAATGTGCTCCCCCACTGCCCCCACCCACACCAAAAAAGATGTCCTCTGTCAGAATCTGTGAATTCTTGTTCAAAGAAAAGTAGAATTGAAAAATAGTAAACCTTACCATCTGCCTTCTAAAATCATTTATGCCAATACAATTCAGATCACCTAACAAGTATAACTTATTTGTGGGTAGTAGAAAAGTGTTGAGAAATGAGAGAAAAAGCATCTGAATTTGAACTTTAAGGATACATTTAATGAAATCAAAATTCATAATTAATTAGAAGTAGTTCCAGATCCATTTTATTAGCTAAAATGCATTTTAAATGTGTAAGAAGTAAAGCATGAAAGAATAAACAGCAAGTATCCTAGCAGATCAGTTAGCACTTTGGAGAGGTGCTACTTCACTAATAATTAATTTATAATAGCAGAATTTCAAGCTATCTAGATGTCTTTCTAAAGAAATCCTGGAATCCAAGTGAGTTTAGAAATACAAGAGGGCCTGGGATTATGACATAGCAGGTTACACCACTGCCTGTGTCATCCATATCCCACATGAGCACCGTTCTTGTCCTGGCTGCTCCACTTCTGATCCAGCTCCCAGCTAATGGCCTAGAAAAATTTGCAGATGATGGCCCAAGTATTCGAGCCCCTGCTACCCACATAGGCGAACCATACGAAACTCCTGGATCCTGGTTTCAGCCTGGACTAGCCTGGCTATTGCAGTCATCAGGGCAGTGAACCAGCTGATGGCAGACCCTCTCCCTTCCTGTAACTCTTTCAAAATAAATAAATAAATCTTTAGAAAAGAAAGAAAAAAATCCCTAAAAAAAAAAGCTATTTAGAGTGGGAGAAGACAAGATAAAGTGGTGCCTAAGAACCCCCACAACTCTGGGAGACTCTTTTCCCTCTAACTCTCATTCTTCATGTATTCTGGTTCACCTGCATGTCAGTAAAGATTTAGGACATTTATCATCAAATTCTCTTCAGTGGCACCAATGTCTGATTGAGTATCACATAGGAATTTAATAAACTGACCCATCCATTACAGCACAAACACCAAAGAAAGCATCATAAAAAAAAAGTCATAAATGCTCAAAAAAAAATACTACACACACTGCATTTTATGGACATCAGAAGTGATAAGATTGGGATCACATGAAAACTGTTAATCAGCTCACAGACTCAGGATTGATCACAATCTCTTGAGAAGGTTCTGTTCAGATTCAGGTCTATAAAACAAGAGCTCTGCCTGCTGAGCACAGAACCCATGGTCCATGTCTCCATATTCTTTTGGATGAGGGACTAATTTAATTCCACCTGAGAGGATCAATCCCCCAGCTGGATGATCATCCAAAGCCATAGGCAAATCCTCAGGAGAATAAATGTCCCCTAATCCTTCTTGGCAATGGCTGCACCAGCTCTTTTGGCAGTCTTCTGACTGGCATAATTCACCTTGCTATCTATTACTATTGTTGTTTGTCAGCATCAAGGGACAAACGATTCTGATACTTCCTTTGTTGTGATATTATTATACATATACCATTCTTCTTTAATCAACCTATTTTCTTATTCCCCAATTGTTCTAGTTCCTCTTCTACTTTTATGTTATGATCTAGAAACTCTATTGTGAACTTAAAGACTCTAAACAAAAACTAATGGCAGAGGGCGATAAATGTTAACTACTGTAATTTGTATCAGTACACATTGTATGTATTGATTGAACCATCATACTGTATTTCAAATAACAATTACATGTTAATCAAAAAATTTAAGAAATGTTTATAAAGATGGACAGAATAGCTTGATTTGATCATCACACTTTGAATAAATGTGATGACTTAGTACACAGCACCTCATAAATATGGACAAATAAAATAATATTAATACCTGCATTTATAGGCTCAAGGAAACTGTATATTATGCATGGGAATACTCTCTTGCTCCCACAGAGCAAATAGTTATGAAATATTTGCTTTCACCACTGTGAAATAACCAAACCAAGATTTCCTCAGCCTCAGAACAAAAATTTGTTATCTCCTGTTTTCAGAATTATGGGATAAAATCAGCATCCTTTTTCCACTGATTACACCTCCAACTTCTTACAAAAACAACTGATCTCCCTGGAAGCTCTTATCTTTCTTCTTTTGCACATGGCCTGTTCTCACTCTTAAGAAGACATACAGACAAAGCAAAATGGCCTGGCCTCATCATACTACTACCGGTAATAATACTTAATATTTCCAAAGTCTATGAGAATAGCCAATCTCATCATCTCCCATCATAAATACTTCATCTCTTTACTTCTAGATGTCAGTCCATTTCAACCACCTACTCATATCACTACAACAAAATGTGCTTACAATCCAGAATTGTTTTACCTCCCAGCCTGTCACTATAATGTGACATTACATAGCTTTGCCACTATATCTGTTCTTCAGATTCTTGAGACAAGAAATCATCCGTTCTATTTTTCTGTGATCTATAAGTAACTTGTCTGTTTCCCTTCCTTACACAGTTTGTTTTGCAGCTCACCATTTTCAAGCTCTCTTTCCAAAATCCAATTTCCCACACACTTCTATCTTTTGTTGCTCTAGGCCAGAAACATCAATAATTTAAATCAATCGAAATATCTTCTCATTCCAGAAAGTTATATAACTATCTAGATGAAATGCCACAGATTCAGTGGTTTGAGTCTCAACAGTAGACAAGATTTTCTCTTCATATTTTTTAAAAATTTATTTATTTATTTGAAAGGCAGAGTTACACAGAGAACACACACACACACACACAGAGAGAGAGAGAGAGCGCGCACTATCTTCCATTCACTGGTTCTCTGCCCAGATGACCACAACAGATGAGGGTGGGTCAGTCTGAATCCAAGATCCGAGAGTTTCATCCAGATCTCCCACATGAGTGCGGGGGCCCAAGTACTTGGGTCACCCTCCAATACTTTCCTAGTTGCATTAACAGGGAGCTGGATCAGAAGTGGAGAAGTCAGGACTCAAATCCATGCCCATATAGGATTCTGGAGTCATAGGTGCCAACTTAGCCTGTTATGCCTCAGTGCTGACCCCTAGACAGTGTTTTTTTTTTTTCCTAAAGATTTATTTATTTATTTACTTATTTATTTATTTGAAAAGCACAATTAGAGAGAGAGAGAGAGGAGAGAGAGAGAGAGAGAGAGAAAGAGAGAGAGAGAGAGACAGAGAGAGAAACCATCCTCTGCTGCTTTCCCAGTCACATTAACGAGGAGTTGGATTGGAAGCAGAGCAGTCAGGATTCTAACAGGTGCCCATATGCAATACTGGCACTGCCGGCCTCAGCTTTATCCTCTGTGCCACAGTGCTGGTCCTGACACTGTTCTTTTCTAATCAGTACTCTTCTATTTACCATCTAGACCTTCTTCTATGCTAAAAATGTGATTTCAATCACTTTTCTCCACAGCTTCAGCTTCAGCATTTGAACTTGTTTCCCACTCCATGGGGTAACCGAAATCCCACTTTCTTGTCTCATTTTCTATATTTACATTTAAGAACTGCCCTGTTGGGGCCAGTGTTGTGGCACATGGGTTAAGTTGCCAATTGCCATGCTAGCATATCATATCTGAGGGATGATTTGGGTTTATACTGCTTTACATCTTGTCGAGCTTCTAGCTGATATGTCTGGGAAGGCAGCAGAAGATAGGCCAAGTGCTGGGACCCCTGGCAACCATGTGGGAGACCAGATGGAGTTTCTGGCTCCTGATTTTGGTCTGCCCCAGACCTGGTTCCTGTGGCTTTGGGGGAGTGCATCATCAGGCAGAAGTTTCTCTCTCCTCTTTCTTTTCTTTCTTTCTTTCTCTCTCTCTCTCTCTCTCTCTGTATGTGTGTGTGTGTGTATGATATGCAGAGAGATTTTTTATCACTTTGCCTTTAAAATAAACAAATAACAAATACTTTTAAAAATGAACTTACTTTTCAGCTATCTAAAATCAGTTTCTCTTTCTCTACTGCCGTGGCCATAAGCATTAAAATCAAATCAAGCCCACCCCATAAAGATGGGGAGTTCTTATACCTTAACTTACCTCTCTGAACCTATTGAAATCTTTCAAAGAAAAACATCTCATAAATTGGATTTATACATCACTGCCTTATCTCTTTGTATTCCTAATCTGATGTTCAAACACAAACCCATCCCTGGCTCTGCTGAATATGAAATGGCTCCCAAGAAAGGGACCTCAAAACTAAATCAGCTAGATTATATATTATAATGTCTTATATTCTCTTTGCATTGACACTTTTCAACATTTGTTTCTTCTTTATGCTCTTTGTAAGATATATAGCCCCAATTTTATTGTCCTCTTATTCTTTTTTGCTACTCTATATTATTTATTAACTCTTCTTGCTTTGTTCCTACTAGGACTGCTTCCCATACTTTAACTTTTCATTTATTTTCTGCAGTGACTTCATCCAGATCCACAGGTTTAATTAACCAGACTAATGACTCCCAAGAAGAAATTCCTAGACCTGGTCTTGTAGAGTTCCTTAGCTTTATATCTAACTTTTCATCAGTTAGCTTCATGTGGCAATCTCCAAACATCCCAAATATGATTATTGAAAGAAATACTATATTTGATTCACCATACTACATATTTCCCATGTTGGCACTTGCTCATCTGTTTATCTGATGAGTTACCTGTTGTAATTGAAGTATCCAGAAAGGCAGAGATTATATCTATCTTTCATATTAATCTCCATATGCCAACCATTAGAACTTATGACAAATTACTACTCTTTGAAAGTATAAATAAATGAGCAAATTGATTAATTAATTATATCAACAGAAAAATTATAATTTTGGAGGCCAGGTAAAATCTAACAGACCATCTTTGTGAACTGCTGCCCAGTTGATAGAAAACTGATTTTTGGTTCAGTTGTACATTTCTTGTCTCACCATCTGTGTCTAAACCAATGGGATCATGTGGTACAAGCAGGAAAATTCTGCACAGGGAGTCAATAGAAGACAGTGTAAGATGTAGATATCTCTCAAATCTGATGCTTCATAAAACAGTGTAATGTAAGCTGGCACCGCGGCTCAGTAGGCTAATCCTCCGCCTTGCGGCGCCGGCACACCGGGTTCTAGTCCTGGTCGGGGCACCGATCCTGTCCCGGTTGCCCCTCTTCCAGGCCAGCTCTCTGCTGTGGCCAGGGAGTGCAGTGGAGGATGGCCCAAGTGCTTGGGCCCTGTACCCCATGGGAGACCAGGAGAAGCACCTGGCTCCTGCCATCGGAACAGTGCGGTGCGCCGGCCGCAGCGCACCTACCGCGGCGGCCATTGGAGGGTGAACCAACGGCAAAAAGGAAGACCTTTCTCTCTGTCTCCCTCTACTGTCCACTCTGCATGTCCAAAAAAAAAAAACAGTGTAATGTAATGAACAGGTTAGTATACCTAGTTCAGCCTGCCAACTATATTATTACTCAGACCTCCATTTAGAAGTTCATTATTTTAAGAATTTCTTCTTGAAATCCATCACTAAAATCACAAAAGGGTAGCTCTCATTAGACATTTTATGTGTTTTTGTGTGTATGTAGGTCATGAGTTGTTAGGGAGGATGGATTTTAAAAGTACATTTAGTGCCTACTGGTTTCTGAATAACAATAGATGCTTAACGAATATATGCTGAATGTTGCATGAAAGATTAGTATTTACCTTAGGAAATAAATTCCTAAATAAAATCATCAGAAAATTTAAAGTATCTCAATAAATTTATTTTTTCAGCTTTTAACATAAATTTAAATTCATGTCCATATAGATCAGGTAGATAGGTGATCATATTTTTTTTCATTCCACCGACAAACTTAGATTTCAAAAAATAGATGAGTTGCTTATTATTTGTATTGCTATAATTAACATCTTGAACACAAGCAACTTTAATTTTCAATGCAGACTCTGTAGAAAATAAGTGTGTAACACACTTATTGAGTTAACTGATTGGTTAAACTGCATCGAATTTTATTCAGGTATGTTGTCCCCTCCCAAAAGATGTTACTGAGGTAGACTAAATCAAGAAATGAGAGGATTTTTTTTATCTTATATATTAATCTAGGATGTAAGAAATTAAAACTTAATAACATCACTTGTGTTTGAATCCAAACCATAAATACCTTTTATTTCTCACACATCTGTAAATTAAAGGAAATTCACTATTAAAAAATCCCTATTGAATTGGCTCAAAGTACATCAAGCCTCTGCTATTTTTTTAAATCTTAAGTAAAAATTCTGTTACTGTTAGAGCCAGTAACAGATCTTCAGAATCAATTTGAAAAAAAAAAATTGTCCTTCAGAATAGTTGAAATAATAGCTATTTTTTCAACAATATGATAGAATTGTCATTTTAAAATGTACCAATAACATATTTTAAAAGACTTATGGCTTCCCAGTTTAAATACACCTGGTGACAGATGGTCAGAATCTTCTTTTCTTTTTCTTTTTTTTTAAATTTAGTGAACCATGAACTATAGTAACTGAACTGTATATAGAATTTCTTTTCCTCTTTCACCTTAGTAGCAGAAAGGTCCATGCAGAACAGATGTGTGTTTTCCTAATTAAAGTAAAAGACATTTCTGAACAATTTTAAACATTTTTTGCACAAACATACACTAAGATTACCGTATTGGTTATGCTTACAGGATTCTTCAATATCAATACATGTATGGAATGAGATCTTTCCTCTAAATATCCTTAAATATGACCCTTTTCATGGATATATAAATCCTGTGAAATAAAAATGCCAAGTGGTGTTATATTCTCTTTTGTCTGCTTTCTCCATATAATCATTACTCAGTGTTTCATCCTGGAGAGCTTTTGAATATGCAAATCCTGATATAACTAGAAAGGCTAGTTCTGCAATCTGAAATATTGCTACTTCTTGGTAGTGTGTTATTTTTTCCTCCTGTGTCTATTGGTGATTCTAATTCCACACATTGCTCCCCCATCCCCACTCCACCTCCGCCCAATGCATGCGTTTTTCTCTCCTGGTACTGCTCCTTTCTCCCAGTTTCACTGGAGGACAGTTCAGGAATTATATCCACCAACAGGGAATTGAAGTAGTCTTTATTGCTCAAACGTGGAAAGTGCTGGACTCTGGAGACATTGGCTATAGAGAGGTCACCCACTGTTCCTGAGAGACCACACACATTACCTAACCTTTTTGTGCTGTTATGTCTTCCATGCTCCCCATGGCACTCAGAGGAGAGTCCCTTTACCCTCTAAACTGTACTTCTTTATAGGTGAACTGCCTTCCTCTAATACTTCAAATGGAATTTTGGAAATAGCTGGTCTTGCATCTGACACCACCATGGTTTTTCATCTGTGTTATCATAACTGGACCGCTTGCCCTATTTACTTCTTGTTGAACACCTTTTACATCTTAAAACCCAGTATGGAGCTGATTTGTTTATTAACCCTCTATCCAGAGTTCCCCTTCCTGTTCGGGTATTCACCAATAGTTTGCTATTCCTTCCAGGTCCTCTTCATCTGACCAATTCCTTCTTCTTCCAACACGTCAGATGGAAGTGAATCTAAGCTCCTACTTTAAGTTAACATTTCCTGAAAGAACTGAAGTTGTACTTCAGAATAGTTTAAAATTCAAAGTAATTTTAGAGTTATTTTAAAGATATCTTTTATGAACTTGATTTATTTTTAATGAATAAAACGTGCACCCAAATAAATTTAAAAATTATTTATCTCACCTGGATATTTTAGTGTGTCCATTACTGTTTTTCTTGGGCACAATCACACATTCCAATTGTGGTGTATTTTTACTTAACCTTGTAGATAAAGACACAGTCAATGCTTGACATTTAGAAAACGCTCAGTAAATATTTTCAGGAATTAAGATAGCATATTTTTTTAAATCTAAGATTGCTTCACATATGAGATCCATAAAAAAGAAAAAAACTCAAAGGACATAATTTATCCCTTCAAGCACGATAATCTGTGTAAGGTAGTATAATTATGAACTTGCATAAGATCATGATCTCAGTTTGAAAAGAATTCTTGCCACTGCAAGGCCTGGTTTACTTTCAGTGTTCTGCAGTTATGCATAGCAACAGAGCAACACTGTTTTATAACCTGTGCTCAGTCTGGACTTCCTTAGCATTCTTCAGACAGACAGTGTAATGTCAAGGTGAAATCAAAACTTCAGTTAATTCTCGCAAGTACAAGTAATAACAACTACATATAACTTATTCATTATCTTGAGAATGTTAAGCTTCCTTTGACAATAATTGAACTACCATTCCAACTTCAAAAACGCTAAAGTACTTTTAAAAACTCAGTTTCACAGTACAGAAAAATATAAACATAGTTGTACTATGTTTTCATGTTAATTAGCTTGAACTTTTTCCAGTCCACAAGTTTCTTACATACTTCTCAACAGAATATATTATCTTCCAGAGCAACAAGACAGTAAGAGAATAGGCAATAAAGCACATTAATTTTAAATATTAAAATGAATTCATCACCCTTTCAGTTCAATGTGTTTTATTATTCTTGTCATTTATGTATTCATTGACATCATTGTTAAATTATATGGAGCTCTTTATTGTAGAAAAACAGATGTGGGAAAAAGGACCTTTGACTATACATGCAGTATAAAGTCAGAATTTGATAAAAGTAAAATACATAGTTATGGGCAGTGTTTGCCCTAGCAGGTGGGATGCCGGCATCCTGTATGAGTCCCTAAGTTTAAGTCTTGGATCAGCTGTTCACTCCCACTTCCTGCTAAGGCATACTCTCGGAGGCAAGAGGTACTGAATCAAATCATTAGGCCCTGACAATCATGTAGAACCCCTGGATTGAGTTCCAGGCTGCTGGTTTTGGCTTGCCCAGTCCCAGTCATTGAATTGCACGTATTCAGGGAGATAACCAATGATGGCAGGTGTCTCCTAGCCTCCCTCATTTTCTCAGTTTCTCTCTACATATACATTAATTAATTGATTAATACATTTCTTAAATGCATAACTATACATGCAGAAAAAATGCACAGTAATAAAACAATAAAGTAATGTAAAGATATTTTTAAATTATCCTTTCGTATATGTATTCATTGGTTTAAAAATACATCAAAGTCACATAAGATAATATAATTCTAAAACAAAGCCAGTGATATTATATTGTGTGGTTATTATTGTTGTCTTATGAAGATAAGTTTATTCTAATGTCCATGTATGGAAATAGTAAAACTTAAAAAGCAAGAAAAAAGGAAAAACTACACAGAGAATTAATACAAATGACCCTCAAACATACAATAGGATTCTAAACTTGACTAAAAAATAAAGATTCACATGTTCAAACTACTCTAAAATATAATGTTTCACCTTTCATATGGGCAAACTTTCAAAAGTTTAACATTATACATTGTTGGTGAAGCTGTAGGAAAGTAGGCACCCTGAAACATGGTTTTACAAATTGATACAACCCTATGGAGGGGAAACTGGTAGAATCTAATTAAATTATAGATTATCTTTGACACAGCATTCCTACCTGTAAAAACTTAAACTCAAAGTAGTCAGTGTACAAAACTTAGAAAGTTATTCAATCCTTGAGTTGAAACCATCTCCACCTGAAATCAACTGAGTTAAGCTTCAAGAAGCATAACAACCATAAAGCAGAAGCGCTCTGGAAAGAGTAGAACAGTCTGGCAGCTCTGGGGCTGCTTAGCACATCAAGAGGAGAGTCAAGAGGGATCAACCATGGATATGGCCTTTTAACACAGTGACCTAGCCCACCCTAGCCCCTACTGCAACAGACATGGTCAGAACCTTATATTAAGAACTACACAATTAGATGACATTTCCCTCCTTAGAAGAGGGGGAAGAGAGGTAAAAATAAACAAATAAATAAACAAGAGATGGGCAAAATAGCAACAGCATTCCTTCCTGGCTATATATATATATATATATATATATATATATATATATATTTGTCTCTACTGATGCAAATACGAGCAATACATTCTTTCTGCACTTGCAAATGTCAAATCTTAGTAACTCCCCACCAGTTCTATTTCACAAAACATTTTCTGTTGATCTATTATATGACTGTATATTAACTTTAATAGTATTATATATTTAATGATACATAATATGCTGAGCCTAGTATATAAATATGGTTGTTTATGGGATTACTGCTTAGATTTATCCTAAACAGCATCTACCTTTTATGAAGTTCCATAACATGCTACTCCCATTAAACATAAGTTTATTTGAGACAAAGAGAGGCAGAATGAGAAAACTCTCTTCTCTCATTCATTGATTCACTCCCCAAATTCCTGAAATGACCGACTGGAGCTTGGACCCAAGCCAGGAGCTAGGAACCCAAAGTTTGTCTACCACATGGGTGGCAAGAACCCAATTTTGTGAGCCACCGCCACTGCAACCCAGGACCTGCACTTCAGGTATACTGGAGTTACAGTCGGAGCCAGGAATCAAATTCAGGCTCTCTGATGTGGCACAAGGGTGGCTCAGCTATTAGATTAAACTTTCACTCCTAGTGAACATGCATTGATCCAAAATCAGGTTCCAGGTGCTATGTAGTCACAAGTGATGGATTTTTGGTTTTCATTTTTGAAACGTTTACCTGAAATAAGATTACAGGTGTGTTAAGGGAGCAGAGACTTAGTCCAACATAAGACTAGTACCCTAGATGTTGGGTTTTAGAAATCTGAGCTTACGATTTAGGAGCAGACAGTCCAGTTATATGGACGTCAAGAGTAAAGTCACACTTCTTGAAGTATATAAAAATCCCTTCCTTTGAGGGTGGTCACTTGCCATAGAATCCAGCTGAGCCATCCTGTGCACCTTTCTCTATGCCTATGCTTCTGAATAAAGAAATAGACTCACTTTTGTGCCAGCTTGGATAAGCAAACCTATTATTCTGCCAGGGTCAGGATTTTGATATTAACTCTTCTGCTTTATCCCAGCATTTTTATTTATTTATTTATTTATTTTTTGCAGAATGCAGAATCAAATTGTGGACCAACTTCTTACTCAGTTTTGAACCTGACATTGAGGGCAGAAAGCTGTATAACGGCCAATATAGTATTTGTATCTACTAAAGATTCAATAAAAGTTAATGGGTTTGTATTGAATGCATATTAACTAACCTTTTCTCATAGTCTCTGCATCATCATAGCTTCCAAGCATGTCTGTTTTGTAGTTACAAATCACTTCGTGCAACATACAGGATGTCTGTTTTCATTAAAGCACTGGGATGGCACAATATGTCTTTCAGTTGGACTACAGCTGACTCGATGAGATGTACACACAGTCATAGAGGTGGCAGTAGCTTTAAACAAACACAAGTAGAAATCCAAGTTGAAATTGGAACCACAAAGTAAGAGGTCTCTGCAGACAAACAATTCACTCACTGCAGGATTCATATTGGTTATGTGACACTGGTCTATATCAAGCAGAGTTCCTGAAAACATTTTACACTCCAGTTATCTGTCATACATGCCAATGGTGAAAGTCAGAGGAAGAGATGGGAGAGAAGGGAGGGGAAGTCTGTCCCCAACACAAATCCTTATGATGATTCTTAAATCATGCATTACCTTTATTACAGCATTTCCATGCTGCTAATCATGTTTTGCTTTACTTTCTCTATTATCAGGAAAGGGAGATGGTTGATTAGTTCTAATTGTTTTCTAAAAAGACAGAAAGGAGAAGAAATATATGAAAACACCAACACAGACAGTGCACTGTCCCCTGTTAGTGTTTACTACTTATGTTGCTATCTTGTGTCAATGTGATTTCATAACTTTAAGTGCTGACATCAGAAACATGAAAGGCATCAAGCAGCCTAAAAACACAAGGAAATATACCACTGGATGCTTATTTATTTTCAATTAAAGAAGCATAAGGAGTCAGTTTTTTACATTTTGTGAGTGAATAGCCTTAAAACATGGAGTGAAACTACATCTAAGGTAGAAATTACTGCAGGCAATTGTGATCCTGTGTGCATTTTTCTTTAAACTCAGCAGGTCTCATTTATAAAATGCATAGCTTCTGAAAGGAATCAATTACACTACAGGTCAAAACAAGTCTCAAATAAAAAGGTGATAGAATTTCTCGAACATAAAAAGCTAATCATGATATGAGAATGCTAAATATGTAGAAGCCCTAAATAATTGAGATGCCTCCTTCTAACAAATGTTATGATAATATGGCTGTACTAGTTATTATTTATAAGGAGTAGAGTGATATTTGTTACTCTATATAGCTACACATACACAAATAAAGAAACACCAAGGTGATTCCAACATTCGAGCAATGGTTCAATCTTTAATGTGCATCAGTATCACCTGTAGATGATTAATAGAACGCAGATTTCTCAGCCACACCACATAGTTTCTTATTCAGTAAGTCTGGAATAGGGTATGCATTTGCTTTTCTTACATGTGATGCTTATGTTGCTGGTCTGGCAATCACTGATTGCAGCTCGTATCTCTAGAGCTCTGCTCCATACTTTAACACATTTACTTATACCCAGAAATCTTGTTGAAGTCAGGTTTTGGTCTATAAATTGAGAAGCCCCCTGTGATGTATATGGACCATATTTTGAGTTACAAGCTAAAGGTTCTGAAAGTCCATGTGTTACATTTGGTCTTATGGGACAATGGAAAAATGCAACTGACTGCTCACTTAATCTCCTCTGCATCCTCACTCATGTTTTCAAAACTAACTGAAGTTTCACTATTTGTGTAAAGACTTCAATAAGCAACAGAATCAGAAATAAATTCTCTTTAAAATCATAGCTGCTGTTGGCCTTGCTGCTCAGTTATTAGTGTTTCCTTGTTCTGACTGCCCTTTGTTAAGCATTGGCTGTATTCAGGAACTGCACTAAATGTCTTATACAATCTTCAGAACAATGCTAAGAAGAATGGTTAGCCACAACTTAAAATGAGAAAAAAAACGAGGGGTCTTGCTTATGTTTCCAGAAAATATTTTTCCCCATGATAGGAAATTTGTGATTTCATCTGAAAGGAACATCCCCCTTTCCTCCAAACACATTATCCTTATGCTCTGGGCCCAGGGATCTCAGGCTCCTCTTGAGTAGTCCCCATGCCAGGGATCCTGAGGACACAAGGTTACAATATGATGGAGGTGGGGGACTTGTTGATTAGATTCTAGAAATCCCTGGGAGCCAAGGCCACAACCTTAATACTAAATCTGAACATTTGAAATGAAATACAGTTCCATATTAAAAATATTACACTATATACTGAATACTATGGTTAAAATTGTGATCCAATGGGTCACATGATAAAGACAGACTCCTAGTTACACAGAAAGGAACAGAGGGCCCATCCCCCACCATGTAGAGATGAGTGGAGATGAGTCTTGGAGGATGGGAGAAATATCAAGCAGCTGGCTTCTGTGAAGGATGTTGATGACATACACAAGTCCTTGTAATCGCATTTTTCTGTGATGTTGTAACTGATTTAGGTAATGAGGGTTTTATGAGTCTTGGGAAAAAGGTTCATGTATTTTCTATTGTCTATTGTGTCTTGATTGGAACTTTCACCCAATTAACCAATTTAAACGATCACTCTCCAGGCCCAATTATGAGAACTTCCCCTTTGACAGCCTCTAAAAACCTACAGACAATCAGCCCTTGGTGGCTCCCTTCTTCAGGACCCTTCTCAGCACTGCTGGGGCGGGGGGGGGAGGGGGTGTTTCACTTTCACTTTCTCTTTCTCTGCTCTGTTTTAGAAAAACTACTTCAGGTTTACACATGCTTCCTTGTGCATGCTCAGTTCTTCATGGCCAGAAGACATGAACCTGGCAAAGAACAAGAACTGTAATAACTGCAGTCTCCTGCAGCATTTCTGGGAGACTCATCTTGGGAGGACAGAGGGCGAGAGAACACAGACTGCTTCTGCTTCCTTTTTTAGAGATCCTTGTTCTCCATCATGGCCATGATCAACTAAAAACCCTGGGACTCTGTCAGTTAGCAGTGATGGTGTTGTGCTGGTCTTAAAGACTCAGAAGGCAGACTTGCTTGGGTAGACCCGAGGGATCCCCTTCTGCCTTTTGCTGGGAATGTTGGTCTTGTACTGCCTCAGGGTTTTTCATGGAAATTCATCCAATGCTGAGATTGGAGTAAGGTTTTGGAGTAACTGAAGGTTTTAGATTGCCTGCAGGCTTTCTAATAGAATAGAGATTCTGGCCACCTGTTAGGGTATTGGACTAAAATCTGCACTCCTCCTTCCTTTTTTTTTTTTTTTTTTTGACAGGCAGAGTGGACAGTGAGAGAGAGAGAAAGGTCTTCCTTTGCCGTTGGTTCACCCTCCAATGGCCGCCAGGGCAGGCGCGCTGTGGCTGGCACACTGCGCTGATCTGAAGGCAGGAGCCAGGTGCCTATCCTGGCCTCCCATGAAGTGCAGGGCCCAAGCACCTGGGCCATCCTCCACTACACTCCCAGGCCACAGCAGAGAGCTGGCCTGGAAGAGGGGCAACTGGGTCAGAATCCGGCGCCCTGACCGGGACCAGAACCTGGTGTGCCGGCGCCGCTAGGTGGAGGATTAGCCTGTTGAGCCACTGCGCTGGCCAGTCCTCCTTCCTGTTTGATACTCATCCTCACTCAGTCTCAAATGTCTGGAAGAGAGCTAGGCAGACAGGTTTCTCCACCTAAGCTAGCAAGACAAAGGCTTTGTCTATTAACCCTTTTCAACCTGTTATTGTTTTATTTCTTTTTCTTCTTCTCTGAAATTTACATTTTGATGACTTTTTTCTTCAGCTCTTGGCAACAGGATTATCTGATTCTCTGTTGCTTTAGAGAACTTATTCTTAGATGGCTTAGCATTCCTTGCCTATTTTTAAAGGTTTGAGTGCTTACTGTAACACTGATGATATTTGGCCAGCTGCTTTGGTTAAAATACTCAGGGCATGTGGATTAATACAACTTTTACTTTGACCAAGCAGCTTAAACTTCTGACAATTCTTTAATTTAGAGTTCTAAACTATTACGGGTGAAACTGTGGCTGAGAAAGGTTACCTCAGTTATTGGTCTCAAATAGAATAATTTACTCATGGACGAGGCAGAGAGAAAGCAAGATTTATTTAAGTTAAGTTAGAAACCTCCTGCAGAAGCAGATGGGAGGCACATGGGGGGGTGTGCTTCAAGACAAGCAAAATCCAAGGGGCTGGTGCAGTGGGGATTTTAAGCACAATTTTGAAGGGAAAAAACAATAATCAGTTAACAAGTCAGGTACAAGGTACAAGGTGAGGCAAAATCCACCAAAAATCCAGGTTTAGAGTCTTGTCTTTCCTGTTTAGCTTGGTCATGAAAAGACTAAAATCCATCAGGAGGATGGAATCACCACTCAACACTCACCACTCCCTTGCCATTTTCATAAGATTGGAAGCTCCCAAGGAGTGCAATAGTCACTTACCTTGCTAAGGATAACTTTTGGAGAAGGTAAGCACTTTGCACCCTCTTAGAGGGATTCTCCTTCCCTCATTTTCCAGCAGGATCAACCTATGGACCCATCTGACTCCTCACATTGAGGTTTCCACTTGGATCCCTGCAGCTCTCAAATGATAAAGGTCTCAACTGGGAGAGATAATAACTGTTTGATTTAATTTAAAATAATGCCAAACTTATGTTGTGTTTATGTAAAGGTAGGTTTTATGCTCTGAGGTCAATAAGACATGGTTCCATGGCTTTCCATCAGTTTGACCTGCATGCTATGCTGATTGCGTGGTGATGACGGGGTTAGGGGGAATGTTCACTCTCTCCCCTGCCCTCAGGGTATGACTAGGATCCAGTCATTTTAGGGACAGGGAGCTGGCTGCCTCCCCTCTGCCCCTTCACTCCCATCCTTGCTCAAGCTCTCCTTCAATTAGTGAATCCTGGAACTATGTGTTAAAACCTCCAGGGAGAATGTTACCATCAGCATAGGGATCAAGGCAATGTGCCCACAGTGAGTCTCTCCCACATCAGGGACAGGGAACTGCCCAGTAGACTTGAAATAGGGTTGTAAGCACATCATTCTGGAGGAAGATAAAGGAAAAAGGGGGTAAATAATGCTTTTGTCCTGCCTAAACATGCAGGCTCAGCAAGCAGGAGGTGTTTTTTAAAGCAGTCTAACAAAGGCACAAGCAAGCTAAAATCAAAAAGAGAGGCCTAGACTTTCAGAAGGACAAGAAATTTGGGCACAGGAGGCTCATAGAAAAATTAGACCAAGGCATGTGGTGGGAGTAATTTAAGCCTGGATTACCCAATATAATCCTAAGGAGTATCATCTACTGACTTCTCCAGGAAACCCACTTTGAGATGAAGGCATTTGCTGACTGGATGCAGACAGGCTATCTTCAGCACGTTCTAGAGGAAAGGCAGGGAGACAGAGGGACAGGCAAAGTCAGGCCCAGGTCAGGGCAGCTACTCCTGGGGCTTTAGCACTCTGTGATCCTGAGTGCTAGCTGCTACAGGCAACCATGATCCATAGGATCAAGGGTCCCAGGTAATCAAGACTGGAGGTGGAGATGCAGACAAGAGTATCCACTCCTGTTCTCTGACTGCTCACTGCTGCTGGCTCCAAGATGATTACTGCCACAGCCCAGGAACTTGGGGAATGCCTCAAATGGGTAAAGGCAGAAACTGACAGCTGCCTTTGCTTCTTGTCCTCTTGTTTCAAATGGGTAATAAATCATCTTCAGCATGAGTGCATTGCCGGGCACTGGGATATTTTGACCTCAAAATTTGAAGAAAGAATTGCTGGTCTTTTTTTACACAATGGAGTGGCCAGAAGATAGTGAATGGAGAGATGTGGACCCCAGAGGGAAGTATTATCCTTAACCCCATCCTCCAACTAGATCTCGTCTGTCACAGAGAAGGGAAATGGTCTGATGGTCTGAGACCCCTTATATCCAAACATTTTTTGCCCTGTGTAATAAGCTATACCTTTTTCAATCTAAGACAGACCTAGCACTTTTAGCAGAAGTCATCCTCGACAACCCAACTGCGCCTCTACCTCTGCTCACAGCAGAGCCTGCCGCACAGCCTACACTATTCGCTCTGCCACTCCTATTTCTGCATGCCCTCCCCCAGTTCAGGACTACTTGTAAGCAAGCAGAACACCCAACTGCCAACTTCTATTTAACGCATCCAGGAGTTTCCCTGAAGTTTCTGGGGTCTAACTTGTGTCCAGGTCCCCCTTTCCCTTCAGGATCCTGGACAGATAAAAAGGTGGGTGGGAAGATTTTTAGACTACCCTGACATATAAATCTGAAAGTTTGCCCCAGGTCAATGATCCCACTTAGAAAGATGAGATGTTACTTCTAAATCAGACACTAATAGGCACTGAGAAAAAGGCTGTTCTCTAAGCTATGAAATCTTTCAGGGATGAATTCCTTGTAACATTTATGTCCCCATTTATCAGACCAGGAGCAGATATATATCCCACAGGAATACAAGCTGTTTCTCAGGAAAAGCATGTCCAACAATGGACAACAGATGACTCTGTAGATGCATGGAAATGAAAACATTTCGTAGCCTGTGTCCTGGAGGGATTGAAGAGGACAAGGACTAAGCCTCTAAACTACTCCAAACTGGCCATGATAGACCCAGGCCCTGAGAAGAAAGTGTCCAACTTCCTAGAAAGATAAGGGAGGCATAAATCGAGCATTCTTCCCTATCTCCCTGTCTCCCAATTTGATAGGATGATAGGCTTTCTTGAAGGATAAGTTCATTATTCAGTTGGTTTCTGATATTAAGGGAATGCTTTAAAAACTGGCTATTCAATGTGATAGTACCTTAGAAAATCACATGAAAGTTTCCACTTTGGTCTTTTACAATCAGGTCCAGGAGGAGACCCACAACAAGATAGAAAGAAAGAGAAAATGGTCACAGCCCTGGTAGCAGCCTTATGGCCATATCAACCTGAGAACCCCCAAGAGTCTCCAAAGTGCTATGGCTATAGTCAGGCAGGGTGCTTCAAGAAGGAATTCCATATTTCCATCATCAGAAAATCCCCAAGGCCCTGTCCTATTTGTAATGGGCATCACTAGATATTTGACTGCCAATGGAGACCAGGGCATTTGGGGATACACCCCATCCTTGGATGACCCAACAGAATTGAAAGATCCCAGAGCTTCTCCTACAGGCTCCTAACCACCCAGACCATCAGCACTCAGGAGTCCAAGCTGGTTATAACCATGAAAAAGACATGAAGTTGATTTCCTCCTAAATACTGTAGCTGCCTTTTCTGTTCTTTCAAATCTAGGTCTCCCCTCGTCCATTAGCATGACCATGAGAGGCAACTCCAGAAACCTTTTAGCTGGGTATTTTTACCTCTTCCCTAAGCTATAACTGGAATAATTTATTTTTCACACATGCCTTCCTGATCATACTGTTAGGTAGGAAGTCAGATATGAGCTTATGTGTGTGTGACAAAGGCCTAAAGAGTTGACATCTAGGTCCAACATATGCATCTCAAAGTCATCCCAATAACCTTCCAGGGGCACCCCAGTATTTGCATCCTGCCCTGTCCCTTCTACCCGATAACCTGCCAGGTGGGGGTCCCCACCCCTTCTGCTGATAATCTTCCAGGTGCAGCCCAGTATCTGCATTTCAAATGTCCTGCTCCAGATCCTGATCCTCCAGGGGGTCCTGCTCATCCTTCCTCTAACTGGGACAACACCAGCCAGGCTTCCTATCTGATAACTTCAGGGGGAAAACCCACATAGGAGTTTTTAGTATTTACACCCATAATGTCTTTTGTTTCAGGAGGAGATGTGAGAAGACAAAGACCTATCCCCTTAAAAACCTCCAGCCTCAACCAGACTGTGCGCTCAGCCCTCTGCCTCTATGTTGAGTCACTCGCCTGGCCTGGCCAGGTGTACTCTTTCCACTCAACCATGTAACCCCATTCTCCCCCAGACTGAGCAGTTAGGCACTCTCTCTCAAGTTCTGTCTGGAGAGGTGCCCATCCGTTCTTATGGATGTCCCTTCCCTAATAAACCTTGCTATTTTACTTTCTACTACTCTCTGTCTCACGCCTGAATTCTTTCTTGAGCGAAGACAAGAACCCTGCCATTTACCGGTAACAATACCAGAGAGCCCAACACCCCTTTCTAGGGAGTGATCTGTTAGCCAAGATGGAAACCACTGTCCTCATGGCTTCAGAACACTCTCTATGCCTTCCCCTAATTGAGACAGATATATCCCTTAATGCTAGAGAACCAACAAATCATAATAGAAAACTTAAAGTCACAAAAACTTTCAAAGCCATAGACTAATCCCGGTGACACTCTAATATTTATGACTAAATAGAGTAAAGAAAGGGAAGTAGTCAAATAAATAAGAGAGAAATTAAGGGAATGTAGCTTAACTGAAGTTACAGAAGAAAAGAACTTTAAGAAAGGAAGAGCTGTGGCTTACTGTGGCTTAGTAGGTTAAGCCTCCCCTGCAGCACCAGCATCCATATGACAACTGGTTTGTGTCCCACTGTTACTTTTCCAATCCAGCTCTCTGCTTATGGCCTGACAAAACAGTGAAAGATGGCCAAGTACTTGGGCTGCTGCACCCATGTGGAAGACCCAGAAGAAGCTTCTGTTTCCTGGTTTCAGATTGGCTCAGCTCCAGCCATTGTGGCCATTTGGAAAATAAACTAGCAAATGAAAGACCTCTCCCTCTCTTTCTCTGTGACTCTGTCTCTCAATTAATAAATAAATCTTTTTTTTTTTCTAAAAAAAAAAGTTGGGGTAGAGTGCTAATTGCATTGAAAGCTGTTGACAAATCTAGGTAAATGAAAAAAAAATACATGATTAGTTTCCTTGCATACAATTATAAATGTATAAAATTAACAAAGAATGTGGTTGAGTTCAAAGAATATGATATTAGAGAAACTCCGTTTCAAATCCCAGCTGTTTATTTCACTTGTTGGTTTTATTTCCTCATGCAAATCACTTAACTTTCCAAGCCTCAGTGTCTCATCTTCTTCCTGACATGAGTGCTCAACTGGCAGAGCTAGTAGCTTTGATATGACCCCTCAAGCTTGATCCTCCCCTCAGGATGAAAGAGTAAATATTTATGCTGACTCTTGAAGGACCCAAAGCTGGCGGGGTCCTTGGTAGCACCCTGGGGACCCAGAAATTCAGACTCCAGACACCGGCGATGCAAACAGCAAGAGGCGGTTTATTTACGTTTTGCACAAAACGGACCCCTCCCTCCTGAGAGAGTGAGGTACTGGACGAGGGTTACAGGCAGTATTTAAAGGCAAAAACCACAAAATTATCTTAACCAAGTGGATACAAAGGGGAAGGGGATTTTTGTTTACAGTAATTTTACTTATCTTAGTATACAGCAGTTCTACTTATCTCAGTACACATCAGTTTTACTTGTCTTAACCATTGCACAAGGGGGGTTTCCAAACTGCTATTCCCTGTTATCTGCTAAGTTGCAGTTTCCCAGAAACTGACCTTTCTTGAAACATTCTAACTGACCTTTCTTGAAACTTTCTAACTGACCTTTCTTGAAACTTCCTAGTTTTTTAGCAGGTTAGTCTGGTAAATTTTCACAATTTTCCACAAGTCCTTCACTCTAAGTATATATGTTTGGTAGCAAGTCAGAAATTGAGCCTATGTGCATATGAGAAAGGCCTGAAGGCCAACAGCTACAGCAGCTAAGAAGCCCAGCATCTTGCCTTTTAAGTCCTGCCCAGACCCTGATAACCTCCCAGATGGTCCCAGGCCTTCCCCCAAGGAAAACTCCCAGGAGAATTCTCTCTTCCTCAGGACCAAAGGGGTTACCTGATAACATGGGGCTGTAAAACCTTCTCAGAGTTGCCCTAAGGGAAGCCCCTCTACTCTGCCTGAGTGCCAGAAAATCTGGGGAGGAATTTGTTAATTTTCACCCAAGAAACACTTCCACTACGACTCTCTATCCTTTGTCCTGGAGGAGAGGGGGACATGGGTAAACAGACTCCCTTAAAACCTAAGGAGTCCAAACAGAGTGCATGCTGAGCTGCTGAGTGGCCCTCCTGGCCTGCCCAGGTGTATTCTCTCCACTCAACCATGTAACCTCACTCTCCCCGAGTCCAAGTGACTGGGTGCTCTCTGTCCCTTCTGTCCTGATGGACGCCCTATCCCTGTGACACCTGAGCCTGGATCAAGGTGTAACTATTTTAAAGTAGGCTTCCATCTTCTAACTTTGGCCTGACCAGGCCCTGAACCCTAAGCAAGAAGCTCCTAAAAGTAAATAAATGAACTCCCCTTGCGATAAACTCTCCTAGCAACAGCCGATTAACAGATAACAGAGAAATACCTAGAGTTCCTAGTGTCTTCTCAGGGCAGATAAGGTCATTAATAGCTTCCTGAGACCCTGCAGTTTGGCCGTACACCCCAGCAGCTCGGACCCTATGCCTCAGCCAATCAATTCAAAAGGCATCAACCCCAAAGCCATCCAACCACCTTTAGTAGGTCCATTCCCGCCACTGGATGCACTAATCAATTCTAAGAGATGTCCTTTGAGTTTCCCGCAGGATGAGATGATTTGCTAAATGGTACCATGATGTATAGAATGTCTCTGAAAACCCTATAAAAACCCTGTTAACTGAAGGGTCGGGGCTCTCAATTCAGACCCACTGCATTGGTGTTAATTGAGAGTCCAGGCCCGGACCTGCAATAAAACTCTTGCGTGCTTTACAGCGGTATCGGCCCCTTGGCTGGCTTTGGGGACAACTGAACTGGGCATAACATCCCCAGTAAAGCCTATCACTCTGCTCTCTGTCTCCCGCCTGAATTCTTTCTTGTGTGAAGACAACAACCCCATGGCTTCCATGCCTTCCCTCTGGTAACATATATACCTAGTTCTCCATGGTCATGTGGCTAATTGGGAAGGAGGACACTTTCTCACCACAAGTAGGTCTCCTATTAAATACCATCAGAAAATGGACTGGTTGCTGTCTTTTGTGTTGTACACAAGGGAAGTGACATTTATACATGGTAAGGGACACCAAAAGTGATATGAAGCAATAGCTGAGGGGAACCAATTAGCAGATTTGGTGGCCAGATCAACAGCCAAGCATACTCCATCCTTTGAACCTTTAGAGGTCTTTGATTTGGGAAAAACACTGAAGTAGGCAGGCATACAGGTTAAAATCACCAGCCAATCAGGTTAACTAACCACTCCCCTTTGAAAGTTGGTTAAAAGCCTGGGACATGGTGTGTCCTGCCCCTCTCTTCTTCCCTGGCCTGTTTGCCAGGAGGGGGATGGCTGTAGCCCTGTGCCTCCAGGGTGCGTGACCTTCGGGCCACCCCGCCCTAGGCTTCCTGGCCCAGATGCTCCTCCACGTGTCTGGTTCCTGGTGCTCAGTATGAACCCAGATTTACCTCTCTCTCTCACTCTCCTAAGCATCTTTCGCACTAAATAAAAGCATAAAATGTACCATGCTGCCTAGTTTATGGATGCTGATATTTAGAATTCTTCTCTAAATATTAGGCAAGAACCCTCTTGGGCTTATTAATATTGGGGATTTATTAATAAGCATATAGTGATATCATATGGCACCCCAAATTCCAGTAGCATATGTGGCACCCCAGATAGGACTTCTGGGGAACTCTAAAGGGCCATATGTTTGTATAAATTTTAGGGGGTCTTCTCTGATTTCAACACTGCAAGAGATCAAACCATAATACCTCTCTGAAGAGATCCATCGGGCATTTTCTAGAATTTCTTGAGATTTTAGTCTCTAGCTCAGTGGGTGGCTTCACTCTGAAGAAAAAATGATCCATCTTCTAACCTCCTGCCAGCGGAAGGCACTCACAACTGTCCACCTAGGGAGGCATAAGATTTTTCAACCGGTCCGACTGGATTCTTCATTCCCACCATTCCCAAGTGGTATTTCCAAGCCAACTTCAGATTTGATTCCAGAGGATGACTTTGAGACCTCCAAGGAAGACAAATACTTCTGCCAAACCACTGAAAAACTCAAACTCCTCTTTAAAAAAGACAAGTAAATCTGTTATGCACATTCCTCCTTATCCTTCAAAGCTCAATGCCATCATCCTTCAATTCCATCAACAAGCTGCTATTATTATGGGAATAGCTTTGCGACTTGGGATGCTAGTTAATTTCATCTTATTTTTCACCTGTTTACCTCCACTGATGGTATGCCTGGCTGGATTTTACTTGGCTTTAGGCCTATTGACTAAATTCAGCACCGTAAGTGTTTACAAACATCTATTTTATTTCCAGGGACATGCCTATGACAACCCCCTCTTACCTTCCTGTATAGCTTGTCTTTCTCTTCCAGAGGCTGTCAAACTCCAGAAGTTCCTGCAAATGCAAGCACAGATACATACACTATACCAGAGACCCCTGGACCCACCTCTGGAGGAGGAACCCTAACTGTTATCTCTTGTGTTATACCTCTCCAACTTGAAGCAGCCAAAGAAGTCATTGGCCCCTTCTCCCTAACAGCAGTTAGGGTAACCTCCTCAGAGAAGGGGTTGAAAGAGAAATAGACTTCCAGATATGGAGACAGGCATGGGAGAAATTTTCTGTGATCTCTACTGAGTCTCGATTGGAACTTTCACCCAGATAGCCAATCAAAATGTCCCTCTCCCAGAGCAAAAATGAAAACTTCAACTTTTACAACTTCTAAAAATCTCTAGACAATCAACCTTCAACAAATCCCTTCTGGGATCTCTCTGTGTTGCTGGGGGACTTTTATTTCAGTTTTGCTTGCTCTGCTTTATTTCAATAAACTACTTCTGCTTTACACACTCTTCTTTGTCCATGGTCTTCATTCTTCATGAATGCAAAACATGAACCCAATGGAGAAAAAAAAAAAATGTGAACTCTGGCAAAAACAATTACAGTGCAGTAGAGAAGGATCATAATCATATAATTACATTCAGTAATTCATGCTTTCAAAATGAAATAAGTGCTGAAATAGAAATGAACATTATTGGTTTATTAGAATATAAGAATAACCCTAACCCTAATCCTAACCCTAAATCCCTGCAGTGGGAAGTAGGGAAAGATGAGCCTGAGTTGCTAAACTGAAATCCAAGGTTGACATGTTTGGAGGTGAGAGAGTAGTTCCTTCTAGATAGAGGAAATCATAAATATCTTAGAGCTGGGGGAAAGATGTGACACTTTCTAGAAATAAATAAGACACTTGACATATTGCAAAAAAACTGGAGAGGGGAAGATACTTGTGTTAACTACTGTTCTGAAAGCTAATTTTTAAAAAAGATTTATTTATTGAATTGGAATCCTCTGGCATGTTTCTAACTCTACCATTTGGGGCAAGTCTGATTGAGCATGTCCCAAATTGCACATCTCCTCCCTCTCTTATTATCATTCTTATATTTAACAGAGATCACTTTTCAGTTAAATTTCAACACTTAAGAATAATTGTGTATTAATTACAGAGTTCAACCAATAGTATTAAGTAGAACAAAAAAAGTACTAAAAGGGATAAAGTATTAAGTTGTACATCAACAGTCAGGACAAGGGCTGATCAAATCACTGTTTCTCAAAGTGTCCATTTCACTTCAACAGGTTGTGGTGCTTGGTTAGTTGTCACCGATCAGGGAGAACATATGATATTTGTCCCTCTGGGACTGTCTTAATTCACTCAGCATGATGTTTTCCAGATTCCTCCATTTTGTTGCAAATGACTGGATTTCATTGTTTTTATGCTGTATAGTATTCTACACAGTATCCTTATGGTAGAGTTAGAAACGTGCCAGGGGATTCCAATTCAATCCCATCAAGGTGGCATGAACCAATGCCATCTCACTAGTCCAAGTGATCAATTTCTGTTTACAATTGATAATAACGATAGGACTAAGAGTCAAAGGGATCACATAAACAAGACTAGTGTCTGCTAATACTAACTGATAAAATAAAAAAGGGAGAAAATGATCCAACGTGGGAAGCGGGATACACAGCAGACACAGAATGGCAGATGTCCTAAACAGAACTCTGGCCTCAGAATCAGCCCTTAGGACATTCGGATCTGGCTCAAGAGCCCATCAGAGTATTTTAGGCATGGAAAGCCAAGACACTAAAAAAAACAAAACAAAACAAAAAAAACTATATGAACGATCTCTGTGAGTGAGGGCCCAGGGGAAAGAACGGGCCATCAAAGAAGGAGGTATCTTTCTCTGAAAGGAGAACTTCCACTTTGACTATGACCTTGTTTGAATAAGATCAGAGTCGGCAAACTCAAAAGGCCTCCATAGCCTTGGCAACTCATGACAAGAGCCTAGGGTGATTATTGACACCATGAACAAAAAGTGCCAAATTGTTAAGTCAACAACAGGAGTCACTGTGCACTTACTCCTCATGTAGGATCTCTGTCCTTAATGTGCTGTACATTGTGATTTAATGCTATAACTAGCACTGAAATAGTATTTTACACTTTGTGTTTCTGTGTGGGTGCAAACTGATGAAATCTTTACTTAATATATGCTAAATTGATCTTTTTTACATAAAGATAATTGAAAATGAATCTTGATATGAGTGGAAGGGGAGAGGGAGTGGGAGAGGGGAGGGTTGCGGGTGGGAGGGAAGTTATAGGGGGGAAAAAGCCATTGTAATCCATAAGCTGTACTTCGGGAATTTATATTCATTAAATAAAAGATTTTAAAAAAAGATTTTATTTATTTGAAGTGTAGAGTTTCCAAAGCCTGGTGCCAGACTTCTTTCAGGTTTCCCATATGGATGCAGAGGCCTAAGGGCTGGGACTACCTTTTACTGTATTTCCAGTACATAGCAGAGAGCTGGATCAGAAGTGGAGCTGCCAGGGCTTGAACTGGTGCCCATATGGCACTGCAGGCAGTGGCTTTACCTGCTACACCATAGCATCCGCTCCAAAGCTGAATTTTTGCAATCATGCTATGTATGTATAAGACATATTATTTCAAATAATCCACAAATAATTTTATTGTGTATATGTGTATCATGTATAAATGAACAGTCATATAGTTGTCCCCCTCTGAAATAAACAGTGTCTATCTGATATTAAAATTGAACTGTATTTTTATTTGTTAAATCTGGCAAAGATATATGGAACTTTTTTCTGAATGTTTTCTTACTTGGTACTAAGTTCAATAGCTTGCTACATTAACTGATTCAATTCATTTCAGAAATGTCTTCACAGTATACTTATGCATAGAATATACCCATTTATTAGTTATGAATTTATTCTATTTAGCACACATGTTGTAAGTGTGGCAATTGTGGTCCAGTGTTGTGGTGCAGTGGTTTAAAGCTGCCACCTGCCAATTTGAGTTCTGGCTACTCTGCTTCTGAGCCAGTGCCCTGCTAATGTGCCTGGGAAAGCAGCAGCAGATCACCTAAGTGCCTGGGCCTTTGCACCCATATGGGAGACCTAGAGAAGCTGCTGGTTCCTAGCTTCCTCCTGGCCCAGTCCTAGCCATTGCAGCTATTTGAGGAGTGAACCAGTGGATGAAAGATCTCTCTCTCTCTCTTTCTCTCCCCCTCAACCCGTGCTTTTACTTCTCCTTCTCAGTAACTCTGACTTTCAAATAAATAAATATATTTTAAAGTGCTAGAATTACATTCATGAGTAAGACAAGCAACTCTCTTGCCTTGTACATACATTCATATGTGTTTTGTATGCACACATCAAGCAAAGCTTGCCATGCATTAACTGCCAAGGGGGCTGCTACACATAGAACATTTCATTTAATCCCTGGAGAATGACTTACATACTTTACTTCAAGGTATTTCTTCCATATGTATCTTATTAACCTTTTTATTTCAATTTTAAAATTGAGGAAATGGGCTTTAAGAGGTTAGATAATTTGCTTGTTGTAACATAGCAGTTAAGTGGCCAAGCAAAGGGCCAATATTTCTAGATGACCCATAAACCAGCACATTCTTATAAGTCTTACCACACTTCTAAAAATGAACACCAGGCACATTTCTCCAATTATGCTTTTGATATTAATTTTATTTTTACTACATTATAGTTCTCTTATTTTAGCTTTGCTTTGTTATTTTTTAAATGAAAAGGACGAAGAAAAACCATGGATTCTTAAAATGCAATTATACAATTATTATTCATTTTTTTTCATTATTTCAGTGGTGCAAGGTATCTGGAAATGGACTCTGTTTCAATAACATAATTTTGTTTCCTCACATCAATCATTCATAAGAAGACAGATGCATGGTTTTTAAATCATATGCTTTTCTCTAGGCTCAGATGGAAGCACAACAACTGCATAGCTTCCCTCTTCACAAATAGACATTGCTGTATACTTTGAACACCCAGGATAATGTTTATAAGATGATTTATGAAGAAATTGTGCCCTTAAAATTCCATAAAGCTCAAAACTACAGTGAAAATAACAAGTAGAACATCCATATTTTTATAATTTTATTATTAATTTTTGTAATGCTTTCTAATTCTTGAACTGTAGCTGTTCCATCAAGACAGCTGTGAAACTTTTGAGGTTATTTATTGCTGGTGACAGCCTATAATGCAGCTAGATAAACTGTGGTTTCACCAGTGCTTGGATTTAAATGTAGCATTAGAGCTCCCTGACTCCCACATTTAACTTGATTTATGATATGTGATGTAAAAATACCAGCGCTCAGATGCCTTTAAGTGGCTCTGAAATTAAGTAAAGAAGAAAATGTAACTACTAATCTAAACTTGCTGTGAAATATTAATTATGCATTTCAAGTGAAGGAAGTAAGCAAGCAATAATTTAATCTGTGACATGAAATAAATCCCAAACTGTACACTTGCTAAAGGCATTTTCTAAATAAACACTTGATTTTTAAGTCACAAAGGAACTGAAGTTGAAACCATTAGTAACTGTAATCTGAACTGTTTATTAAAACATTTTCCCCCAGATATCTGTTTACAAAAGACACCATGCCATTTTTGAAAGGTAAGCTAGGGTAGAGAAACCACTCTAACTTAAAGAGGAATATTGTGTCATTTTAAGAGTATGACAGGTAAAACTTCTTAATGATCCGTGACAGTGTAATATGGCAGCTGCAACTGCTGAGTCAGTGTGAAAGCAATTCTAAACGTAGGTACAATTGTAGCTTTTATTAATGACCTGCTAGGAACATGGGCAAACTGCCAGAACCGACCACACAGCAGTACTTCTCTGATAACTGAGCATTCCAAAATCCTAGATATAAATTTCTTCACACTCCCTAAACCAGAAAAAATATCCTCAGCATTTTGTGTTAGGCAAGACACACAAGCATATTATCCATATTATATTAATCTTCAAAATGTATCGCCCAAGGAGGAAACATGAAAGAGAACAGATTATCTCTACTGAAAGAATTAACACTTGAAAAGAAAAAGGGTTTTAAAATGCATCCAAGGCAAATACAACACATCCTGCATCCATAAGTTTGCAGAAATTTGTTTTTTTCCAGCCTGGTACATACCACTACACAAGCATTTTGCTATCTCTCTTACCAAAGTTCTTTATTTTTTTTTTTTTTTAATTTCAAAACTATGGTAACTGCATCTCTCAGGATATGGATAGGGCAAGAGAGCTGAATTAACCTAATTTGTCTACTAAACATATGAAATTTTAGCTTATCAATTTTTAAGATAAAATCTTAGTAAGTTTAACTACACAGAAGGTGAGTTCTCTGTCCCGGTTAATTTTGGTGAAGCTGTAGCAAATAATTAGAAATTTTAATTGAAGATAGGTATTAATGAAGCCAACAGTAGATGAAATCTGCTTATACCATAAAGAAATGACAGAAAAATGAAGGAAGAAGAGAAATGAAGAATCTTTTCTCTAAAAGGTTCTACAAGTATGGTCCCCTAAAAGTATGTTCCACAAGCATTACATGAGAACTTGTTAGAAATGCAAATTCAAAGTCCAAAATTAAAAATCAAAGATCAGAGGCAGGGTCATGAACAGGTATTTAATCCCTCCAGGTGATTCTGATGTAGTTGACACTCCACTTGCATCAATGGATAGATCAACTAGACAAAAAAAATCAATAAAGAAACATCAGTTAATCTACAGTATGGCCCAAATGGATCTAATTAATATTACTGAATATTTCATCCCACAGTTGTAGAATGTAAATTTTTTCATCAGTGAATGGAATTTACTCTAAGATAGACCACATGCTGGACCATAAAGTAAGTCTCAACAAATTTAAAAAAAAAATTGAAATTATTCCATGTATCTTTTCTGACCACAGTGGAAGGAAGATGGAAATTAACAACTTAAGAAACTCTAGGAAATATGCAAACATATGGAGACTGAATAACATGCTCCTGAATGAAGAGTGGGTCATAGCAGAAATAAAAAAAATCCTACAAATTAATGAAATATCAAAGCATAAGGAATATAGCAAAAGCAGTATTAATAGGAAAGTTTATAGCAATTAGTGTTGCATCAAAAACTGGGAAGGCACCAAGTAAATGATCTAACAATTCATCTCAAGGACCTAGAAAAATAACAACAAACCAAACCCAAAACTAGTAGGAGGAATGAAATCATTAAAATTAGATAAAAATGAAACAAAATTAAAACAAAAAGCATGATACAAAGGAGCAGTGAAATGAAGATCAAGTTTCTTGAAAAAAATAAACAAAATTGATGTAACATTGTCCCAAATAACCAAAAATACAGGGAACGAGACCTAAATTAATAAAATCATAGATGAAAAAGGAGATATTACACTGGATACCACAAAAATAAAAATAATCATAAAGAATGACTACAAAGAGCTATATGTCAACCAATGGAAAAACTAGAAGAAATGGATAGATTTCTGGACACATACAATATACCAAAATTGAGTCATAGAGGCATAGAAAACTTAAATCGAATGATAACCAAGACAGAGGTTGAATCAGTAATAATGACCTTCTCAAAAAAAGAAAAGGCCAGGATTGGATGGCTTCACTGCTGAATTCTACTGGACATTTTAAGAACTAATTCCAATTCTTCTCAAGCTATTCAAAACAATTGAAAAGGAGAGAATCCTCCCAAGCTCCTTCTATGAGGCCAGCATCACCTTAATTAAAAAAACTAGAAAAAATACAACAGCAAAAGAGAATTTTAGACTAATATCCCCATCGATTATAGATGAAAAATTTCTCCACAAAACAATTTAATCAAATCCAATAGGACATCAGAAAGAGCATTCACCAAGACCGAGTGGGATTTATTACAGTGATGTAGGGATGGTTCAACATGACCTAATTTAAAAAAAAAAGTGATACATCACATTAACAAAGTAAAGAATAAAACCTTTCTATTATCTCAGTAAATGAAGAGAAAATGTTTGATAAAATACAACAGTCTCTCATGAGAAACAAAACCTTAAGCATATTGGGTAAAGAAGGAACATTCTTCAAAAAAATCAAGGAAAAATATGACAAACTCACAACTAGCCTCATACTGAATGCAGAAAAGTTGAAAATATTTCCACTAAGCTCCAGAACCAGACAAGAATGCCCACTTTCATCATTGCTATTAAATATAGTTGGGAAAGTTTTAGCCAGAGACATTAGGAAAGAAAAATAAATCAAAGGGATACAAATTGGAAAGGAGGAATTCAAATTATCTTTATGCAGATAACATGACCCTGTGTATAGGCAAACCAAAAGACTAAGAGACTAATTTGAATTCATAAGAGAGTTTTTAAAATCAATCCACTACAGAATCAATACTATGGCTGAAAAAGAACTTGTAAAAAATAAATACAATTCACAAAAGGTATAAAAGAATTTATTTCTTAAAAAAATATATTTTTTATTCATTTGAAAAACAGAGAGAGGAGAAGGTGGTGGAAGAAGAGAGTGGGAGCTCTTTCATCTGCTGGTTCACTCTGCAAATGGCTACAATGGCCAGGGCTGGGTCAGGCAAAAACTAGAAGCCAGGAGCTTCTTCTGTATGTTCTCTATGGATGCAGAGCTCCAAGAACTTGGGCCATCTTCCAAAGTTTTCCCAGGGGCATTAGCACCCATGTCTGGAACCGGCACCATATGGGATGCCAACATCACAGGTAGAGGCTTAACCTACTATGAAACAATACTGGCCCCTACAAAAGAATTTAAATACCATGGAAGAAATTGAACCATGGATCTGAAAGACATTTACAATGAAAAATTAAAAAAAAATAAAAGAAATAGAAAAAGACATTAAAAATGGAAAAAATCATCCATGTTTGTGTATTGGAAGAATTAATATCTTCAAAGTCTCCATACTAGCAAAAGCAATTTACTGATTCAATGTAATCCCAATCAAAATAGGATTAATATTAAAAATATAAAGATCTCAAGAAGCTCAACAACAAACAATACAATTAAGAGATGGTCAAATGACATGAACATGTATTTTTCAAAGGTTGAATTCAAATGGCCAACAAACACATGAAAAAATGCTCAAGATCACTAACCACCAGGTACATGCAAATCAAAACCACAATGAGGTGTCACCTCACCCCAGTTACAATAGTTATAGTCCAACAATAGTAAATGGTGGTGAGCATGTTGGGAAAGAGTACACAAATACACTGTTGGCATGTAAACTTATAAAAATATTATAATAATATTATTAAATAACATTAATAATATTATTCAAAACTTATAAAATATTATGAAAGACAGAATAGTGATCCCTCAGAATTCTGAAAATAGACTTACAATATGACCCAGCCATTCCATTCCTAGGGATTAATCAAATGAAATGAAATCAGCATATGAAAGAGTTATTTGTACCCCATGTTTATTGCACTTTAATTCACAATAGCTAAGATATGGAATCAACCCACTTGTCCATTAACTGATGACTGGATAAAGAAAATGTTGAGAACATGCACTATGGAATTCTACTCAGTCATAAAAAAGAAGAAAATACTGTCTTTCAGAATGAAATGGATGCAAATGGAAACCATAATGGTTAGTGAAATAAGCCAGTCCTCACTAGGCAAATATCTCATAGTTTCTCTAATTTTGGTAGTTAAAATAGATTACCAAAAAATGCATAAGAGGGAAATGGACATCATGTGATTTGATTGTTGGTTTTAGCAATTGTTTCTACTCCTGTGAAATTGTGGTCTTTTTTTTTTTTTTTCTGCTTGATCAATTTTATGACTGGTGCATTAAGCCTGTGAATACAGAGCTGCTTGAAATTATGTTTTGCCAAAAACTAAACAAAAAAGGAAAGAAGGATTTGAATTGAGAGATGGTGAAAGAAAAAAGAGAGAAGTATAGTATTTTCTAAGATTTGTACCTGTGAAATACATGAAATCTTTTCTATTGATATTTTAAAGGTAAAATAAATACATAGATAAATAAATAAACAAAAAATCACTTTCTTGCTAAGCTTTAGATTTGATCTGAGAGGACAATGTCCAATTATCACTTAGGAAAATAAGCATCCTTATGATTCACCAAAAATTGTAGCCTTCATTTTTTCCATACTATTTGTTGATACCTTTACTTAGAATAGGGTTATTATCGATGTGTATAAAGTTAATTGAAAATCGATCTTAGTAAAAAAATAAGGATGGGAAGAGGAGAGGCAGGAGGAATAAAGGTGGAAGTGCAGGTGGAAGGGAGGGTGGGATTGGAAGAATCTTTATGTTCCTATATTATGTTCCTGTATTTATGAAATGACTGAAGTTTGTGTACCTTAAATAAAAAAACACATTAAGGATTGGGTTAATGACATAGCGATAATGATCATGGTCTTATAAAAATTAATTAATACCTTTTTTAATATTAGTTTTTAAAGTGTCTGATTGTTCAGTTTTTGATAGTTTTAGTGAGGTGTAATTTATATACAAAAAGCTATACATATTTAAGACATACAATTCGATGAGTTTGGGTGCATGCATGTATTCCACTCACCATGAGAAATGTTACTGATCAACTTTTCAAGACCATCATGACCTGGTTTACTCTTTGAACCTGTGTCACCTTCACGTTTGTGTACTAACCTATATAAATACATGCACACATTACAATAAATGATTATATTCTAATAAATTTAATTTAA
The DNA here is from genome assembly GCF_033115175.1 of Lepus europaeus. Taxonomy (NCBI): domain Eukaryota; kingdom Metazoa; phylum Chordata; class Mammalia; order Lagomorpha; family Leporidae; genus Lepus; species Lepus europaeus. The sequence goes on from NC_084829.1 coordinate 101,685,904, forward strand.
TTTCAAAACTCAAAATTTTGAAAAGCCTGTAATTTTATTTAGATACTCTCATTGCATCATTTACTATTTAGTACAGGATTCTAAATCCCCAAACTGGAATTTCAAAGAAAATGATAATTTCAACTACAAGATAGTTATATTTTTTAAAAAAAGAGTCAAAGTCAGATTATTTTCATTGTCATGTGAATATTTTAATGATTATTTCAAAAAACTTTTATGCATATTGCAGCTTGTTCATTTTCAAAAAATGTGTATATCCATAGATTTACGTGCTTGATAGTCACTGTTGCCCTATTTTTGGAACACTTAGAAAAGGATCAACTGTCTCAGACTTTTAACAAGATAAATTTCAGGGGAGAATGACACATTTGGCAGGTATAGTTAAAACTTTGAGTACAATGATACCAAAACTTCAAGACGAAAGCAACATAATTTTCATTACATTGTATTTCAAGAATTTAGAGCAATAATAGAGTGAACTGGTACAAAAGTATCTTTTCAAGTGTTTACTTAGTGAGATGCTGGAAAGAAAAAAAATCGCTGAAACCATAAAAAGAAAATATCTGAAACTTGTTCTATTTTCCCTCCCACTCTCCTTGGGATGAATCTATGTGATGGATTCCTGATATGGTAGGTAAAGTTCTCACTTGGAGATCTGAAAGTTTTCTCCTGGCATCTCATTTCCATATCAATGTATCCAGGAGAAGTATTTGGAAGCTAAGGTGATCCTGCTATTAATAATAATAGAACACATCTTTGGAGAAATCAGAGATTGAAGGGGAAAATATTTCTTTATTTCCCCATAAGTCAATCACTATTCCTTTTTCTTAGACTTGTAGAGACTTTTTGCCTCTACTCCCACCATGGAGGAAGGATACAGGAAGTTTAATACACAAAGTGCTTTGTCTTTCCAATTTACAAAGAGAAATACTTGTAGAGACAGTTAATAGTTATACTGATATCAGAAAAGTCATTGTGTTTTTCAGGGGATGGGGAACAGCTGTCACAAATATTATTTATTTTCTAAAATTGTCATTGATTGATTTATTTTAAGTTTTGCTGAATTAACTTATAAGCACATTAAAGAAAATCATGGGAATTATGTTATGAAAATAGGTCACAACTACACCATTGGCACTGGCATTTTTAAACAGAAATGTGTTCATCCAAAATGGTTTCAAACAACACACATCAGGGGTGTTTTGTTGTTGTTGTTGTAGAAAGAAAATACTTCATTAGCTTTCATGTTAACTTTTGAATAATTTCCAAACAATTATCTAATTCTGCCCTGAGAAAGAATATCCTAGCTACTACTCTATGCTTGTCTAGGACAGGAGATAGTCTGAATTATAAATATGACAATGGATTGATCATTATGGTTGCTAAAAGTTTGGCCAATGAAAGGGAGTATATTCCACTGTAAATGAACATGTTGCTATCCCAAAGTGAAAAAATCCTGAGATTTGAAATAATTCAGATTCATAGCTCATCTCTGCCAGGTTACTTCCTGAGACCTTATCAACAGTTTAATGATCATTCAGATTCATTTTTCTCATTGGAAAGAAATGTGTTTTTAAATGTTGTAATGAGAATGGCAAAAAAATACTTGTTATGGCAAATAATATGTGTTGTAGATACAAAAGAAATGGAAGTTATTAAATCCATCCTTTTAGGTACTTGTTAGCTTCAATGAATTCTTATTGCAAGTCTATGAATTACTACTGACCATTGATTTCCTGAACCCGAAAATCCAAGGACAATCCCTATTGAGTGTTAATGGGATTTGGATGATTGCATTTCACCACTGATTGACAGCAATCCCTCTCTTGCATAAATGAAGTTGTAATCATTGTTTCAGGGCCTGAGTGGGCATGTGGAAAAGTAGCATTTGCTATAAGCTTGCTTCCACCCCAGCTGCTCTGTGGATGCCCTTGTTCCTGTTGTCCTTCCCTCAAGATGTCCATCCCCCTAATCTCAAATCCTTGAATATGTTACCTTACAAGGCAAATTAACTCCCCAGTTGTGATTAGTATCTGAGATGGGCAAAGGACAGGTTATCCAGAGTTATTCATGTAGCTTCAATGTGATTGAAAGATTACTTTCCAAGAAAGAAGGAAACATGAGAGCCAGACTCAGAGATAGATATGATGTCAGAGAAAAGGTTAGGTCACTGTCTCTAAAAGTGGAGTAAGAAGCCACTGGCCAAGGAAGGCCGGTGTCCTCTGGATAGCATTAAAAGCACAGATTAATACTCTCCCTGAAGCCTCTAAAAGCTATGTAGGATACCTCAGACATTATTTTAGACCCTGAGAGTCATGTTTAGACTTTGACTTTGTAAGACCTATAAAATGATAGATTTGTGTTGTTTTAAGCCTCTAAAATTATGGTGATTTGTTACAGCAGAATCCAGAAACTAATGGCCTAGTCTTCCCTTTATTTGAAGTGTGCACCAAGCCTTAACTTGCTTTTATGGCCTGAGGGAAACCAAGTTCTTCTCAAGTCTACCTCCAAATTACAGATTTTTGTAAACAAGATCTTTTATTTGCCTTAACTAAACCTGAACCTGACACACCTTATTTCCATCTTTTCTACTTAATTCCAATGTACAGTTTCATAATGTACACCTGTTTATGTTCTCTGGTGACTTGTATCCTAAACCCATCAATATTCTCAAAATTTCCCTGGGAGGTTAAATTCTAACCTTGATTTTTGTATCAGAGCTTATTTTTTGATATACTATTCTTTTAAAAAATTATTTATTTATGTGAAAGGCAGAGTTACGGCCAGCGCTGTGGCTCAACAGGCTAATCCTCCGCCTTGTGGCACCGGCACACCGGGTTCTAGTCCCGGTTGGGGCACTGGATTCTGTCCCAGTTGCCCCTCTTCCAGACCAGCTCTCTGCTATGGCCTGGGAGTGCAGTGGAGGATGGCCCAAGTCCTTGGGCCCTGCACCCCATGGGAGATCAGGAGAAGTACCTGGCTCCTGCCTTAGGATCAGCGCGGTGCACCGGCCGCAGCGGCCATTGGAGGGTCAACCAACGTTTTGCAAAAGGAAGACCTTTCTCTCTGTCTCTCTCTCTCTCACTGTCCACTCTGCCTGTCAAAAAAAAAAAAAAAAGGCAGAGTTACAGAGAGGAAGAGGGAGAGAGAGAGAGAGAGAGAGAGTCTGCCATCTGCTAGTTCACTCCTCAGATGGCCAGAACTGGGACAATCCGAAGCCAGGAGCCAGGAGCTTCCTCTTAGTCTCCCAGGTGGATGCAAGGGCCCAAGGAATTGGCCATCTTCTTGGCTTTCCTAGGCCACAGCAGAGAGCTGGATGGGAAGTGCAGCAACCGGGACTTGAATGCCCCATCTTGGATGTCGGCACTGCGGGTAGCGGCTTTATCCACTATGACACAGTGCTGGCCACCACATACTCTTTTTTAAAGAAATTGACCACTGGCTACAGTCTTATTTTTTAGTAAAAAATCTGTATCTTCAATACATACATTGAAACAATGTACTGTATTAATTTTCCTTCAGTGATGTCAAGAATTAAAAAAAAAAAAAGTGTCTGCAGCCTTTTTATTATGCTGTAAAAGGTTAACTCAGCAAACCTGGTTTTCACAACCCTGCAAAGGTTTTCATGACTGACCCTGGGCCCACTCCAGGGAGATATCCTCTAAGTCACTGGAATAGCTTGCCCGATAAGAATGTCTTTGAATAATTTGAGCCTTGCACCATGCCAGATAGTTTATGCTAATGATATGATACACTGAAGTTCTGTTTTGTTCACTTCAAGCACTGAACTATGAGTTTCACTTCTAGAGACTAAGTAATTAAGATCAGTTATTCAAGCATTTCATGATTAAGTGACAACATTGCTCTAGACATTGCACACTATTCTTATTTCCTTTGGAAATTGTTTTGTTTTAAAGTTTAAAAATACTGTAAGCTCCAGTTCTTGCATTATCTAACTTAATACAAACTTCCAGATGCACTTTTTGGATAAAAATGTGTGCTTGTAGAGTCAAAATAATTGCTGATCCCTGAAACCCTTGTCACAAAGATTCACAATTAGACTGCAATGATTTCTGCAGTATTTCTAATTGAATTTACTATAATGTAATAGGGATAAAATATCTCTATATCTTGCACCTTACTAAAATTTTTCAATCTGATAATTTACTAAGTAAAAGAACCTTAAATATGAATGTATTAGAAAAAACAAATAATTAAAATGATTTAAATAAATATACATTGCTAACATTAATTTTGTTTCCTATTCATACAAATAAAACCAATTAAAACAGTGTGCTCAAATTGCTAAAGTACTACATTTGTGACTCTATAAAAACAGTTATGAAACTCATGCTTGTTTCACTCTTAGATGTAGTAATAATCCTTCCGTTGGAAGTACCATAAATTAAGTTTAAAACAAAGCATACAACCTCATACATTTTAAATGAAACCCTTCCAACCAGGAAGACAAAATGTCTTCGGATTTCAGGTACTTCTAGTAATCAATGATGTTTTGTTTGTATTTCCTAGCCCTACATTCAACTCTACTTTTTTTGCCAGTTTTCAGAAATAAACTGGAAATGGGTGATATTGCAATTATGCATGTTTAAATAGGTTGATGATTTCTTAATCAGTAGCTGTTAAAAGATTTCTTATAAATTATACTTAAACGTAATTTCCAAAGAATAAATGGGAATGGTCAACAGGTTCATGAAAAGCTGTTCAAAATCACTATCATCAAGAAAATGCAAATGGCCAGCAACGTGGCTCAACAGGCTAATCCTCCGCCTAGCGGGGCTGGCACACCGGGTTCTAGTCCCAGTCGGGGTGCCGGATTCTGTCCCGGTTGCCCCTCTTCCAGGCCAGCTCTCTGCTGTGGCCCGGGAGTGCAGCGGAGGATGGCCCAAGTGCTTGGACCCTGCACCCCATGGGAGACCAAGATAAGCACCTGGCTCCTGCCTTCGGATCAGAGTGGTGCGCCAGCCGCAGCACGCCGGCCATGGTGGCCGTTGGAGGGTGAACCAACGCAAAGGAAGACCTTTCTTTCTGTCTCTCTCTCTCACTGTCCACGCCTGTCAAAAATAAAATAAAAAATAAAAAAAAAGAAAATGCAAATGGAAACCCCAATCAGATATCACTTTGAATTGTTAGAATGGCTTATTATCAAACAGACAAAAGATAAAATGTGCTGATGAGTGTAAAGAAAAAGGGAACCCTTGTACATTGCTGGTAAAAAAAAATATACAGTCATTACTGAAAACATATGGAGGTTCTGCAAGTAAATTCAAAATAGAATTATAGTATGATCAAGTAATTCAACTTCTGGGTATGCATGCAATGGAAGTGAAATCAGTATGTAAAAAGGATATCTTCGGGAGTGATGTTTAGCTTAATAGTTAAGACATCTGTGTCTTATTCCTAGCTCCTGTTCCTGTCTCCAATTTTCTCCCAATGTAGATCCTGGGGAGGAGCAGCAATGGTTCAAATAGAGTTACTGTGATCTACTTGGGAAATATAGTTTGGGCTCCTGGCTCCATCTTAGTTCAATCCTGGCCATTATGGAAATTTGGAGAGAGGAGTGTTTCTGACCCTCAAATAAAGAAAATCTACACCCCCCATAATAATTGCAACAATTGTAACATTATTCACAATAGTTAAGATATGGAATCAACCTATGTGTCCATCTGTAGATGAAGACATAAAGAAATTATAGTAAGTATTCATATATATATATATGCATATATATATATATATATATATATATATATATATATACTTCAAAGAAGTTCATGGAGAAATGGAATTAAAAGATGTTTATTTTGGTGGAAAAGGGTTTTGAAATTTTTATGAATATTATTCAGCCTTAAAATACAATAGTATCCTGCTATTCATAGTAACATAAATGGATGAAAATGGAAAAATTATGCTAAGAGAATTAAGCCATTCATAAAGGAAAAAGTACTGCATATTGTCATTTATATAAGGGATCTGAAAAAAGTCAAATAAATTGAAATGTAGAGTAGAACACTGATGACCAGGGTTTGGGGTAAGGAGTAAAATAGGGGAGATGCTAATCAAGTGTAAAAACCTGCACTTTTAAGATGAGTATTGTATACTTGAAATGTGCTAACAGAGTTAGTATTCTCTCTACATACAAACATAAATGGTCATGGATGTGTTAATTATCTTGGCCATGGTAATTTCACAATGCATACATGTATCAAGATATCATGTTGCATATGGAATATATTAATTTTATTTGTAAATTATGTTGCAATGAAACTGAAAAAAAAAGATTTATTTTACTCATCTCTACGACTGAATAAAAATTTATTTCTTTTAATAATATTAAATAAATCACAACAATGGTTACTCAAAAATAACACAGAAAATTAATAGGCATCTGTCAATTTATATCTGAGTTGGGATTTTGACTTGTACAAGAGGTTTGTGAAGCAGAAAGATCCTTGGACTTGCAGTCACACTGGGCTGGAAACTTGCCTGCCAGCACAAACTTGGTCAAATTAGTTGTTTACTTTAATTACATCTGACTGAATAAATAAGGAGTGTATGTCTTTAATAACTCTTTAGCCTGATGGTCTTAAACACAATGGAAGGAAGAGTGCTTGGAACAAACGGCAGAGGAAAAAAAGCAATGTTACTTATCCTGCTGAGCTGAGCCCCATCTTTTATATAGCTTTCTGCCTCCATCTTCAAACTGGAAAATTCTCCCAAGAAATCTTTAAAAATAACTGAACAACAGACAGGATGGCAATGGCAGTGCTGTGTAATGTGTGAGGCTGGGGAGTAAGTAAGCATGTCTAGGATGACGATAGGGGAATCAACATGAATTATTCACCCTTATTTTCAGGCGGTCCCCTTCTGCTATGTTTTGAGAAAGGCAACATATGTGTATTCAAATAAGAACAGACATTACATAAGATCTAGACTGAAAATTTTTATATTTTTATAGTTGACAATCGAGGCAACCAATCACACAAATCTTACTATGTTATATATGTTACTATAAAACAATCATGAAATATCTTACTGTAACATATTAGATATCAAAAAATGGGATTTGGATTGTGACCTAAGTTATAAGAGTATCCTATTGAATAATACTATAACCATTTCCAGTAACATTGTAGTTACTGCTATATATTTCCTACATTCTTGGCATCATATGTATTTGTGAAAAAGCTGCTTCCTTTTATTTATGACTTTAACAGATAATATTCCAAAGCAGAAGGCAGCTGAAAGAATAAAAGTACACTAGTAACAACAGCGATTAAAGGCGAGTGTTTCTCTTATACAAATTTGAATTATTTTTAAATTATTGTTAAATAAATAGGCAAGAACAACATATTCAGTTATTTTGTTTAATAAATACAGTGTATGTTTTTTAAGCACACTTTATATCTCCTTAAATTGTTTCTGACTTTTAAAAGTTAATTGAAATGCCAAAGTATTTAGCGTGAAGCATAAATTTCATTTGACCTTTTAAAAATTGTTCCTGTATATTCTTCAGAAGATGAGTCTGCCCTCCCTACCAATCCGGGTAAAATGAGCCAGGTGGCAGATTATTTAATATCTCGCCTTTCACCTCTGGAGACTAGGGTTTAAGCGTGGCTTAAAAGAAATACCCAGGAGTGGTTTGTGTACCTCCTGAAGCCTTGGCAATGGGGCTTAAGTAGCAATCACTTGCAGCTGTGGAGATGCTCTTTCAAAAAGTATCAGAAATGTCGTAAGACAACATCAGGATATTTCAATAAAGGTATAAAGGCCACTCAGACAATTCATATGTGACAAAACTTATCAAAATAATGAACTTAAATGTCTAGAACTTTCCTGGTCAATGAAAAATGTCAACTATGCTTATTAGTCTCAAAAAAAAAAAAAGAGCAACAAAGAAAGAAAATGAGTAGTCTCAAATAGATCAGATGAAGCAGTAAACGCATCCCTAAAGACATGTAAATTATATTGGTAAATGAAAAAATAAAAATAAAAATATAGCTTACTAGTGCCCCCTAGTGAACCTTCTCTCCCATTTATGTGAAATATGATTTTTTAAAAATATTTTCAAGTGTATGAGTAGGCGTTTAAATACAAATAAATTCTAGAAGAACAGCAAACTGAAAAAAATAATATTTTCAATTTCTTAAGAAATCAAGTATTAACATCATCCTGAAAAAATAAATATCAATCAACCCACTAGCATTCTTACAAGTGTTAATGTGAACTACATCAATGGCAAATTAAAGAAAGACTGACATACAGACAAATGATAGCATTTCCCTCTCTCCATGCTTGGGCAAACCAGCCTTCTCCCTGGAAAATGTTTTGCTTCACAGTCTCTCTGTTTTGCATCCTAATTGTATCATATGCCAACAAAACAGATTGTTTGCTGATTGATATCATAAAGTAAGACAGCCTAGTGAAGGATGATAATTCTGACTCTAGCTAGCAGCAGCTGATGGAGAGTTTGATAGAAATGCTGTCATTTTCAACACAAACTGCCTACAATTGACTTTTCAGTGTAAATATAGAGACGTGACAGAAGTCTCTTACACCCACCTTTACTTGTTAAAGTGAAATAATTCTGCTACAATATTTCTGTTAGCCATACTAGTCCAGCTAGTAGCATTTTAAAGAAAACAAGTGTAAGAATGTTGTACTGACTCTGTACATAACATTGATGCATAAACAAAACTTTTTGTCCACAGTCAGATGTAGGGCAAAGATGAGCATGTTTGTTTATGAAAATTAGATAAGAATAAAATAGCCAGGCAGGACTCTCTTTCTATCTCAAACTGCAAATCCGTAAGATGTAACAAGTTTGAATGTGAATGGTATATTTTACTTCAAATATTTATAAATCCAACCACAGTATATTTGGAAAATAAGATTATTTTCACAACTCTAAGCATCTTTCACAGCAAAAGTGCTATATTTATTAATAAGACATAGCCCGTTGGCATAGAAGTATATTAATACATATTTTGTAACTTCTGTTAGTAAGCATTAATAAATGTCAAGGTTTAAGTAAACTCTGGGGGCCGGTGCTGTGGCACAGCAGGCTAAAGCCATAGCCTGCAGCACAGGCATCCCATATGGGTGTTGATTTGAGTCTTGGCTGCTCCATTTCCGATCCAGCTCCCTGCTAATACATCTGGGAAAGCAGCAGAGGATGACTCAAGTGCTTGGGCTCCTTCACCCACTTGGGAGACCCAGAAGAAGTTCCTGGCTCCTGGTATTGGATCGGCTCAGGTCCAGCCCTTGCAGCCATTTGGGGAGTGAACCACAGGATAGAAGACCTCTCCCTGTCCCTACCTCTCTGTGTAACACTGTCTTTCAAATGAATAAAATAAATCTTACCAAAAAAAAAAAGAAAGAAATAAACTGTGATTCTACACAGATCGGTCTTTTGAATCTAAGTTACTATAGAATCACGGCAAGTTATACAAACAATTCAGAAAATGGGCAATGAGAACACGCAGGCATGCTAAGAGAAGGAATGCTAATTACGGGATCTGAAGATTTCCAGTTTCATTGTCAATGTCAAGGAAGAATACTGCTCTGAAGGGCCAATGAGATTCATGTCATAATATACAGAACTGTACTGCCCTTGTTCAAAAGAGCAACTGCTTGTATTTATAACACTCATTTATCCTTTCTAGATATTTTTTACTTTGTCAAATATTTCTCCTTATCTCAATCTTGATTCACTTTCTTTTTAGGGAGTAAAATTTAATAAACATAGGTGAATTCTACTTAGAATTTTCAAGGGACAAAGGAAACTCAGAGATCTTTGAGTGGACTACCCAACAACCAGACTCCCATCACTTAGGAAGGGAATTAAAGACACAGAAAGGTGAAATCAAATGTGTTTGCAAGTTAGTAGCAGAAACAGCAGTAAAAGAAATCTTCAATAATCTATTCATAGTTTTCAAGACAGCTATTTCTGATGCCAATCAAAGTCCTTACAAAAAGCCTTCAATTCGACTTGGTTTAAAACACTTAAGTTTCAACAACTTAGTTCTTAAAATGAGCAAAGGAGCAGAACCAAGGGAATAAACTGCAGAATGAATTGAAATCCCATCACAGTTGATGGTAAATTGTTTTGCAGTCTAAAGTTAATTTTGAAGTAGTACTTGATGGACTTTTAATTAAGCAACAAACATCTATACATTGTGAGGCTGTCAATCGGTACTCCCAACATTCTAATTTGTAAACCATTAATTGACACAACCTAAGGTTTCCAAACTCCACATCATTTCTTCCTATTGTTAAAATTATTTTGTTTACCATCAATTTGCAGAGGAAATTTGTGAGTATTACCAATTTATTTATTACCATCATTGAATACAGTAGAAAACCTTTCAAATTGCTTCTTTCATATATTACATTTAGTACTTTGCTCAAAGCATTTGCTTAATCTTCAGACTATCCATACTCTATCTATATACTGAGACCCAAGTCTCAGAATTCTAAAGTAGGGAGTGGAGCTGAGCTGATGTTGTCAGTATACTGAATACAAGTAATACCATCAGAATAGGATCCTCTAGGAGTACTTAAAAATAAACACAGGATGAAACAAAGGCTTATATCACAATGTGTGTGATTGAAAACACAGTGTTGAGAGCTTCTCATCCTCTATCCTACAGTCAAAGAGAGACAGTGAACAAGAGAACACAGGAAAAAGTAAACAGACTGAAAACAAAATGGAAGAGGTATTTTGAGTTCAAAGTGTTCACATCTAATTTTATCTCATTTCAAAGTTATAATCCATGGGACTTTGTTTTCCCTCTCTAGTGAACATTAGTGCCACTGTGCCATATGCCACTGTTTGGAGCCATGTATCCCTTAGTTATCCTTTAATTGGCTTGACCTATGGGAAGGATGGCTTACTACCAAGCTAATTACATAAATTCACTCCAGGCTCTATAAATTCTACTATAGACAGTTCTTGGAGAATACAAGGGAAGGAACAATTTATCCAAAGTTTCAGACCTCTTCATACATTTCATACACCAAAAACTTATATTTTGTAGCTTAAGGTTAACACATGATTAAGGTTTTAACTTGTATTAATGTACAAAAAATACAGATGACATAAAAATGTCAAAATTATAGCTATAAAACTAATTTTAGATTACCAATTTTAATCCAACAATTCTGATGGGGAAAATGATGATAGGTTAGATTCACTTAAAATATTAGCAACGTAAAATATAACAGGAAAAGATTCTTTCCAGTGTAAGTGCATTCTATAATTCTATAAAAATAAACTACTGAAAAGTAACGATACAAAACAACCACACAATAGGGGAAAAAGAAAAAATTGCTAAAATCAATGGATAGGAGAACAAGTTGAAAGTTATACTTAAGGCTGAATATCACAAATCTCTTGGTATCTGGGTATAATTATTTTTATTGATATACTTGTCCACATATTGTTTTAAGTAACAGCTAAAATTTGCATAGATTTAGGACATATTGAATGGTATCCTTTAAAAATTTTGAACCATTAAAATTTTGCATAGGGGCTGACGCTGTGGCAAGCAGGTTAAAGCCACAGCCTGCAGCACCAGCATCCCGTATGGGCTCTGGTTCAAGTCCTGGCTGCTACTCTTCCTATCCAGCTCTTTGGTATGGTCTGGGAAAGCAGTAGAAGATGGTCCAAGTCCTTGGGCCCCTGTACTCACATGGGAGGCCTGTATGAAGCTCCTGGCTCATGGCTTCAGATCAGCTCAACTCTGGCTTTTGTGGTCATTTGGGGAGTGAACCAGCAGAATGGAAGACCTCTCTTTCTGGCTCTACTCTTTCTGTAACTCCATCTTTCAAATAAAATAAAATAATTCTTTAAAACATTTACATAGACCCATCAAAAATGGAATTTGAATCATGTATGATATTCCTAATTGTACCAGAATAGTAACTGTTGATTTACTAAGAAGCATTGTAAATTCTATACATGTGTTTCATAAAAGAAAAGCATATTTGTATTCCATGAACTGATGTATACCTTCTAAGTTCTCTGTTTAAACAAGCCAATTGGTAGTGACCACAGGATGACTTTCAGATAATAAGTATTTCTTTGGGAAAGAAAAAAAATTTAAAAAAATTCTCTACTGCATTACTATCCAATAACTAAGTATTTACTTTAAAAAATCAGATTTATTTTTGCTTTTCAAAACTGTATTTGTATTTTGATTATGTTTGTTTTCAAAAAAATTAAAAGATGTATTTGTTTATTTGAAAGGCAGAGATTTAGAAAAACAAGAAGAGAGAGAGAGAGAGAGAGAGAGAGAGAGAGAGAGATTCTCCATTCACTGTCACACTTCCCAAATGGCTGCAACATCCAGGGTAGGGATCAGTCTGAAGCCAGGAGTCTGGAGCCTCCTTCAGGTCTCCCGTATGAGTTATGGGTCCCAAAGGCTTGGGGCATCTTCTGCTTTCCAAGTGCACCAGTAGTGAACTGTATTGGAAGTGGAGCAGCCTGGACTAGAAACCAGCATCAATATGGCAATGCAGGCAGATGCTTAACCCTTTATGCCACAGTGCCAGTCCTGTGTATCATATTTTTATTAGTTCAAAATATTAATTATTTTCTTTACTTGAGGAATCCATCTTTGGGAAGAATGAAAATTATCTTTTGAATTAAGTTTTTTTAAACTAATAATAAAAATTTTAATTTTGCACAATACATTCAAATATATCACTGTTTTAAGGAACTATCAGTCTTGTGACCCTATATCCAAAAAAAAAAGTGCACTTGGATATACCTCTATTAGATAAATAATGGATAGCATTAAATATTAATTTAAATGTTCATGAAAGCACTAAATGATATGATATAAATTCATTTAAATTTTCCCATGTATTTATAGGTAGCTAATCTGGATTTTTATAAAACTAAATGTTGATGAAAGAAATGGTTTTTCTCAAAATGAATGTGAGTATTCCATGAAAATGATTCTAAAACTTTTTGGATAACCCTGATATTAGAACTAATTTAAAAAGCATAGAATTTTCCTTGTATATATTTCTGTGGTTTGCAATTCATGGAAATGCTGACTTCCAAACCGGAAGAGACTCCAGATATTTTCTAGGCTAATGCCAGCCTCGTTGAAATAGGATGACACACCAATGAACAATCTCCAATAATGGGAAGAGAAGCATATTAGTTCAAAGGTAAAAATATAGCTTTGTTTCTTTGAATAGTTAACTGAATTTTTTTTTTCATATATTTAGGAAGTGCATCAGATTTAACAACTTGGACAAAGTCATTCAAATGGTACCGGCAAGGCTAGAGTTTAATTCAAATTATTTCTAAGCCTGAATCTTATCATTTTAATATTTGTATTCTCTGAAAAGATGATTCTAGGTTACATTTTCCAGTAACATTCACTCTGTCTTATATGGCAAGATTTCCCCTAAATACACAGTTCAATTAAGTGAAAAAGACTGTAGTTCTGCTAGAATATAATCAAGGGCCATAAACAATAATTTCAAAACACCTTTGACTTCTTATCATGAGATACATTTTAAAATCAACTTTAATGAGGATTTTATTAAGAATAACTAACACCTTTGGCAATTTGGATCCAAGGGGAGTAAATGATTTATTTAACTCAAAATGAAAACAAACAGAAAAAATAAGCCATAATATTATTAGAACAGAATTTTGTTTGCTATTTGGAGAATTCTATATATAGAAGAAAGATAGCAGTCCAAAACTGTTAAATTTAACCTAATAAACATACTTTTGTATTTAAAATATAAATTATGTTAAAAGGAAAGTAATAAAATATGTGACAAAAGATTCATGTCATAATTTTTTCATTTTTTAAATCTTATTTCTTATACAAGTTTCATGTATTTCATATACACAGATTTAGGAACATATTGGAAATTTCTTCTCAACCATGCCTTCCCCCCATTATGCAACCCTTCCTCCTCCTCCTTTTCATATTCCCACTCTTAATTTTTTTTTTTTTGACAGGCAGAGTGGACAGTGAGAGAGAGAGAGAGAGAGACAGAGAGAAAGGTCTTCCTTTTTGCCGTTGGTTCACCCTCCAGTGGCCGCCACGGTAGGCGCGCTGCGGCTGGCGCACCGCGCCGATCCGATGGCAGGAGCCAGGTGCTTCTCCTGGTCTCCCATGGGGTGCAGGGCCCAAGCACCTGGGCCATCCTCCACTGCACTCCCTGGCCACAGCAGAGAGCTGGCCTGGAAGAGGGGCAACCGGGACAGGATCGGTGCCCCGACCGGGACTAGAACCCGGTGTGCCGGCGCCGCAAGGCGGAGGATTAGCCTGTTGAGCCACGGCGCCGGCCCCCACTCTTAATTTTTACAAAGATCTATTTTCAGATTGTTTAATGATCTAATAGTTAACACTACAGTAACTAAAAGAGTTTAACAAATAGTATTAAGAAAAAAAAAAATGTTCCTCAATGGAAGAGAAAAGGGCTGTAAACAATCATAGAATCTCTAAATGTCTATTTCACTACCAATACATTACATTTCAGGTACTCTATTAGTTGCCCCAGATCAATTAAAACATAAAATATCTGTCTTTTGGGGACTGGCCCATTTCACTAAATATAATGCATCTATCTTGTAGCAAAAGACAGAATTTCAGTTTTAGTTTTTACAGCTGGGTAGTATTCCACAGTGAATATATACCATAATTTGTTTAGCCAGTCAACTGTTGATGGACATCTTGGTACATTTCATACCTTAGCTATTATGTATTGTGCAGCAGTAAACATGGGGTTACAGATAACTCTTTCATATATTGATTTACTTTCATTTGAGTAAATTGCCAAGAGTGGGGTGGCTGGTTCATAATGGTAAGTCTGTATTAAGATTTCTGAGGTATCTCCATACAGTCTTCCACAGTGGTTGCACATTGCCACCAAAAGTAGACCAGTGTACCTTTTTCCACACATCGTCACTAGCATTTGTCATTTGTTGATTTCTGTATGTGAGCCATACTAACTGGAGTGAGGTAAAACCCATGGTTTTCATTTGCATCTATTATTTGATGGCTAATGATCCTGAGCATTTTCTCAAGTGTCTGTTGGCCATTTTAATTTCTTCTCTTGAGAAATGCCTGTTGAAGTCCTTTGTGCATTTCTTAACTGCATTATTTGTTTTGTTGATATTGAATTTCTTGACCTCTTTATAGATTCTGGTAGTTAACCCTTTATCAGTGCATAGTTTACAATTTTTTTTGTAGGTTCCTTTTTCACTTTGCTGAGTGTTTCTTTTGAAGTTCAGAAGCTTCTCAGCTTGAAGTAATCCCATTTGTCAGTTTGGGTTTGATTGCCTGTGCTTCTAGGGTCTTTTCCAAGAAGTCTCTATCTATGCCAATATCTTGCAGAGTTTTCCCATTGTTCTACAGTATTTTGATGGTATCAGGACATAGATTTAGGTCTTTGATCCATTTTGAGTGGATTTTTGTGTAAGATATAAGGTAGGGGTCTTGTTTCATACTTCTATAAATGGTGATCCAGTTTGCCCAGCACTATTTGTTAAAGAGACTGTCCTTGCTCCAGGGATTGAATTTGGCTCCTTTGTCAGAGATAAGTCAGTTGTAGATGCAAGGAATAATTTGTGGAATTTCTATTCCATTGCATTGGCCTATAAGTATGCTTCTGTGATAGTGCTAGGCTGTTTTGATTATAACTTCCCTGTAGTATGTCTCAAAATCAGGTATTGTGATGCCTACAGCTTTGTATTTGTTGTATAAAATTGCTGAGTTATTCAGGGTCTCTTGTGTATCCATATGAATTTTAGCAACATTTTTTTCTAGATCTACAATGAATGTCATGGGTCTTTTGATTCGGATTGCACTGAATCTGTACATTGCTTTGGGAAATATGGACATTTTAATGATGTTGATTCTTTCAATCCATGAACATGAAAGATTTTTTCCATGTTTAATGTCTTTTTCTATTTATTTTAAGTGTTTTGTAATTGTCATGGTAGAGATCTTTGACATCATTGTAAAGTTTATTCCAAGGTGCTTAATTTCTTTTTTGGAGCTATGGTGAACGAGAATGATCTTAAAAGTTCTGTCACATGATATTGTCAATGTATACAAAGGCTATTGATTTAATTGTGTGAATTTTATATTCTGCCCCTTTACCAAACTCTTCTATGAGTTCCAACTGTCTCTCAGTGGAATATTTTGGATCCTCTACAAATAGAAACATGTCATCTGCAAATACAAATAGTTTGACTTCCTCCTTTCTGATCTGTACCCATTTGATTTATTTGTCTTGCCTAAGGGCTCTGTCTAAAACTTCCAGGACTATTTTATTTATTTATTTATTTATTTTTTTTAACTTTTATTTAATGAATATAAATTTCCAGTATACAGCTTATGGATTACAATGGCTTCCCCTTCCCATAATTTCCCTCCCACCCGCAACCCTCAATGGTGAGAGGGGGGCATCTATTTCTGGCTCTGGATCTTATCGGAAATGCTCCCAGCTTTTCCCAATTCATGCTGGGGATGCTGGCATAGGTTTGTCATACATTGTCTTGATTTTGTTAAGGAATGTTCCTTCTATACCCAATTTGCTTAAGGATTTCATCATAAAAGGATATTATATTTTATCAAATGTTTTCTCTGAATCTATTGAGATAACCATAAGGCTTTTGTTCTTCAGTTTGTTAATGTGATTTATCCCATTGATTAATTTGCAAATGTGGAACCATCCCTGCATACCAGAGATAAATCCCACTTGATCCAGGTGAATATTTCTGATGCGTTGTTGGATTTGATTAACTAATATTTTGTTCAGGATTTTCACATCTATGTTCATCAGGGATATTGGTCTATAGTTCTCTTTCTATGTCCTATCATTTTCTGGCATAGGAATTTAAGAATACAGACTTCATAGAAGGATTTGGGAGGATTCCCTCCCTTTCAGTTGTTTTGAATCACTTGAGAAGAATTGGACTTAGTTCTTATAAATGTCTGCTAGAATTCAGTAGTGAATTCGTCCAGTCCTGGGCTTTTCTTTGTTGAGAGGGTCTTTATTACCGATTCAGTTTCTCTCTTGGTCATTGGTCTGTTTATATTTTCTATGTCTTCATGACTCAATTTTAGTAGATTATATGTGTCTAGGAATCTATCAATTTTGTCCAGGTTTTGGTAGTAATTCCTTTTAAATCTTTTTTCCCCCTGTGGTATCTGTTGTCACATTTCCTTTTTCATCTCTGATTCATTGATTTGGTCCTTCTCCCTCTTTTTTGGTGAGTTGGGCCAATGGTGCATCAATTTTGATTATTTTTTCACAAAACCAGCTCTTTATTTCACTGATCTTTTGTTATTTGGTTTCAATTTTGTTTATTTCTTCTTTAATTATTTCTTCTTTGCTATTTATTTTGGGTTTGGTTGATTGTTGTTTGTCTAGGTCTTTAAGATGCATTAATAGCTCATTCATTTGGTACTTTTCCAATTTTTTCATGTAGGAACCAATTGCTATAAATCTCTTCTTAATGCTGCTTTTGCTGTATTCCATGAGTTTTGGTATGATTAATTGTCATCTTCATTTATTTCCAGAGGGTTTTTTTTTATTTCTTTTGATTTCTTCTATGATCCACTGTTCACTCACAAACATGTTGTTTAGTCTCCGTGTGTTTGCATATGTTGTTTAGTCTCCGTGTGTTTGCATATGTTCTAAAGATCCTTGAGTTGTTGATTTCCAACTTCATTCTATTGTAGTCAGAGAAGATACATGGTATGATTTCAAAATTGAATTTGTTGAGACTTGCTTTATGGCCTTGTATGTGGTATATCCTAGAGAAAATCCATGCACTTACAAGAAAAATATGTGTTCTACAACTGTGGTATGAAAAGTTTTGTAGGTATCAGGTCCATTTGGTCCACACTGTCAACCAGCTCTGTTGTTTGTTTGTTGATTTTCTGTCTAGTTGATCTGTCCATTGACTATATATCATCATTCGTTTCCAGCCTGTAGGGTTTAATGAGAAGTCAGCTGTGAGTCTAATTGGAGATCCTCAGAAAGCAATCTGGTGTTTCTTTTGTGCACATTTTAGAATATTTTCTTTATGTTTTACTCTGGAAAGTTTCACTACAATGTGTCCTGTTGAAGATCTTTTCTGGTAATTTCAATTAGAAGTCCTATGTGCTTTCTCTACTTGGATGTCCCTTTCTTTCTCCAAACTGAGATGTTCATAATATACAGTGGGGTGAACCTTGTGGCACAGTGGGTTAAGCTGCTGCTTGCGATGATGGCATCCCATATTGGAATGCCTGTTTGAGTCCTAGTTGCTCTGCCTCCAAATCTGATTTCATACTAATGTGCCTAGGAAGGTTGCGGAAGATGTCCCAAATATTTGTACACTGGCCACTCATGGAGCAGATCAAGATGGAGTTCTTGGTTCCTAGCTTCAGCTTGACCTAGTTCAGATTGTTGCAGCAATTTTGGGAGTGAACAAAAAGATGAAAGATATATCTCTTTTTCTTTGTCTCTTCCTCCCTTACTATCTCTATTTCATCATCTTGCCTTTCAAATACATAAAATAAATCTTCAAAATAAAAAAAATAAGAAATCATTCAAATAAAGGATAATAATGCAGTGAAATGCTATTGAACCCATATATGTTAGTTTATAAAAGTAATTTATTAGAAGAGCTAAGAAGGGTGCTGTCTGAGCCACAATTAAGTTTTCTGATTGAGAGGCAAATAGAACCTGACAGAAGGGGCACCCTTCTTAGCTCCTCTAATAATGACTCTGTCCTTTCTTCTAGACCCTGTCTAGTGCACATGGGCCTCATTCCTTCGTAATCATAACCTCTACTCTACCTCCAATGGCTCTACTCTCAACCTGTGTGTACTGATGGTCCTCTTCCCCACTTAATGCTGTATAATTGTTCAGACCTGGTAAATGCCACTCTTAGGATCATTGGTTACTATCCTCACCCTGTCTTTTATGACCTTGTCTAAATATGATCAGAGTCAGCGAACTTGGAAGGCTTCCATAGCCTTGGCAACTCATGACGAGAGTCTAGGGTGGTTACTGGCGCCATAAACTAGAGTGTCAATTTGTTGGGTCAACAACAGGAGTCACTGTGCACTTGCTCCTCATGTGGGATCTCTGTCCTTAATGTGCTGTACATTGTGATTTAATGCTATAACTAGTACTCAAACAGTATGTTTCACTTTGTGTTTCTATGTGGGTGCAAACTATTGAAATCTTTACTTAATATATACTAAATTGATCTTCTGTATATAAAGAGAATTTAAAATGAATCTTGATGCAAATGGAAGAGGAGAGGGGAAGGGGAGGGTTGTGGGTGGGAGGGAAGTTATGGGAGGGGGAAGCCATTGTAATCCATAAACTGTACATTGGAAATTTATATTCATTAAATAAAAGTTAAAAAAATAAATTAAAAAAATAAAAAAATCTTCAAAAAAAGTAATTTATTAATACCTTACTAAATGTTATTTTGATTTAAAATAGAAGCATTGGACTTAAGTACCAAATTCAAAATGACTTATATTTTACTTAGTCATGATATAGTTTATTGTGGTACATTAAAATGCTCAGTGGTTGCACAAGAATTTTGTGGGTTTTTTTTGTCTGTGTTAAAACACACACAAAAAAGAGATATAAATGAATCAGAACTGGTTTTAAAAATGTTTAATGAAATGGTAGCTCCATAAAATTGATATTGAAAACATCAACAATCCATTTGAGCTTCAGGAACTTCAGTAATTAAGGAAATGGACTGAGGAAAAATGATTAGGGACTGTAGCAGGTGTATAGTATCAAGAACCAGACTGTGCAATAGAAACTTACTACGTCTACATCCAAGTTTCTATATATTGAAAAATTATTTTAAGTATAATTGAAACACAAAGAACAGCACATATTTATTATGCACAATTTGATGAGTTTGTCCATGTACAAACATCTTGATACCATCACCACAATCAAGATATTAAACATAGGTAAGCCTCTCAAAGATGACTTCTTACCCTGCATTTGTGTATGTATGTATTTGTGCTTTCTGTTGTTGTTTTTAAAAATTATACTTGAGATCTACCCTCTTTACAAAGTTAATAAATGCACAAAACAGTATTGTTGACGATAGCACTATGTTTGCTATGGACTCAATGTTTGTGCCCTGCTCCGAGATCATATGTTAACATCTTAACATCTAATTTGAAAGGATTAAAAAGTGGGATCTTTGAGAGGTGTTTAGGTCATGAGGATCCAATCCTGATGAATGGCATTAGTGCTTTTTAAGAAAGACGCCCCTGAGAGTTCTCTAGCTCTCTTTGCACCATATTGCCAGTATGGGAAGAAGGCACAGTTTGAAACTCAGAAGAAAATCCTCACTAGGATTCAAACACCTTGATCTAGAACTATGAGAAATAAGTGTGGTGTAAACCACTCAATTCGTGATAAATTGTTATAGAGATTGACTAAGACAGTGCTATACAATAGATCTTAACATTTATTCACCTAGCATAGCTGAAACTTTATACTTATTGAGCAGAGCTCCTCATTTTCCCCAACTTCCAGTCTTGGCAACTGTGATTATATTTTGTGCTACTATGAGTTTTTGACTATTACGTACACCTCATACAAGTAGAACTATGTAGTAATTGTCCTTCAATAATTGGCTTATTTCTCACAGGCCCTACAGGTTCATCCATGCTCACTGCAGTATTATTAACAATGGCTGATATATGGGAAAAATGTCCACAGATATATGAATTCATAAAGGAAATATATATGATAGAATGTTTTCAGTCTTAAAAGGAAATGCAGCTGTAGTTTGCTTTAAAATAATTATGCATATACTTACCATGTTTTTGTTTTCTCCTAACCTCCTCTTTTCTGTGAAAGTTTAACTTCTTTCATCCATCAGCTTCTACAAATTCCACTGGAAAAGAGCAGGGAGGAATAAAAAAACACTATAAATAAAAACATACATATACAATGCAATCCAAGTGGGTGAAATCCCGTGTTGTCTGAAACATTCCAGGGTTAGTTCCTCTGTGTGCTTTCTATCTGTGCAATCAGCATCTCTAAGAGCTCCTTGCTGAGAAGATCTGTGCTGAGAATTTATGCTACTTAAGCATGTTTTAATTAAAGCTGCTAAGTATATTATACTCAGGAATTCGTTGTTTCATTATGACTACATTTTGGTTTGTATTTTAGAAATATTTTAATGGAAACATTTCTAGCACATTCTATTCAACAGATGACCATGATAAATCCAAAGTGTAATATGACAGCTCTGATTCTCATTAGATAAGTGAGTCCCTCATGTAGCCTTTGGCTTGCTAATACAATCTACATTTACACATTTTGTTACTTAAAAAAAATGGAAGTAAAATAATAGATAATGTTTTATGAATTACCTCTTTGCCTCTTTATGGTTAAAGCTATGGGCTTAGATAATCAAAATCAATAAAAGTTCTCATGTATTTTACAAAACCTGCAGGTCTAGCATCATGAAAAAAATGATACTAGACACAATATTTCAAAATTAAAAATAAAAGTCCAAGAAATTCTTCTGGCCTATTTTATTCCCCATCTATGTATACAGGTTGAAAATGATTTGGATCACTTAGCTATATGCACCTTAGCAAGGTAATATAGAAAAGAAAGTCTTCTCCTTCATCCTAATTAAATGTTATATTTCCAAGAATCATTTGTGCTTTAAAAGTAGTGAATTAAAATCATACCTTATCATAAAAATTAGCTAGAAGCTTCAACTCATTAGGTTGCTTCTTGGTGCCAATTCTACTCTCCCATCAAAATTCATGACTGGAATCTCCATCAAAACATAGTTAATTTCACTTTAGAAATTCATTAGTAAACTGTTTTTCTTTAAAAGCTACATTATTTTAAAGATGCATCCTCTGAATTTATCAAGGACAAAAGTAAATACTACTAAATGATGAAAATATTATTTTAAATCACTCATTCAGAAGTGATTCTTTGAGATCTACTAAATACCAGGCATTACCTCAGATACAAAAGTAAACGAAAGGAACAAAATTCCTCAAAGAGCTAACACTGCTTTTGAATATAAGTTCTGAAAAGCCCTTGGCTGTGGGGTGGGGAATGGAAATTGAACACAGTACAGGCGAACTTCCCCTCTTGCTCAGTGATATCTGAAACACCATGTCCTCACACTCCCATTTATTAGGATCTCCCTTTAGAGGGAGTGGTGTGTGGGCATAGTTGTTGTTTTCCTTTTAAAATCTTCCAAATATCTCAAAATCCTTAATCTCATTTTGCAAGACTCTTGTACAGTCAGTTTTAGATATAAACTTTATTCAGGGAAACATGATTTTCTTGCAGAATATTTGTAACATTTAATTTTCTATGCAAAATTTATGATTTTGCTTTACCAATAATAATCTGCTATTCTCTCAATATTTCACCAACCTCAGCAGGATTCCAAGGTTTTGGATTGGGTTTGGTTTGGGTTTCAGGTTTGTTTTAGCTTTCCCTTCAACTTTTAAGTTGAATTAAGTAATTCCTATGGTCTCTTTTTAATTTATTAGACTTCAATGACTTTAAATAATGTTTTTCCCCTGCCCCCAGTTTTTATTTATAGTTAAAAGATTTCTTCACTGTACAGAAGCGTCTTAGTTTGATGTAATCCCAATCATCTTTTTTTGTTTTGTTTTGTTTATTGCATGTGCTTCCCGGGTCTCACCTGAGTAGTCTTTGCCTGTGCCAATGTCTTATAGTATTTCCTTTATGCTTCAGCTAGTAATTTGTTGGTTTCACGTCTTAGGTTCAGATCCTTGATCCATTGTGAATTGATTTTTGTGTAGGGTGTATGATAGGGATATTGTTTCATACTTCTGAATGTGGAGATCCAATTGTCCTAGTACTTTTTGAAGAGATGGTCCCTTCTCCATGAAGAGAGGTGATTTTACCTCATTTGTCAAGGGTTAGTTGGTTGTAGATGTGTGGATTATTTTTTGGAGTTTCTAATCTGTTCCATTGGTCCACATGTCTATTTTTGTGCCAGTTCCAGGCTGTTTTGATTAAAACTGCCCTGTAATAAGTCTTAAAATTTGATATTGTAATGACTTAAGTTTTGGTTTATTGTTTAAGATAGCTTTGGCTAGTTGGGGACTCCTGTGTTTCCATATGCATCTTAGGGTCTTTCTTCTAGATCTGAGACAAAATTTCTCTAGTTATGTTTTAATTTTAGTTTAAACCAGGCAAACAAATGAGAGAAAATAAAATTTAGTGGTGAGCAACGTTTTTCTGGAGGAACTCATTCTTTCCTATTTAGCTTTGTCCTTAACTTTATCCTATTCTCTGTATTTACCTGCCCATGACATACTTAAATTTTGCAATTTATGTTACTTATTTACAATGCTAGAATACCTCAAATGTTTGTGGAAAACAAAGCGCATATTTAATTAAGTAAAAAGAATCATTTTTGAAAATGTTTATCTTTAATATCATCTTACACACCATTAAATGATAAGAATCTCTGTAGCACACCATTATTTCAGAATAATGCTGACACCAGTTAGCAACCTAAGGTCTCAGGTTCCTTCAGCATTCATACTTTGGTGATAGTAACCTCTTGGTGGTTATTGAATGGCACAACTAATATTAAGTGCTTTCTTGTGTTTGACACATTAAATATTAATCATCTTTTGTCTAAATTTTTCCTACTAAGTTCCATCTTAAATCTTTGTAATTTACCTCTCTAGGAGACATGTATATTATTCAGAGTACAGAAACATCTCTAAAATCAAATCCTTGAAGCTTTGGGCCTCTCTCATCATTCATGTCACATATTCTCTGGCATTTTCCCTTAGCTCTGTAAACAATTCCTAGCCGTTAACACTATTCATGCTTCCATCCTGCTACTTCCAGTGCTAAATGTAATAAGTCAAAAATTAATTGGGAGTTGCTAAAGTTTTAGCCTGAATTTGACTATTTTTCAAGCATAAAATTAGCTTGGTGCTAAAATCAATTAAAGCAGGACTATACCACTATTGATGAAATGCCAACAAGTATTTCATTACCCTAAACATTTTACATATTTGGCAAGATAATTCTTTGAGCCTTCCATATAGCTGGATGGAAGAAGTTTGGATCTGATTTGAACATATACCAATTTTTTCTCTGTGTTTTTAGAACTGGATTATTCTGTTTTAAAAATTAAGTAGCAATTCTTTAAGAGAGGCTATTCAAAATTGCTTCCTGTTGTTTGTGGATGAAAATGTTACAGAATACGAGGACTCTCCCAAAAGGTCATGGAAAATGGAACTACAAGATAGTTTTCTGGTATTTATTTTGTTCCCATGATAATCCCATGCTACATCTATGTGTCCCTAAATGCATAATTTTGCTTCCTATGGTTTATCATTAGATGAATTGGTCCTTTGTCTACTCTTTTTTAAAAAGATTTATTTAATTATTTGAAAGTCAAAGTTACACAGAGAGAGAAGGAGAGGCAGAGAGAGAGTCTTCCAGCTGCTGGTTCGCTCCCCAGATGGCCACAAAGGCCAGACCTGTGCCCATCTGAAGCCAGGAGCCAGGAGCTTCCTCTGGGTCTTCCCACGTGGGTGTAGGGGTCCAGGACTTGGGCCATTCTCTACTGCTTTCCAAGACCACAGCAGAGAGCTGGATTGGAAGTGGAGTACTGGTCTCAAACCGGTGCCCATATGGGATGCCAGCACTGCAGGTGTTGCCTTTACCTGCTATGCAGCAGCGCCAGCCCCAGCCTTTTTCTATTCTTGAGACAGATTTTACCCATAAATACTATGTTTGAAATTGATCTGCATTTTTGTATTCCTATCCCAGGAACTGCATATTCCATTATTTTAATACAAATTTAAAAATCCACGCTTCTATTTCTTATTTGCTAATTTGTTTTCTTTTTATAAAAATTTAAAGTATGCAACTTCCATGTATTTAATTTTTACAGTATATAGGAGATATAAGAACATAGTGATACTTCCCGCACTACCTTCTCTCCAACCCACTCTCCAACCCTTCTTACTCCTCCCTCTCCTATTCTCACTATTAATTTTTATAAAGCTTTATTGTCAGTATACTTTTTACTCATAAGGTTAACCCTACACTAAGAGTTCAGCATATGAGTTAGCTGTACCCCCATGTTCATTGCCACAAAATTCACACTAACTAAGATATGGAAAGTACCAAGATGCCCATCATCTGTTGACTGGATAAAGAAATAATGGTATACATACACTATGGAGTACTACTAAGCTGAAAAAAATGAAATCCTATGTTTGGCAACAAGGTAGATGCAACTGAGAAACCACTAGATTTAATGAAATAAGCCATTCCCAAAAAGTCATATGTCATATGTTTTCCCTGATCTGAAATAACTAATAGAGTACCTGAAATTTAATGTACTGGAGAGCAATAGACATTTGGAGATTCAATGATTGTTTAGAGCAATTTTTTTCTTTCATTAAGGAATAGTGTGTTTTTTTTTCTTCATATTATTTGTTTAACTCTTTTAGCTAGTGTAGTGTTAACTATTTCATCATTAAGTAAACTTAAAATAGATCTTTATAAAAATTAAGCATGGGAATTTAAGAGAGGGGAGGAGGAAGGATTGGAGCATGGGTGGGAGGGAGGGTGTTGGGGGGAAGTGCCACTGTGTTCCTAATCTGTATATATAAAATATATGGAATTTATGTAACTTAAATCAATTTTTTTAAAAAGTAAAATAAAAAATTTTAAAAGAAAAATAGTTCAACAAATAGTATTAAGAAACAAATCACTGTCCTCAACTGTATAGACAAGGCTGTTAACATTCATTGAATCTCAAAATGTGAATTTCACTCCATTACATTACATCATAGGAAGTCTAGTAGCTACCCCCAATTAGAGAAAATATATATTGTCTGTCTTTTGGGGACTGGCTTATTTCACTATGTATAATGGTTTCCATTTATTTATTTGTAGTTGTAAAAGTAAGCATTTCACTTTTTTACAGCTGAATAGTACTCAATAATGTGTGTGTGTATACACATATATATGTAGAATTTCTTCATTCAGTCATCTGTTGATGGCCATCTGGGTTGATCATATGGGGGTACAGGCAACTGTTTCATGTGCCTTTTCGTTTGGGTAAATTCCTAGGAATGGTATTGCCAAGTTATATGGTAGGTCTATATTAAGATTTCTAAGGTGTCTCTATTCCATCTTCCACAATGGTTGTACTAGCTTACATTTATTTATTGTTAAGCAAGTTGAATATCCTTTATCTAAAATGCTTGGGACCAGAACAGTTTCAGCTTTCAGATTTTTTTTTTTAATTTTGGAATACTTGCAAACACATAGCACATATTGAAATATTGTGGAGCTGGGACACAATTTAAACTCAAAATTCATTTTTGTATCATGTAAATATCTTTTGATACACTTAGCCTGAACATAATTTTATACAGTAGTTTTAGCATGCCTATGTTTTGTCTGTGACCCCTTCCATTAGGTCAGGTGTGGAATTTTCCACTTGTAGCATCACACCATCCTTCAAATTTTTCTTATTTTGGAGTATTTAAAATTTCAGATTAAAATACTTAGCTGTGTAAGTAGTGTGTGTGTGTGTGTATGTGTGTACGTGTGTGTGTGTGTTTGTGTTTCAGATACAAATCTATTTGTCAGTAATACAGTAGTACAAAATAAACAATTATTTTCTCTCTGGTTATATATTGTTTTGTCAATTTATACTATAGTTCATAAAATACAAGTTATCATTTTAAAATAATAGAACTTTAGCTGTTTCCTTCACTTTTATTATTTTATGTTTGTTCATAAGTCTATACCTAATTTGATGTTAAAGCTATCTTAATATTTTCTTCAACAAGCCTTAAAATATTTCCTTACTAGTTTAAGGTTTCACTGAGTTTAAAATGCTTTTAAAAATTAAATCACTAAACCTTGTTCCTTTTCTTTGGCTTTCATTGGTTCAACAGAAAGTATAGAAAAGCTTAGATTTTTCAAATTTTTAAAACCATTCCTTGGTTCATGTCCCCAAATGGCCATATCAGCTTGGATTGGGTCAGACTGATGCCAGGAGCTGGGGTCTCCATCCAGGTCTTCCATATGGTGGCAGAGACCCAAGAACTCAGGCCATCATTTGCTGCCTTCACAGGCACATTAGCAGGACCTAGCTTGGAAGTAGAGAAAGTGAAACTCAAACCAGATGTCCAATATGGGATGCCAGAGTCTCAAGTGGCAGCTTAATCTACTGTGCAACAATGCCAGCACATCTTAGTGTTACTTCATATAATTTCCAGTCATCTTTAATAATGATTGTGATGCTATTAGGATTAGAAAAATAATTAGTTTGGGGAAGATAAAAATGCTTATGGCAATGATCTTGATAATGTCTTTATGTCACCCTTATTAGAGATGATTCTGTTATATATTCAGTTCAGTGGCCAAGTATTTTGTTCTTTGAAGATATTATTCCACAATCTCTTTGCCCTCACTATTACCATTAATTTAACTTTCCTTCCTATGAAGATAAGTTATCTCTTATTCCTTGTATTTTTGCAGTCTTCTCTTTAGTGTTGTACAATCTCACGTGTCTAAGACTGAACTTTACTTATCCTGCTTGGGAATTTTTATGCATCATTTAACCTAGTTTGGGTTTTTCAATTCTCTTATTTCTGAAAAACTCAAAGCTCTTCCCCTCGTTGCCTATTGCTACCTTTTCTCTCTCTTGAATATGAATTTTGAACATCAAATAGATAAATGCCTGAATGTTAGAACTTTTCACTCTACCCTTTGTGTCCCCTAAATTATCCTACATAATATTTTAATCTCTACTCTGCGCTGCATTCTGGATGTGTCTTTTGTGATTTATTTTTATTACATTAAATTTATCTTCCTGGACACTGATTTTTTATTTTGCTTGGCATTTGTATTTCATAGATATGCATTTCTTCTAGAAATTGGATAATGTTCATTTTCTGTTCTACATGATTATTTTTATATTCTTACCACCTAGTCATAATTTTGCTCTTTTTATTTCTATAAACATATGTAGCACATGTTTTTAATACCCTGTGACGATAATTCAGATATCTGCAGTCTACAAAGAACTCATTCTGTAGTTTGGTATTGTGTTGACTCTCACAGAGGCTTACTTCTTCCCTCATGCATCTTGTGAATTTGTTTTTGGTTTTTGTTATTGGGAAGTCACATTCTGTGGGATTTTATTGTGGGACTTACCTTGAGGCTTGCATTGAATGTGTTTTTATTTTCTTTTTTCCTCCTGAGAGGATGTGTGTATGCTTCTACAAGTCATTTGAGGATCAATTTAAAATGAATTTTCTGGTTTTGGATTTCAGAACCAATTAGTGTTATTTCTAGTCATCTAACCTGGAAGGGATGTTATGAATTCTCAAAAGAGGGTTTTCATTTTTTTTTTTTTTTTTTGTCACCCAGAGGCAAAGATTCTTTAGTGTTTCTCAACCAAATGACAAGTTTGTTTTTCTCATGCAGCCATAGAAGGTGTTACCCTCTAAGAATTCTGGCTTAATTATGAATCTGTAATCCACCCCTTCACTCTACTTTTTTTTTTTTTTAACATTTGTGACCTTCATACTGACCTTAATACTGAAACTTGGGGGCCCCAGAGGGCAATATCTAACTAAAATACTCTCTGAATTTTCTACATTTAAGCTCTCTAGTTTCAGTTTTGGATGATTTCCTTAGTATTTTACTATTGAAAAATGAAAGGCCGGCGCTGTGGCTCAACAGGCTAATCCTCTGCCTTGCGGCGCTGGCACACTGGGTTCTAGTCCCGGTTGGAGCACCAGATTCTATCCCGGTTGCCCCTTTTCCAGGCTAGCTCTCTGCTATGGCCCGGGAAGGCAATGGAGGATGGCCCAAGTCCTTGGGCCCTGCACCCCATGGGAGACCAGGAGAAGCACCTGGCTCCTGGCTTCGGATCAGCACAATGCGCCGGCCGCAGCGGCCATTGGAGGGTGAAACAATGGCAAAAAGGAAGACCTTTCTCTCTGTCTCTCTCTCACTATCCACTCTGCCTGTCAAAAAAAAAAAAAAAAAAAAAAAAGGAAGCTTCGTGGTGTGGAGAGCCACTCCAGTCCTGTGCTGACAAGGGACTGCGTACTGGAATAGGTCCTGTAATGGAGCTGGAAAGTTCTCTGCTTCAGTGGCCTGGTAGCCACGGTCACACTGGGATGTGATGTAGTGCATGTTTCCCTGTGTTGCTGATGGAAAAAAAAAAAAAGAAAAATGAAATACAAGTTCATTTTCATGTTTTCTATTGGATAAGTTGGTTTGGTAACATGAAGGTTTTTAGTAATATAACATTGTTTTTGTGTGTGTGTGTCTGTGCTGTAGGTAAAATTATTTAGCTGCAAGCTGAAGGATGAGTCCTTAGTATAAGAGTCATAAAACTGAATCCAAGTTTGGGAGGCATATTTCCTAACACTGAAATGACACCTTTGTAGGTAGAGTAGCTTTTTGCATGCCACATTTCTAAGATAGTGTCTCCTCTTAGGCACCAGTTCCCATGAACTATCATCAAATAACGAGTATCATTGAGTACATTCTGTTTCCTTGATTTCTTTGCAACACATAATTGATGGTTATATCTGGCAGCAAGCACATAGAAAGATCCAATTGTGTCAGCAGTGGAGGAAGTTTAGTTGTATATCTTCATTAATCCAAGCACATGTATAAGTCAAACTAACAAGTTCTATGATCAGGAATCTTGAAAGAGTGGCATTTTCATTTAAAATGAATTGATAAAGAAGGAATTAAAGCAAATAATTTGACTCTAGAGCTCATGCTCTTAGTACTGACTTATAGTTCTCCAAAATTGTTACTGCAGGCATGTAGCTTAATTTCTACTTTGTACTTTCCTAAGACTATAAACATCTTTTCATTAAAATAAAAGGTTAATATTTAACTTATACAACTAGCTACTAAAGCTAACTCCAATTGTAATTACAGTTGTAATTATTTCTGACATTCACTTGTGATAATAAGCACAATCTTATCTCTAATATATACTCAAAATAATAATATTACAACCCCAAACATATTTAATATTTATACCTAGATATACCTAGTATGTTTTTCATTGAGAACATAAAAGTACAATTCTATTTTTCGAAATTCTAGTGAAATGACCAACACAAACTAAAGCCAAAATGTAAAAGAAAAGGATGTGTGAGTTATTCTGCTCATGTTGGGCATTGGTCAAGAACTACTGATAACTTTTACCCATTCTTCTTTTATGTTTAGAGTTTGCAACTTTTAAAATCAGGAACTTTAAGGAATACTGTAAAATCCAGTGCTTCCCAGGGAGTTGGATCAGAATAATAAATGACAAACCTGAAAATACAAAGATGAAGCAGAAAAGTGTGCAGTTTACATTAATAGTACTCGTCAAAGTATTGAACTTGCTGCAATAAATTAGATTTAGAGAAAGCAGGATTCTGGGACAACATGAAGATTATCCATTAAAAGGTTTTCGATCCCCAAATGAAATTCATTTACTAAAGAAATAATGAGCTTTCCTTCCCCAGTGTATCCACAAAGACATTGGCTGTATCTTTGAAACACTATATCAGGTGACCTAGGGCTAGGATTCTAAGTTGTCATTCAGACTCCCATTAAGCCTGACTCCTTCCTGGTCATAGCGCCTCTCATCAATGTTTACAGGTTTGAATGCTTAGTTTTCATTTACAGAATCTCTGCCCTAAAAATGAATTTCTTCCAACAAGCATTTTGAGCAAAAATATAGCTCTTAACCACTCAGACATGGCCTCTGGGACTCAGTGGATCAAGCAGGAGATGACAGATGCAATTGGTTTGTAGAAAATTTCAGGTCTTAAGAAAAAGATCTCCTAGGAAAAGTGGCACGTCTGCTGACGCTTTAAAGTGACAGAGCAATAGATCTTGAGTTGCCTCCAGTGCTGCCTGAAGAATCAATAAACGCTCTTTAAAGAGCCACTGATGTCTCATGAAAGGCATCCAAAAACATTCTATTTAGAATATCCATCTTATTTCCTTCTGAACAATGTAACTCCCCTACGGCTGACAAATTGAGAAAAGCTTGATTTGTCTGTTTTAAATGATATCTGTTTTAATAGAGGACACTAAGAAGTAATTTGAAAATTATACTTTTGGAAGGAAGTCTTCAACTATGTTTAAAAAGGAAGTGTGTCTATTACAAAAAAAAGTTTTAATTAAAAGAATTTAAAGTTATTTTATAATTCCCAGTAAAACCTTCTAAAATGTGGGTCTGTAAAATCTTTAATCACTATTTTTACTTTTGTTATTATTATTTAAATCAAAAACCTAAAGCATTGTAACTATGGTTGCTTTATGAAGAAAGAACATATAATTGCTAAGTAATCAGATATTGAGTGATACTCAATTCATGAATGTATATACTGAGGTTTTCAATTTATAAAGCCACCTGCTATAGTTCCCCATTGGAGAGTGACAAAATTAATAACTTCTTCACAAAACTATCGGCAATATTAAGTTATTAAAATGCTACTAAATATGCTTTGATATATTGTAGGTCATTAGTGTTATTTTTATTTGATGATATATGAGTATTATATGTATTATTTTTAAAATTTGTACATATTTTATTATGTATTCTTTGAATATGACCATAAAATATCAAATTAAAATGACTAAATAGTTTCTTAGTTACTACTTGAATCTAAAAGTTTAATACTCCATGTTATTGGCTTATGTTTGAAATTTACTTACAAACTACTTTGAATTGTCTCTAGTGAGTGAAAAAAGTGCTTTCCCTTCATATTTGTGATATTGGTGGTGAATTTTCAGTAATTTTGTATGTAAAACGTAAGTTTATAGACATTAAACAGCCAAAGAAATATAGAGAGACAATTAACTTAGCATTGAGATAATAATGTCAACCACTTAGAGGTGGAAGAAGGAGGAACAAGCCGTAAAAATTAGAAATTCATATACGAGAGGTCTTCAAAATGTTCTTGGAAATGTGCATTATGAAAACAATTATTCATGGATTTCAAAAGTTGTGCACCAAGAAAAATTTATCTTCCATTTCCATTTTCCATGAGCTTTTTGAACTAACTAGTATTAGTTCTTAGAAAGCAATGTATAGGTTTTATCACATGGTAAATATTACAAATAGGGGTTAAATGTGGATTAAAAAGAAGATAGAACCTATGGGGCTATGTAAATTTGATATTTCCTCTAACACTCTTTAACTAATCAAGAAAAAATCCCAAACTGTGTGAAGCCATGGATAAAGCATTAATATCTCATAGTTTTCCTCCCAAGTTGCTCTAGTTCCAAAATTTTTGCACATTTTTAGCATTGTTAAAATGATGTTAACGTGTTTTATTTCATTGATAAAGTGTTTGCGGAAGATATTTAATTTTTTAAAATATTTATCTCTTTATTTGAAAGGTAGAGCTAAAGAGAGGCTGAGGCACAGGGAGAGAGAGTCTTCCATCTGCTGGTTCACTCCCCAGATGGCCATAATGGCCAGAGCTGAGCGGATCCCAAGCCAGGAGCCAGGAGCTTCTTCCATGACTCCCACGAGTGTGCAGGGGCCCAAGGATGTGGGCCATCTTCTACTGCTTTCCCAGACCATATAAGAAAGTTGGATAGGAAGAGGAACAGCCTTGACTTGAACAAGCAGCCATATGGGATGCCGTCACTGCAGGTAGCGGCCTTACCAGCTATGCCACAACACTGGCCCCAAGATGTTGGATTACAGTGCATTGAAGCAAGTGATATGCTTTCCAGTTTCCAGTACCAATAGCTCCCTTCATTAAGAAGATTCACAGATGTGTATGCTTGGTTTCAGAACTCCTCTTTGGTCTCTTCCTCATTGTTATTTTACTATAGTTTATTTATTTTTTTTATTTATATAAGTGGCAGGGTGGGGGGGTGAGAGAGAGAGAGAGAGAGAGAGAGAGAAATGATTTTCCATAACTGGTTCACTCTCTGAATGCCCACAACAGCTGGGCTGGGCCAGAGCCAGGCCAAGAGTTAGTACTTCCATCCAGTATCCCACATGGGTGGAAGGAACCCAAATTCTTGGGCCATCATCCACTGCCTCCCCAAAATGCATTAGCTGGAATCTGGATCAGAAGCAGAGGAGCTAGGACTCATGCCTGCACTCCAATATAGGATGAAGGTGTCCCAAGAATCAGTGTAACCTGCTACATCACAATGCCCACCTCTAACAGAAACTGTACAGCTTTCCAAACTTTTCTAAATCATTATAAATACTTCAAGCATACTGGAATACCTAAGCTTACCTTCATACTCTGCTTTCAATGTCTTGGGTCTCTGTTTGTTTATTTTGGAAGTTAGCTTTTATTTGGAATCTGCTTTATATACATTGCCAAAAGACTTATTGTATTTAGTAATTAGACATATAGATTTAGACATTGGTTAGATATTAGTTTAATAACCAATTGTATTTGCCAGCACCATGGCTCACTAGGCTAATCCTCCTCCTGTGGTGCCGACACCCCGGCTTCTAGTCCCGCTCTGGGTGCTGGATTCTGTCCTGGTTGCTCCTCTTCCAGTCCAGCTCTCTGCTGTGGCCCGGGAGGGCAGTAGAGGATGGCCCAAGTGCTTGGGCTCTGCACCCGCTTGGGAGACCAGGAGGAAGCACCCGGCTCCTGGCTTCAGATCAGCGTGTGCCGGCTGTAGCAGCCGTTTGGGGGATGAACCAAGAGAAGGAAGACCTTTCTCTCTGTCTCTCTCTCTCTCACTGTCTAACTCTGCCTGTCAAAAAATAAATAAATAACCAATTGTATTTATATATTTGGATTTAGTAATAATAAGAAGAAATATAACAGAGGATACCATTATCAATTTATGAGAATGACCATAACCCCAAACGCTGATACCAAAGCTGGCAAAAATGTGGAGCAACAAGAATTCTCATTCATCACTAGTGGGGATGCAAAGTGGTACTTTGAGTTTGGAAGAGAGTTCAAAAGTTTCTCACAAAACTACAGGTAATGTTATCATGCAATCCAATAGTTTGATTCCTTGGTAGTTACTCAAATGAATTGAAAAGTTACATTCACAAAAAAACTTGCACATGGTTGTTCACAGCAGCTTCATTCACAATTGCCAAAACCTGTTGGCAATCAAGATGCCCTTCAGTGGATGAATAAATAAATAAACTTGGCAATACAGACAATGGAATATTATTCACTGCTAAGAGGAAATGAGCTAGCAATCTGTGAAAAGATAGGGACTAATCTTAAGTATCTATTATGTGAAAGAAACCAATTTGAAACGGATATGAGCTGTATGATTTGAACTATATGATATTCCAGAAAGTTAAAACTTCAGAAAAAATTTCAAAAATCAGTGATGTCAGGACTTGCGAAGAGTGTGAACACATGTCATTGTGCATTCATCAAAACCCATACAATGCTATGCTACCACAAATGGATCCTAATATAAAGTATGGACTAGGGGTGATAATCATGCAGGTCTTCCAGTGAAAATCAAGTGTACCACTCTGGAAGGGCCTGCTGATTGTGGGGGAGCATGGAGTGGGGATGACAGTAGTATATTGGAGCTCTCTGCTCCTTCCACTCAATTTTGCTTTGAAGCTAAAACTACTTGAAAGTCTACATCAAAAGTAAATAACAGATGGCAGTAAATAAATTGTGTCATGAAATCGGTGATGCTGATAATGTTGGTGAAGCTGATAGAGCAATTATTAAATATATATATGTAATTCCAAGTCATTATATTCTTATGGAAAGTTGCTGTATGTCGGAATAAACACAATTCTTAAATAGATCTTCTCATTAACCTTTGGGAAGTTTGAAAAAATCAGTCTCAGTAAACTTAAGGATTCATCACCATTATTTTCTCTATGTTCACTGCCCGTTTATGGTAAAAACTGCATATCATATATTTATAGTGGATAAAGCCTTACACTTCCACGGGAAAATGCAACATGGATCTGTGATGAATGTACTATATTTTCAAGAACATACCACTATAAGTGGAATGGGATCATATTAAAGTAAATTTTATTTTTACCTACTGATTCAAGGAAAAAGGTTTATTCTTTAAATAAATAATAAAAATCATATGTTTATAGTGTATCAAATGCTGCTATGAAATATGTATTCATTGTGGAGTGGCTATATTGAGCTAATTAACATAGTTAATTATACATAGTTATCACATTTTGTAGTGAGAACCCCTAAAATCTGCTCTTTCAACAATGTCCAAGAATAAAATATGTTATTAACTTTTATCACCATGTTATTTAGTAGGTTTATTGAACTTATTTCTTCCAACTGAAATTTTTTGTCTGTTGAACCATAACTCCTCCCACCTCACCTTTTTCCAATCCCTGGTAATCCCCATTCGACTCTGTACTTCCATGATTTCAATGCTTCTAGATCCCTCATAAAGAAACGATATACAATATTTTCTCTCTGTTCCTGACTTACTTCACCTAATACAATGTGCTACAGATTCATTCGTGTGTGGAAATTACCAGTGCCTCTGCTTTGCTGAGGCAGGCTGACAATCCATTTTGTACATATGCCATATCTTCTTTATCCATTCATCTGTTAATGAGCACTTAGGCTCATTCCATACTTTGGTTATTGTGTCTGGTGCTGCCACCAACATGGATATGTAGATATCTCCACAACATACTTGTTCTGCTTCTTTTAAACGTATACCCAGTGGAAAGTCCTATTTTTAATTTTTTGAGGAATCTTTATACTGTTTTTTTTTATAATGGCTGTATTACTTATACTGTCAATCATGTGCAAAGATTCCCTTTCCTCCACATTCTCACTAAATTTGTTATTCTTTGGAGGGATAATATATATCTTGGCAGGAATGAGATATCTCATTGTGATTTTAATTTTCACTTCTTTAATAATTAATGCATTTCTGTCTTCCTTAAAGAAAAGTCTATCAATATCTTTGCCCATTTTTGATTGGATTGTTTTCTTTTATTGGGTTGTTTGATTTCCTTATCTGTTTTGAATATTAACCCATTTTTACATGTATTTTTCCAATATTTCTCCCATTCTGAAGACTGACTCATAATTCTTGACTGTTTCCAAAAGATTTTTAGTTTGCTATAAGCCCTGTCTGCTTATTTTTGATTTCATTACATGTGCTATTAAGGTCATATTGAACAGAAAAGAGAAAGAAATCATTGCCCAGATCAATACAATGGGGATCTTTATCTGCTTTCTTTTAGTAATTTTAGTATCAGAGTTCCTATTTATGTTTTTAATCCATTTGGTATATGGTGCTAGATAAGCACTTAATTTTGAAGGGTATTTTGAGCTACCACTCATACATGTATGGACTGATTGACTAGAGAAAATGTAGTATAGAGGGAAAGGTAGAGGAGAAATAAATAAAAATTAGAAGATCAATGAAACCTTCATACTGTATATATTCACATTGCACTTCCATTTCTATAATGTATTAGAATTATATGGAACATAATTTTTGTATTCTAGGTGTTTGGAAGTGGTGACTAATGTAACAGACCAAATTGGCTGCAGGTCAAAGTTTATTCTACTAAAATTCACTTATTTTTAAAAATCACTGGCTGACATTGCAATGCATATGTCATTGATGATGACACTATGTACCAATGAGAATACCATATTATTCATATTTATCTCAAAAAAGCCTGACTCATTATATACAAGTAAAAAATCTTCCCTGATATATAAAAATGTACTAATCAAAAAAAAAAAAAGAATTAGATGTGAATTAGGAAGTTCAAAATATAAGTTATTTGATAATACATTGACTTATTACTTCTCTAACATGCATAAACACCTAAAAATAATCTTTGGACACTCTAAGTACAACTAGGACTCCAAGCTTTTAGTTGTTGTACATACTTTGAGTGTTATGATAATTTCTATTCCCAATAATATTATTTGATTATACTCTGGTTTCTGTTCAGATCATATAAATCTTTAACCTTTTAAAATTATTTGATTTACTTAAACTTTAAAAATATTATTAAAATTAACACAAATTTCTCCACTGTAATGAATCCAACTTTAGAATAAGTCTAATAGGAATATAAATTATTCAGCTTTCATTTATCCTACATGAAACTTTCAATATGTCTCAATAAATTTAGCAATAATTACTAATAAAATAGAACCTTAAATCTTCCCCAAAAGTAGGTTTTGCTGTAGTTTTATATGCCAATATGAGATTATTATTTCATTGAAGACCATCTTTCATTCAATGATTTGAACTAAAGTAAAAGCTTGAAAAATATAATTTTTCCAAAAAACTTATCCTTGATGTACTTCTATTTTCTGAGGAATAATCACTGTACTGAACCCTCTAATACAATTTACACCCTGAAGTACAATTAGCAAATAGTTAGCCATTACACAATTCTCTAATCTGACTTGACTCTCAGTACCTCAGAGGAATGAGAATTCCAAATACTAATTACACTATAAGATTAGAAACTGCTGTTGATACAAATAACATTTCTAAAAATATAATAGAGAAACTAAAAAAATCACATTTTAATATCTGTGTTTTTGTTTTGTTTTGATAGGGGAATTCAGTGTCAGAAACCTCCTCTGTTCATCTGAGAACTGCTTCTCTCTTCACCTTATCTGTGAGTTAGCACAACAGGGTCACAAATTCATAGTCTATTCCCTTCTTTTCACTATTGATATTTCAAGGGATTTGGACCTGTCTCACGTTTAGCTAATCAAAACTCTTTTTTTTTTTTTTTCATTTTAGCAAATGGAAGCACACCCATACACATCAACAAGTTTCTGCTATTTGGTAGTAGGAATTGTATGTCGACATGGAGGATGTTGACAACATTATTCTCTGATAGGTAAAGAAATTGACTTTATAGCTGAAAAATATAGACAAAAACATAGACAGAAAAAAATACAGGTTGTTAGCTGGCATTGGAGTCAGGGAGAGAAAAAGACAGTGAAGTTACGAGAAATTGTATGAAACCAGTTGTGTATTGGAAACCACTTGAATTGTGGCTCGCCACATGATTTTACCCTTTCTGGTATCAAATAATAGGACACCTTAATATGCATTGCCTTTTTGCTCAGGGCAATTTGACTTAGTATCTGGGACTTTTAGTCAACAGCCCTAGTTAATTGTTGTTACTTTGCATTATACTAATATATGATTTTAAATCATTATCTTCTCTGAATTACATCTACAAACCACATTGAATGTGCTAAAAAACTAATTAAAATGAAAATAAAAATCTTAAAAACTTGAAAAATAATTATGATTGCAACAATTAACATGTTTCTTTTTTTTTCATTTTTCCTCTTTTCTATTCAATAATTCGGTCATTAGTGAAAGAAAGTTGATTCAGAGTAAGGTAGAAGATAATAGGCTTCAAAAGGGCTACTGACTAAATAAAATAATAGGCTAATAGTTGGACAGAGATGAGGAACACAAAGGTGCCATTGACTGAAGCTTTAGTAAAAAAGCAAGAATCTTGTGAGCAGCTAAAGGCAAGAAAAACTCACGAGTGAAGAAAAAAGGTTAGTGAAGTTGTGCTGATGGTTATGAATGCATTGCTTTTTAAAATTAATTACTATTAGCATATTAATACATCAAAATCTGTAAATAAATCCTTTTGAATATAGACATACAGGCTTGCACATACACAGACACACACACATACACATAGCCTCAATAATAGAATACAGTTTAATGAGACATTGCTCATAATTTGCCTTTTTTTTTTTCATTTCATCAACTGTGAGGTTAGGCCTTTAATTTCCCCTTTTTAAAGATAGTATGAGATGTATCATATTCACATCCCTCAATATTTACCTCCCCTAACTTAAGAACAGATAAATTCATTGCTGGTTTTATATTAAATAGAATGGTTTTTGTTTCTGTTTCAACCTCATGTTAAGATTTTATTTGAGATTCTACACACAGTCATGTGGAACCTCAGTAGTCACTGATTTACATATGCAGTGTTCCAAATTTTAAATTTTATTTTCAACATTATAATCATTTATGATGTTTTTCTGTCTTCAAAGTATTCAGATATTTTGTCCATTGGAACATAATGCCATTTTAGGAGGTACAGTGATACATTTTAATATTATCAGCAGTTAATATCTAGAAAAATGAGAACCTAAAAATTCAGGAAGTCTGAAATATTACCCAAGGTTCAAGGCTGGAAAATGAAAAGCTAATAATGGAATTCCATTATTTTTATTTTGGACTTTGGATTCAGAGTTCTTTCTGCCATACTACAGTGATTTTCATGGACAAAAGAAGTGAAATTTTACTTCATTACTTTTATACCTCATTTAAGCCTTAAGAAAATATCTGCTGGACTGAGCTGGACACAATCAAATCCTATCCCCAAACTCCATGCTCAAGCCCTACTTTATCACCATAAAAATATTTTTGTAGATAAATATTTTTCTTCAGCAGTTACATTAATGGCATATCATCTATTTTACAGAAGTACTCTCCCTCTAATATCCCGTGCTGAGTGTTTCCTTGATTCCATGCCTATCCTATTCCTTTTCCCTCTAGAAGTACTGTGCTCTTTTGATGTGAGTCTCCTGCTAAAATCTATTTTATTAGACAGTTCTAACTGATCACTGAGTTCTGGTTAAGCTTATAAAGACACAGAGACAGTTTAGGCACAGGGGGTTCCAAAAAGGAGAAATAGCGACAGGATGGTCTGTCTCATGAGGGGCAAAAAAAAAAAAGGAGAGAGAATACATTCTCATGATAAAACCATGGGGCAGCCATGGTGGAAGACACCCCCGACCCACAGAGTAGTGAGGTGGTCCAGACCTGTGCTGATAAAAAAAAAAAAAAAAAAAAAAAAAAAAATCTGCCAATTTGGATCTGGGGAGGAGGACGCCCAAACTGGCAAGCCAGTTCAAATGTTGAAGTCCTGGGGTCAGCTCTGTGGCATAGCAGGTTAAAGCCAAATCAGTGCTGGTATCCCATAAGGGCTTTGGTTCGAGATCTGGCTGCTCCTCTTTCAATTCAGCTCTCTGCTATGACCTGGGAAAGCAGTAGAGGATGGCCCAAGTCCTTGGGCCCCTGCACCCACATGGGGACCCAGAAGAAGCTCCTGGCTCCTGGCTTCAGATCAGCACAGCTCTGCCTGTTGCAGTCAACTGGGGAATGAACCAGCAGATGGAAGATCTCTCTCTCTCTCTCTCTCTCTCTCTCTCTCTCTCTAACTCTGCCTTTCAAATAAATAAATCTTTTTTTTTTTTTTTTGACAGGCAGAGTGGATAGTGAGGGAGAGAGACAGAGAGAAAGGTCTTCCTTTTTGCCGTTGGTTCACCCTCCAATGGCCGCTGCGGCCAGCGCATCATGCTGATCCGAAGCCAGGAGCCAGGTGCTTCTCCTGGTCTCCCATGCGGGTGCAGGGCTCAAGCACTGGGCCATCCTCCACTGCACTCCCGGGCCACAGCAGAGAGCTGGCCTGGAAGAGGGGAAACTGGGACAGAATCCGGCGCCCCGACCGGGACTAGAACACAGTGTGCCAGCGCTGCAAGGCGGAGCAAGCCTGTGAAAACCTAAAATAAGGGCTTTGGTATATCACAGGTTTTCAGAAGGAACCGAGGGGTGATGAATGGGCAGGCATTCATCACCTCTAAACGTCGGCTAAATACTGGGAACAGGTGTGTGTTATGAGCATCTTCTCTGTCTGCAAAGAAATAAGCTGGAAATCAGCAGCTCAAGAATCTCTAGAACATATGCAAACAAATGGAGACTGAACAACATGCTCCTGAATGAACAATGGGTCATAGAAGAAATCAAAAGAGAAATCAAAAAATGTTCTGGAAATGAATGAAGTCAACAATAGAAAATATCAAAACTTATAGGATACAGCAAAAACAGTGTTTTGAGGGAAGTTTATAGCAATCGGTGCCTACGTAAAGGAATTGGAAAGGTATACCAAATAAATGAGCTGTCAATACATCTAAGCACAGAAAAACAACAAACCAAAATAAGTAGGAAAAAAGAAATAATTAAAATTAGAGAATAATAATCAAAATTGAAACAAAATATACATTTACAGTATTGCAGAACTAATAGTACTAGATATTTTCCCCAGAAGAGAAACATTTAACACCTCCAATTACTTTCCCAATTTCCTGAAAACTAACATGGATGACCTTTCTATTAAAAAAAAATTATCTGTTTTGCTAGAAGCTTCAGATGCATTCAAATTTTACTAAGATATGTCAGTGAGGAATCGAGAGCAATGGTAATATCCCACATAAATTTTATTAGAAATATATATATATATATTTATCCCATGTGTAGATATGTCTCCAAAAGTTTCTAAAGAATGCATTATTGAGGAATCTACCTTGAGTTCTCCTAAATCAACATTTGAAAAAAAATTCGGTCAAGTGATTGATCCCCCTGCTAGCTAAGCAGAAATACAGAATGCTATCTGTGTTCCTGTTATGGAAGAGAAAACTGTTAGCCAGTTTTCAGCACAAAAAATATATTTCCCCATAACACTCCACTACCTGGCCTTCATCATTGTTAAGTAATAAAATATAGCCACTATTGAAATTGAAAGCTTAAATGAGTCTGAGGTAAGTAAACATGGCACCCATTCAGGGCATCATTTATGTAGTAGAAGTTCTTCCAGAGATACTCACAAAACTTCAAGTTATTAAAGAAACGTATTACCCCTGGCTTTGGCCCAGAGGGAGACTAACAGCTATACATTGTGCTCAGGTGCTTTTTAGGAAGCATCTGTATCCAGTATCATTGTTCAATCAACTCTAGATTCATGATCAAGTTTGCTTTGCAGTTGATTCTTATCTCGGTGCTCCTCATTGACAAAGAGATAATAAAGGGAAGAGGACCACTGCTCTATAAAACAGAATGACTCCAGGGAGCCCTCCCCTACCCCGAACTGACAGGCTCATAATAGTCATACATTGTTGGGAGGAAGAGTCTGTCACAAATCCATCATGAATTGCAGGTCTCCCAGAACAACTGAAAGTAATGGTGTTAGTGA
Source organism: Lepus europaeus (assembly GCF_033115175.1). Taxonomy (NCBI): domain Eukaryota; kingdom Metazoa; phylum Chordata; class Mammalia; order Lagomorpha; family Leporidae; genus Lepus; species Lepus europaeus. The sequence continues at coordinate 101,727,998 of NC_084829.1, forward strand.
CATCACTAAACTTGAACCTTAAATGCCTACACTTTTCCATCAAGCGTCTTGTTTCCTAACATTATTCTATTTACTTATGTTATGTGGTAAACACTGGCATGCAGTATGTCCATAAATCCTTAAAATAGAGTAGAAATTGCTGGGAGGGGCGCTGCCTCTGTGTGATGCTTCACTTACTTTAATAGACAGGCATTTCTTTCCTGTCTAAGAGTGTGCATCTCTCCTCTGTCAGTTCTGCTTTTCAAATCCTTTGAAATTTAAATTTCAGTAAGGTGAACTCCAAAGATTGAAAAAGGCAAAGTTTCCTATTTTGGGAAGTAATTCCTCATTTTACTTCTTGATATCAGCCAGAACACCACGGCTTCTCAGTGCGAAGGTAGCCCTCACGACTCCCCTGTGGCTTGTGGAAAACACAGCGAGACTCACAGACATTTGTAAATTCCAAAAAGGCTGATATTTTCCTGCTCACTTTTAGATACAAATTCTTACCTCTTAAGCATTTTTTACATTTCAGTATTTACAGCCGTTTCTCTATCTGTACTTAAACACTTAAGATGGAGTGCTTTGTAATGATATTTTGCTGACAGATGGGGAGCCTTATCTGCACAGTGCTGGGTACACCCTCAGAAATGGGTTTCCAGGAGGAGAAAGAAAGTAGGTATTATAAAACTAGACTGCTGGCTATCTTTGCCCTCTATGAAGAAAGTCCCTGCGTGCCGCTGATGGGCTGCACTGTAGTTGTGGAAGCCTAGCGCTGGCTGAGGTAGTATCCAGGACAGTTTGGGGTTCATCACAAAACTACAGCTTCTGGATACCTCTGCATTGTATAAGATATGCCACAGTTAGTGTTATGTCAGTTGGCTGTTTCTGCACTGAGGGCAGCAAGTGTGGGGGCCAGGTAAGGGTTATCAGTCCCCTTAAAATAAACCACACTCCCAAGTGGTTGAGATAGTTTACAGAACAGAAATTGAATTGTGAAGCAATTCTTCACATACATTCTGTTCTCCAAAGTGAAAGTATCTTCCAAAGTGTTATATGCCATCTCCTTTTAGAGGAGGAAGGCATGACACTTTCATTAGATAATTTGGAAATTGTTATTGAATCTATCTGTGACCTAAGAACAGTTACATCAAAGGATGCAATGCTATTTTCCCTTGAACTTCCCTGGGAAGTACACTGTCTACAGAAGAAGCTGTAAAGGCCCTAAGTAAACCTGAAATTACAGTCTTGTTCATTCCTGGGCCCTCTTATATTGTGAAAATTTTAAAAAAAATTATCATCAAATTTTAATAATTCAATCTCTAAAATATGCTTAAAACATTTTGATAAAATATAATGTGTGAAAATATAAATGTGCAGGTTTATATAGACAGGCAAATCATTCCTTTTCCATATAATTCAGAATTTCATAAAGGTCAAAGTAGGGTTGTGAGTGCGTCCACACAAACCAGCACATGCACATTAAATCATGGCCTTTGCTCCTGAGTTTATTAATATCCATTTATTCCACCTTCTACAGATAAAGAAAATGCAAAGTTAACAATTTCCTGGGGCCACAGCCTTCCAGTGCTTACCTAGAAAGACCTTCTGTTGCCTCTATCATTGTTTTACGTATGCCATTAAAATATAGAAAAGGCAGTTATGCACATTTGGGCAGTCACTTAACACGGTCACTGTGCATGAGTGTTTCTTTTATATTCTGTTTCCCCTGAATTCATTTACAGGGAAACATACCTAGACTAGAAATATCCATTTAGTAGAGTGCCCGGAAACTCTTATTTTGAAAGTAAATCATGTGAAGAATGTAAGTAACACATTCTACTTAGGGGTTGAAATCTTTTGGCAACAATTCCTTTTAGACAGTGAGTCATACTTCTATTATATTGCATTTTGATAGTAATGTCAATTATTTATGTACTCCTTTTATTCAGGCTTGCAAATTTACTTAGAAGAACAATGGCACAGAAAAGCAGATATAGCCTGTAATGCCAAAATTTTAGTCAAGAAAACATACATTTCATATCTATTACATTCTAAGTTTTTCCCAGCAAGTTTAATATCAAATTCCTTTCTCTACAATCTCCTCTAAAATATTTAACTTTTCACTCTCAAGTAGATTTTTAATTTGTGTATGTTCCTTCTTTTCTAATAAATTATATTCAAAAAAAGAAAAAAATGCCTTAATGGGATTTTTGGAGAAATTAGCAAAATAGTTTTCTCTCACTATAAATGTATTCTGAAACACTGGAAAACTTTGTAACATTATCTGTGTATACATTTTTATATGAAATCAATTATACAGTATCAGCTGTTTTCACCCATGATTGCTAATCAAATCCAAAGAGCTATCATGGAAGACAAGGAGCAGTAGATTGGATTCAGTTACATTACTCTTGCTTCAAGTAATACTTAGGTATCAGATATCATAATATCCTGCATATGGTGGTACATGCTCCTTTCTTGCAGAAGGTACAGTCTAGTGGCCATGATATCTATGGTACAAGGATATATCAATACACAGCTACACAGAGTGATATAGTGATCATGATATGACCTACTAATACCATATTACATTGTGAAATTTATCAAAAACAGAATTATGCATATGTTCTTCATGTACTCTAAGACAGAATTATTGCAGTTGGCATTGGTATTGTAAGTGGTAATTAAGAAAATAAATAAAAATTAAATATTGTCTTTTGCAACAACATGTACACAACTAGAAACCATTATACTTAGTGAAATAAGTCAGTCCCAAAAAGACAGATATCATGTCTTCCTTGATTTGAGGTAACTAATAGAGTACCTGAAATGTAATGTACTGGGATGAAATAGACATTTGGATATTCAATTATTGTTTATAGCCCTTTTCTTTACCACTGAGGAACAGTATATTTTTATCCTCTTCATACTATTTGTTGAACTCTTTTACTTAGAATAGGGTTAACTATACAATCATGAAGTATACTGAAAATAAATCTTTGTAAAATTTAAGGGTGGGAATGTGAGAGCAAGGGAGGGCTTGTATAACTTAAATAAAAAAAAAGATCTTTTTTTATTGAATTAATTATGTGCTAAACAAAATTGATTTTTCCATTTATATAAGAACAAATTTAATAGATATATCTTATATTATTTTTTCTTATAATCTGCCCAGTGAGCACCAAATATTTACTGCATAAATAGAAGTTAACAGAGTCAGATGTTAATCATTTATCCATAATGAATTCAAGGAGTCATTCTCAGTGTAATATGTTACCATTGTGATAAAAAGGTCTATTAATTTCACTGAGCCTTTTTATGGGTATTTGGTTTGGAGCATAATCTGAGCTACTTGACCTGCAAATGAATCATACGTGGTGCTTTTAGGTTTATCAATAAGGAAGGTCAGTGGAAATTTGGCTTTTACCTCATTTATCACCTAATTATCTCAATTTTATATTTAAGATTGTCTACTACTATCAAAATTTTATTTTGTGGTTATGGATTCTGAGTAGCATTCATTATATTTCTCTCTAACTTGAATTTATCCTAAATTTATAATGCTGTTAAGTATCTTCATTAGAATAATAAATCAATTTATTTATTTAAGTTATACAAGCCCTCCCTTGCCCTCGCAATACAATTTCTTTCTAAAATAAATTTCAATTGTTGTACCATCAAAATTATATTGAGTACGATTTAATCTTAGAAAATTTCATAAAATATCTTATGATGTGCAATATGCTAAAGTCATTATTATTAATAT